>NC_042628.1:41503606-41820329 GCF_901001135.1 Rhinatrema bivittatum
GCATAGTTAATTTGATGTTAATGAGATGGTCAGTCACCTATCAGAAATGCATTAGATGTGTGGCAGGAGGCTGGGACCCTAACGTGGGTCCTGAGACTCCCACCGCACATTTAAAGTGACAGAAAAAAAAATAATGGCAAAATGGAGAGGTTGGCGGGGGGCAGTGCTGAGCCCCATCTTAACGTGGGGCTGCCTTGATCCCCCAACCTTACCCCAGTCACATGGCTGGGACAAGATCAGGTTGGTGGACTTTTGAAGGTTCGGAGGGGTGAGGGGACAGTTTTTTATTTTCTGGCTTCCAGTGAGGGGAGGGGTGGGTGGGTATGGGCAGGTGAGGCCGGGACACCATTTTTACTTGGGGGAGTGGGAAGGGGAGGCCAGGACACTTTTGGTCACTTTGGGAGGTAAGGAGGGCTGGGAGCCAAAACAGATTTTTTCTGTACGGATGGGGTAGTCACTGTGCAGGTTTTATCTATTTTTTTTTTTTTTTACTTTTTGGGAGTGTCTGGGCTGCCTCAACTAGTGGCCCCAGATTGAGACAGGAGTCAGCACTCAACCTTCCAGTTTTCGTGTGACTTTTATTTTTCAGGCCAGCAACCCTTTAAGGCAACGGTGGTCTCATGAGGTTGGGGCCGCCATCACATTAAAGAGCCACTTGCTGTATTCTTTTGGGCAGCAGTATTTGGCTGTGAGAACAAAAGAATGCGCCATACATCCTTGATACATTTTCAGGGGAGGGGCCCCACTATTGCGGCAACACCCTCCATGATAATGGGACCCCCCTCCTGCGATAAAACAATGCAGCTTGGTGCATCCAGGGTAAGTTTGTACTTGAGGCAATGGATGGTAAAGTGACTTGCCCAAGGTCACAAGGAGGAGCAGTGGGATTTGAGCCCTTGTTCATAACCCACTGCTCTAACCATAGAATGGTTTAGTAGCACATGCACTGGACTTTGAACTAAGAGAAGACCTGAAATACAAGTTCAGATCTCTTCTTTGCCACAAACGATATTACCAAAAGACATTGTCTACCTGTGCCTCAGGGACCTAGCTGAAACCAGGACCCTTGTCTTATTCTGGATTTCCTGGTCACCAAATTAAAAAAAAGAATGCCACACTAAATTCAGATTGTACAGCGATTACAATATTGTAAAATGCCACTTGTCAAAAGGTATTTTATAATACTGTACAGAATATCCTGGCTGCTTTCCTGTCTCTTCAAAGCAGGAAACTCCATATAAGCAGAGGAAACGGGAGATGAGAGGTCAAAGTATCCTTGTTATAAGCACCCATTGGATCCTGCCACTGTATATCTACAGGGATATGTAGTAGGAGATAGAATTGTTTTTAAGTGTTTATTTTATCCTAACAGTTTTCTCTTGCTCCTTGAGTGGGTTCTCAGCTCAATCAGAATCAGACCTAACTGAGCCATGGCTCCATGAGATTTCATTTGCTGCTGAGAGGCTTATTTCAGTCTAGCTTTGTAATCTATTCACAATAGAACAGACTTTAGTTTGAATTCCAGGTACGACTGTGCTAGTGGGGACTAAATGGTCACTCTCCAAAGCAGATGCAAAAAGCTGCCAGAACGGCTTCTATGGCTAGAGACATTTTTAAGAACCCAGACCACAACAACATGACTATGCTTTATCTCTATCCAAGTCTGTTCTAGTTAACAAATCTTTTAGTTTCTCATCTTAAAGCGTTCTACACTGCATTTATTCAAATATACTGTTTATTATTTAAATAGTGAGTTACAATGGGCACACTGGGTGTGAATATTCCATGCGCTGGGTGTACTGTGAAGAGATATTCCATTACAATATTAGCTCACAAATGTTTATTCCTATACAGTTTTTTGCCATTTTACTGTATTCAGGCTTTAGTCTATGCTATCGTGCTTAGACATGCTGGAGACAGAACAATTTACAACTAATCACATCTTAGTGATTCCCACAACCACTCTACAAAACTAGACAATAAGAAGTGACAAGGTGCATATGCTGTTGGTGGCTATTAGTACACCTCAGGTGTGTTGCAATGCACAAGGCCAACTGTAGAAGCAATGCAGATTTTTAAAAGTCCCTATGCTGCTAAAAGTCACTTTATAAGTGAGAGAGTTGGGCTATATGGGTTCTACATCTGTTTGCATGCTTTCAACATTTGCTTAAGTTTTTCTAATAAAATCACAAACTACTTCTTTATCCTCACAATTTCTGCAGTGTCAGACTATTTTCTGATGGTGCCATGGGCAGGAAAACCTAAGCTTCAGATAGACAATTCATGCCCAACACTCTGAAACTGAGGGGAAAGGGGCTTTTGTTTTAAAAAGTATGTGTTTAAGCCATATGTGCTCAGTTTTCTCAATAATCGCATGACATTCTGACCCATCATTTTCATAACAGGATCTTTAGCATCCCTACAGTGGGGATGATGAGTTCATGATTGGAAATGTTATAAAATTATCCAATAAGAAAATGAAAATTTGGAAGATATTGCCAATGCTCTACAATAGCTCAAAGAATTGAAGCAGTATGACTGGCTGACATGTGATCATGCTCCTGTGTGTAATATCATGCCTTTACCCATAGGATTACATGCAATCATAGGCCACTACATACGATATTGCATTCACGTGCATAAATCTCATATGCAGGGCTGTTCAAGTCCTCCCAATCCAGCTTAATGATAAACATTTATATTCTGTAACACAAATAACCAGGCTTACATCCACATGCATAAATGATAATGATGGTAAGATTAGAATGAAAGACTCCCATTGCTTAGAACTGTTTTTTTAGACAAGTGGTCTATCAAATTGTGCAACATACCCATATTTCTCTTTCAAGAAGAGCTATTACTGGTGAAACAGCACCAGATAATTCCACTACACTAAATAGGTTTAGGGACTAAATAGCCCCAACAATTCTTACATAATAAAGCAATTTTGTTTGAGGTTGGGTCAAGATCAATAACTTGTATTGCGCAAACCGTTTCTAGGCCTTTTAAGATAACTGTAGAGTTCTTATGAATATAAATCAGCAGAACTAGAAACCCAAAAGACAGCCTTGTAATTGGGAAGAGGACACCTTCCACCCATCTAGCCTGGTCTTTGTGTGACTAGAAATTTGTAAGAGTACAATGAGAGTCTCCCCTTCCCCTTGTCAGGATGGCGTGCAGACACTAACACCACATCACACTGGATCTATTACCTATTCATTTCCAGATTGTTCAGACGAGCAGAGAGATCCTCAAGGCGGTTGATTTGTTTGTGGCACTGGCTACAGTAAAACGCAAATGCCTCATCGGTGATAATGCTGTGCAGTTTTGCAGTAAGAGGGTCAGGGCTAGAGAAATCAAAAGCATCATATTCTTTTAAAAAGATAATTTATTAGATTTAATGTTGAGGCCTCCACAACTTATAGACCACCACCACCAGATAGTTAAGGAATAATGCCCTAGAGAAATATTTTTACAAGAGCTACGTGTACCCAAGTAAATCAGAGTTTACGGAATAGCTATTAATAAAAGCCTCTGTTATCACATCCTATTTAATTCTGTTAAGTGGCATGCTGGCTTTATCTTTTTTTTTTTTCCTAAGCAAACTAGAGAAACATTCTCATTTTTGGCAGGGAGCACACCGCTGCTTTAGAGATCAACTTTTATCCTACTAGGATGGAGCAAGCTGTCATATGGCTAATAACATTTAAGAGCCTATGCAATAAAACTCACACAAAGCCAAGATCAGCATGGGCTCGCAAAAAAATTTAACCGGCTCACTGAAAAGCCACTTAAAATGCAATGCAAAAGATTTATGTG
The DNA here is from genome assembly GCF_901001135.1 of Rhinatrema bivittatum. Classification (NCBI taxonomy): domain Eukaryota; kingdom Metazoa; phylum Chordata; class Amphibia; order Gymnophiona; family Rhinatrematidae; genus Rhinatrema; species Rhinatrema bivittatum. Next base: position 41,507,426 of record NC_042628.1, read on the forward strand.
ATCGTGCTCAAAAATGTCAGAAATAGCGTACTCCTGACATTCTCATGCATGCAAACCCCAAAATGCATACACTAAATAGCAGGGCACACTAAATAGTGTGGGTATGCCAAGTTGTCATTTCCACTTAGTGCCTCCTGCTGGTTTCCAAGGGGCACGCAACTAAGTCTGGTACATGGGAACTGCTTGTCACTGAAGAGATGTGGAAGAGCTAATATACTCCAGGGGAGGAGATCAAAAGAGAGTGGAGAGATCCAGGGCAGAAAACGTTTATGATTTCATGTTTGCAACCATCTGACCTATCAGTAAGGATCTTCAAAGAGTGCTGTTGTAGGATGTGATTAGAGGCAGAAGGGAGCATGCAAGGGAGATTAGTTTATTGTATTTAATATACTGCCTTTCTATATCACAAATCAAAGCTGTTTACATAATTATAAAATAGATCAAACAATATAATTTGCATAATGATATTTATAACATAAAACAGACATAATATGTCTAACTCCACAAAACATATCAAATAAAACAAGAACTAAACTAGATTCAGAAGGGCACTAACGTTTGATCATTTCCCACCCTGTAGTGTAGACTAGCATTTTCCAATCCTGTCCTGTAGACATTCCTAACTAGTCAGGTTTACAGGATACCTATAATGAATATAATTTGCTTTGAAGTGCCTGATCAGATAAATAAAGATGCATGATACATTTGCATACTTTGGAGACCTAGTGTATGCAAATCTATCTCAAGCATATTCATTGCGGTAATCCTGAAAACCTGACTGGATAGGTGTGTCTCCAGGTGTCAGTCGGGACACACTGGACTGTGGGCACTACAATAACTGTACCACACAGTCTGCTACTGCCTCAAAGCTCACTGACAAGAGCTACGCATTCAAACCAAAACAATTGATCATTTCAAAAAAGCTTTTTACACTGCAAATGCTATCAATGACAGCAAAAAGCTTTGTCCTCTAGCAACGTTTTGCTTGGAAATATATTTGCCTTGTGATAAGAAAGGAGGATTTATTTTTGAAGTGCTCAATTGATTCTTCTCTGACACCTTCTTCTCTCCATTAATCACTCTTCCTCTCCTCCCTATTTCCCCGGTCTTGCTGGTACTCTGTGAAAACTTGTTTTTAACATTGGATAGGGGGTTAGAGGAAGGACTGAGGGACCCACTGGCTAGCCATGTGCCCATGGGGGAAACCCCCTTCATAGGAGGCCCCCTGTTCTTGAGACTCATCAGAGAATATTCCCTCCCCCCCCAAAAAAAAGATATTATGGACAGACATTCAAAGAAGTAGCTGGTGAATTAGTCTGGCAAGTGCAACTTGCCAGACAGATTCACCAGCTGCTACTTCTGCTTTCTTTTCACTTTTTTGCAGCTAAGGTTTCTCTGTGCTTATCCCATACCTACTCAACATTAGTTGCAAAAAAGTGAAGAGACAGCAGAAGTTAGTCTATCTAGCACGTTGTACTTTCCTCCTCCTTTTCCTCTACCTCCTTGCAGACATCTAAGATGTATATATTTTGGGTCTGGTTTTTGCTCTTTAAGAACTCCTCTGACCTCCTGGCCTCCTATTTTTTCGCTGTCACTGACAAGCAACTTTCCCATGTGCTAGGCTTTCTTATATACACCTTGGAAGCCAGCAGGAGTTAGGAGAAAAAGAAAACTGGGCATGCTCAGTTTCACATGCTCATGCTAGTTAGCTTTCCCTCGGTAAATAACAAAATTACATTAACACCAGTCTGAGGTAGGTATTAAATAGCAGCCATTTACAGTATGCCGTGCTATTTGGTATGAATTCAGTAACCCTTTATTTGCATAAGACATTACTTTATTTGCATTTGCGAACATACATTTTTCCCATATTCATGCTAAGATCTTCTAGAATCCCTTTAACAATAATATTAAGGCTTTCCTGCACTAGAATTTATTGCATAGACCCAATCATGTATTATGTATTGTTCTCTGGATTCAATTTTATAATTTTATTATTTTCAAAATGTAAAAATTGAGTTCACAGTTGTATAAGGGCAGACAAGGGTACAGAGTTAGAAATATATTTATGAAGAAAAAAGCAGGATAAACATTTGTAACCATGTTAGTAGTATAGATGGCACTTTGACGCCAATCTCGTCACAATTCCATTCATCTCTATGTAAAGCAGACATGGCAATTAAGTGGTCTGGGATAGTGGTGTTCTTAAAAGCTTTGCCAACAATAGATAAAGTTATTGCTTTAACATGACAATTTTCTGCTGTATTTTCTTTTTTAAAAGTCCTTGTTTTGATAACAGTAGCTTAGAGTTATCATGAGGTGCCATGAATAGATTTCTCAGAGGCAAAGATATCTGCACCCTTTCCTTTTTCCTCTAACAGGAAACATCCTGAAAGTCTCAACACAGAGTCAAGGAAAGTTTAACAATGAAAATAAGATATAGTAAAAATATAACTAAGTGAGAGGACAGGAGAGCACAGCAGAGTGGGAGGGAAAGGAGATGATTGTAATAGCTTATATATTCATATGGTAGAGCACCATCTGATGGACAACACAAGTATTTGTACTCAAAGGTGAGCTATGAGCTGTATTTCATTCATTTTAAAATCATGGAGAAACAGGGCTGTAATTTTGTCCAGGTACACAAAATTTCAAGAGAAGTCCTATATCATTCATGATAAAAAATCTCAAGTCCTGAAATACAAGAGAAAGAGGTTGAACACCCATAGGTATGCAGCTTGCTATGGAGAGCAATAAAGGACTAACCTAAAAATATAGCTTGCATAACTGGGGATACATTTCACTTCTGTTACAACATGAAAAAAATTTAGTATGAGGCTTTCATAAGTGCAAAGGCAAGTCACTAGAGTTACACGGCTCTTATAGAATCTATGCTTGCTTGTATTTTAATCATAGCCTCCTTTTTTTGTAAAATGTGTGTCCACAACAAAACTATATCCGATATAGTGATAACTATGTACCCCGGTAATTTAAAAAATAATTTTTACTGGGTTATTTTAAATAAAATGCCACATTTATTAATTCTTGCGACCAGCTCAAAGGCCATAAAAATGAAACTTATCTTAAAGATGGTCAGTGCTGTCATGTGCACAAATTCCCAAATTTCCTGGTATTTTCCATGTTTTTACAGAAGTGAAATGTATCCATGGTATTGATTATGTGGTTTCTCTGCAGCCGCAGAATTACAGGAGCTTAGGGGGCACTGCTCATAATGCCTCAGAGTGGACTCCTTTCCCAACTGGTCTCACTGAAGGGATGTAAAAAAAAAAAACGTGTGGTAGGAGCTGTGAAACCTTACTCACGGCCCTGCAGGCCTTAGGTTTCTCCCAAACCGTATCAGCCCCCACACACAAAGCGGGGCATACTCTGGACCTCATTTTCACCAACTCCTGTATCCAGTCCACCTCGCCCCCCACCTATACTCCTGTACTCCTGCAGGCCTTAGGTTTCTCCCAAACCGTATCAGCCCCCACACACAAAGCGGGGCATACTCTGGACCTCATTTTCACCAACTCCTGTATCCAGTCCACCTCGCCCCCCACCTATACTCCTCATTTATTGAGACCCATATTACCCTTAATGCCACTAACCCCTGCAACCACCCACAAAATAACTCCTTCTCCTATCGTAAAGCCTGCAACTCTGAGGAGCTCACCTCTGCGCTCTTAGAATCCATGGACAACCTCGACTGCTCCTCCTCCGACACCGCCCTCAGTTCCTGGGTCAGCATCACTCAAGACCTAGCCGATAAGATGTGGCCCCTCATCACCCGTAAGCAACGCACATCCCCCTCCAACAACAAACCATGGTACACAACGGAACTTCACCAAATGAAGCACAACCTTAGACACAGAGAAAGAGTTTGGCGTAAATACCCTCCCCCACAGCATTCCACTTCCTACAAACACTACCTACACACTTACCGCCTCGCCATTCAGAATACCAAACGAGACTACTACGCCTCCAAAATCCATCAGTACTCCTTCAATCCTAAAGCCCTCTTCTCCTATGTCGCAGCCCTCACCAACCCCTCCATACCCATCATTGCTGAGGAAGAAACCAGCTCGAAATGTGAAGAACTCGCCTCTTTTTTCCACAACAAAATAGCTAACTTACTCCTCAGATTTCCCCAGCTGCTACTCACACACCCCTCTCTCCCAAGCCCAACTGCAACCCCCCCCCCCCCTCCATGAAAAACTCTCTCGACTCAATCGACCTCACCTCATCTAAGGAAATTGAGGCTATTCTTAAAAAATCCAAGCCCACATCCCACCCATCTGACACCTTACCCACGAAAACGCTTCTCTCTATCCCCACCGTGATTGCTCGACCCGTGGCTGATATTATTAACTGTTCCTTGTCCACCGGCACAATCTCGGACCCCCTTAAGCATGCTATAGTCAAACCCCTCCTGAAGAAACCCTTCCAACTATCGTCCTATCTCCAATCTCCCCTTCATATCTAAAATCATGGAGAAGGTAGTTAACACTCAGCTCATGGAATACCTTGACAACAATAACTTACTGCATTCCGCTCAGTTTGGCTTTCACAAAAATCTAAGCACTGAGACCCTCCTCCTATCCCTTACAGACTTCCTCCTCACTGGTCTTGATCAAGGTCACAATTTCCTCATTGCCTTCCTCGACATTTCTGCGGCATTCAACACTATTAGCCATGATCTCCTCATCTCCCGCCTTATCAACATCGGTGTCTCTGGCACTGCTCTCCTGTGGTTCCGATCATACCTCACTAACAGACGTTTCTCCGTAAAACTTGGCCCCTCTGAATCTTCCCCCTTCACACTTTCGCAAGGAGTACCCCAAGGTTCCTCCCTCTCCTCCACCCTCTTTAACATTTACCTCCTCCCCTCCTGCCAACATCCATCTGATCTCGGACTTAGATTCTACATCTATGCAGATGATGTCCAAATCATCATCCCCATCCGTGAATCTCTTTCTGCCACCCTTTCTTTCTGGGAGAAATGCCTCGCCTCCATTAACACCCTGCTCACCTCCCTCCAACTCGCCCTTAACTCTAATAAAACTGAGCACCTCTTCATTCAAAACCAACAGACCTTCATGCTGACCCCCCTCAACAACCCCTCATCCACCTCCCTCAGCCCACAGCCCTCTGTACGAAACCTAGGCGTTCTCATTGACCCTCATCTGAACCTCAAGAGCCACATAAACGCAGTCATAAAAGGAGGTTTTTACAAACTCCAGGTCATGAGAAAGCTCAAGTCCGTGCTCCGCACTCATGATCTAAAAACTGTTATTCAAGCTACCCTCACATCTAAATTAGATTACTGCAACTCATTGTACCTTGGCCTCCCTTTCTCCACCATCAGACCCCTCCAGATACTTCAAAATGCGGCAGCAAGGTTAATCAGTAACACACGTAAATTAGACCATATAACCCCCATCCTCAAACAGCTTCATTGGCTCCCCATCTCCTCCCGTATTCTGTTCAAAACCCTCACCATCATACATAAAGCTATCTACATTCATAACTCCCTTTGGCTCAATAAACCTTTACTACCAGCTCAATCTGCCCGCCCTACTAGAACGAACCTCAAATGCACCCTACAAGTCCCTACACTTAAGTCAGCCCGTCTCTCAGCAACAAGGACTCGTGCCCTATCCATTGCGGGCTCCACCCTCTGGAATTCTCTTCCTCCCGACCTTCGCCTGGAACAATGTCCTTTTAAATTCCGTAAACTGATAAAACCATGGCTTTTCCATCAGGCCTTTCCGGTTCAGCACCTCGCCCCCCCCCCCCCCCCCCGCTAAACACCCTGTAATCAGTACAAAGCTATCATATAGACCATGCTATCTCAATCAGTTACAATTGTAAATATGTATATCAAGTAACCTTGTATAATATAGATAAGTTATTTCTATCCCTCTCTCTTCTTTTTTCAGTTTGTTCAGTTTCCGCTGTTGGAACTCTATCAGTTGTTCCCCCCCCCCCCCCTTCCCTGTTTTTTGTACTTTCCTCCTTTTGTTATTATGTAAACCGATATGATGTGTACTTTAATGTCGGTATAGAAGAGCTGTTAAATAAATAAATAAATAAATAAATAAATAAATAAATAAATAATAAAATTTAAAAACAAACTAAGTATAGCCTTCTCCCCAATAATGCAAAATGAACTATAATTCCCCAATGGGACAAACCTGAATGTTTTACCTGTATAAAATAATACAATGAAAGTACAACCTGCCATACAATCAACAAACCTAAAACTGCCCTTTCTCCTAATCCAGTTATCTGAAGAAAGCTACATTGTGCCTGCCTTCAGGCTCAGCTGGGTTCTGTTTGCTGTTCCAGCTCCTCCTTTCCCAAGCAGCCTGCAGGGAACAGGAAGAAAGGGAACTGCAGCACCTCCTCTCCTGTTGTTTTACCCCTCCCCCCAACCTTTCTCCTGTCCTGAAGGGAACAAAGGGAGGGGGTAAGGTTGGAGTGGACAGAGCAAGCAATCAATGTTTGATTCCTCAAAGATCTCTTAAACTAAATCAAAGATTATTCTGATATAAAATATGTTATACTGGGTCAGACCAAGGTCCATTGTGCCTAGCTTGTCTTTGACACTGGCCAGTCCATATCACAAGTGCCCAGCAGATCCTAAAAAGTAGATCTATTTTTTGTTACTTCCTTTCAGGGACAGCAGTAATAGTTCCTAGTCTACTTGGCTAATAATGTTTTATGGATGTTTCCTCCAGGAACATGTCCAAACCTCTTTAAACCTTTGCTGTGCTAGTCACCTTGGCCACTTGGCAACTGATTCCACAGCTTATTTTATTAAATGCATAACCCTCCCAAAGTATGAAGTTTAGTGGGGTGTTCAGTTATGGTCCATGGAAAAGTTGGCAACCCTAGCTGGAGGGTCTCATTTTAGTATTGTTTGAAAGGATAAATAACCATCCTTTATTTACCTGTACCACCCCTCTCATGATTTTATAAACATCTATCATGTCTCCTCTCAGCTGTCTCTTTTCTAAGCTGAGAGTCCTAACCTGTATAGCCTCTCTTTATTCTGCATATTGCTTTGCTATTTCCTGAAAAGCAGTTTAGAAATGTGTTAAAATAAAAGAAATAGTGGAGCCAATCTATCCCCTTTATAACTTGTGTTGCCTTTCTCTGCATATTTGCTAGTTCTGCTATATCTTATATAATTCCTGGATGGAGTAATGTCCCTTTAGATGGATTTCATCTTTATTCAAAGGTTTTTGCACCTGCATATGTAGCCATCCATAAACCAATTACAAAGGCTTGGATATGTTTTGGAAGTCTTCAACTACTGGTGTCCCACTGCTGTCAGAGAAAGCATTGATTTCAAGTTTCCAACTTCTGTTAATTCAACCCCCTTTTGTGTCTGTTACCAACACAACCCCCTTTTGTGTCTGTTACTAAGCATTTTTCCCATAGACACAATATGGGGGAAAGCCTTTAGCAAATAGGCCTCAATGCCCAATATATATATACACATGTATTTTTCTGTGTAATTAACAGCATAACAAACTTCTGATGTTGAGGGCAACTTCAGCAAACAGATCATATTCTCGGAAAGACAAGCACGTGCTCAAGAAAATATAAAAAGGATGGTTGCACTGTTTTTCAATTCAAAACAAAAATGACATTTCACAGGTAAATGTGTAATGTATATACCTTTACTTGATAAATAGTTGCTTTTTGTACTTGTTAAATTTTGTATTTATACATAGTTTTATATTGTTTTTAAACAATTTTTATAGGTTTTCAATAAAAAAATTAACTATTTTGCATTGTGAGATATGTGAAATTTTATGCAAAATAATGCAAATTTGCCATATAATTGCTGCAGAATCTTGAAAATCTGTCACAGTAAATTGAAAGCTCTGATTATGTGCCTATTATCTGTAAGCGTTCATTTCATCTTGTCCAACACTACTCCTGCTCTTCCCCTCACATTCCTACCATTAAACCCACAAATATTGTGGTCTGGTAAAGAAGACCCCTCTCACCTAAAGTTCAAAGGTTTGACTCTTCCCTCTAGCTGTCAAGTCCAGAGCCTGGGCTTCTTACCTGACTCTAAACTTTCTGCTGAAGCCTAAGTTCTAGCAGTGGCCAAATCAGCCTTCTTCCATCTACACCAAATCCAACACATCTGAGTGTTCCATGAATCCCCTGCTTTTTGCAACAGTCGTCCAGACCTTTGTAATCTCCAGCATGGATTACTGCAATTTACTGTACAATGGATTGTCCAACAAACAAATCATATCACTGCAACTCATTCAGAACACTATAGCTCAATTGATGCATGGTTTCCAGTTCTCTAGAGAGTCAAATTTGGCCAAAAGAAAAGGGAGGCAAAAATGAACTCGTTGGTGGTGGTGGCTTGACAGTCGGCAGGCATAGATAGCACACTGCCATGGGCCAAGAGAATCAAACGAAAACTTACAATAAATGACCAAAAAACTTTAACCAGGGAAAACCACGAGGAACAAAACCACAGGACCCCTCAATGAACAATCCTGTGATTCTGGCCAAAAACCCCCCCAAAGGCCCAGAACAGGAGTGTGAAGCACAAAACTAGGACAGAGAGCTCCATGGAAAAAGAAAGACCTAAGGGACCCGCATGCATGGGCATGCACTATTGAGGCACAATCAAAGTTCTAGATACTTTGACACAAGTTTTTCATGCCAAGCTCCATCAGAAGTTGTCACAGTAAGCAACAAGAGAATCCTTTCTACCCATGCAGACCCAAAAGAGGAAAAGAGGCCATTCAGCTTGCATGTAGCAAAAGCAGCAAGAATCCTCATCATCCACGTGGGCCCGGAGGAGGTCAGTGGGCCTGTGCGGAGCAGAAGCAGGAGGAGGAATCACTTCCACTACTATTATACATCTTTTATAAAGTGCTAACAGACATACGCAGCATTGTACAGATACACATAAGAGATAATACCTGTTCCACAGAGTTTATAATCTAGTCAAGCAAACATACATGACAACCGAGCCCATGGAAAGAGAAGTATTGTAGAGGTATGGTAAGAATTTGAAAGCATCAATGCGGATCGAAAGAAGGAAAAGCAGGAGTCATCGTCCCATCAGCCCATGTAGCCAGAAGAAACAAGATTTGCTGTCGGCCTAAAAGAAATGCAGTTGGGCTAAATAGGTGGGAGGATTAGGCTGATGGGGTCCTGGAGTAGTAAAGGGAAGGGTACTGGGGATGGGCAGGCAAGAGAGAAAGAAAGAGTGTGGGTGTGTGTGAGAGTGTGAGAAGGGGTGAGGGAGGGGAATAAAGATTTCCCTCCCTCACCCCTTCTCACACTTTTATATTTACATGCACCACTTTTATATTTACATGCACCTCTACACTCCGGCTAATACATTTCAATCTCAGGAGGACCTAAATCAAAGATTCCCAGTTATGAGAGCCAGGCAAGCCTGCTTTCTAGCTAACACACATCTATTGGTTAAAGAGATTTGCAAGGAAGGGGTTGTTTTTTTTTTCCTCACCAGGGCTGATTTGGCATTAAAGAGATTAAGTAAGAGCAGACCTGGCTTTCTAGCCTAGATTTATACACGAACACCTCAAGCATTAGAAGGAATATCTTGTTTCAACTTCATACCTTAATTGTATTTGTAATTTAAACATGTTTTATGAACCAAAATACATTTCCTTTGATGCCATTACTCTATTTTTTTGTATTGTTCCTTAGATGCTTCCCATTTTGTTACAAACATCAAGCACCTTATGTGCATCAGTCTCATACTTCGCGATTTTGCCATAATCATAAAATGTGTTGTATGTGTGTGTGTTCATGTGTATGTATGCTTAGGGTGGTGGACAAGGCAAGTGTATATATTGCCATACTTGTTGGATCAACAAGAATCCAAAGGCGGATGAAAAAGACTGTTTTTAAATAGAACTGACGTCTTAATATGAACACTGTGTGATGGAGTGAAGGTTCTGAATGAACCTAGAGACATGAAGCAGTGACATAAAATACATTATAAAAGGAACAGCAAAAGAGAAGTAAGAAATATGGCTTTAAAGTGGATGCTCCTGGGGACTGTAGTCAATTACAGAGTTAGGACTCTACTCCTCTGAGAACAGACCAAGAATAAGATGGTTAGCTTGTCAGGGAAGTAGATGGTGTTGCAAAGGAGAAAATGAAAGTCAGATCAGAAGTGATATCATTACAGCCAGGAAGTTTCTGGGTTATATAGCTCCTATAGCATAGGAGCAGTGGAGATTGATTGCGTTCAATTAGGGTATGACTTCTATATACCCTTTTGGCAAGGCTGAAAAGGAGCAACTGATGTCAGAAGGCCAGGAAACAGCCAGAAAAGGCCCAGATGGAAGGGGCCCAGATAAGCTGAGAGTTACCACCTAGATGGAGATAACTGTACAAGCAGGCTGGCTGAGTCTGCTGCTTAATGTAGCAGCCTGTACAGGGTACAGTAGGAAAAAGTGCTGGGTTGCAGCATAGAGCTTAAGTTAACCCATTTAAGAGGTGCCTGTGTTACTGAGAGGAACACCTAGGTATTTCAGGGAATGGAACTGTGTTGCTGCCTGTGGAGGAACAGGCTATATAAGAAAATAAAGGCATTATTTTATTTCAAGGATCTGACTATGCAGCTATTTCTGGCGATTCATCAGTGGCCAGGGCAGGCCATGAGCAGAAACCTGAAACATTTTATTGTTTGAAACGTTCTAATTCCTGCAACTTTAGGGTGACTCATATTTGTAAAATATTATCCCAAAATGCATGCACATATCCTTAAAACAATAGGAGTATATGCCTCCTATTTCCATTAATCTCTGGGACTCGATGAAGGAACAAGTTGCTCTTTCAGTAGGCACCCATAAATGTCAAACCTTAATGGAAATTCTGTTAAGTATGATTGTGTAGTCTTAATCCAAATAAAACCAAGAGATCATCAGGTTAATCAGTGAGGTTAAATGGTGTTATGCTTCCCTACTAATGGTGGATGGGGGGGAGCAATTGTGCTTGATGAATTTTTTTTTAATGGTTCTGCTGATTATTATGTAAATTGTTGTACATTTATTTTAATAATGATGTAAATGTGATTTGATGTAACTTTTGTGCATCTGTTTTTATTGTTTTAAGAATATGACTTGCTTTGAAATTGCTAATTTGCTGTGGAAGATGGAATCTAAATTTTGTAATTAAATTAAATGAGTTCATGAGTAGGGTTCTCTTTGCCAAAAGCTGTGTTATAAAAAATTGCTGAGGTTTACTTCGAGTTAAAAAGCAAGGATGCTGTTCATGTGAACTTTAAATGCCAGTGACATGAACAGGTTTACATTTTTCAGCTAAAACGTAATAAACACTCCTGAAATATAACCATGTCTTTTGGTAGAGCTGTATTAGTCATTGCACTTCATCAGTAAACTGACCAAATACTACTACAGATTCACAAATATTAGGACTAGATTTAAGAGAAATCAAACACAATGTAAGAGAATAGCCTTTTGCTTTAAATACCAACTGCACATGTCCTTACAGTGGACTCTTCTAGCCACTTCACCTGGGACTTTAAAAACATTTTGCACATCCAACTTCTGTATTAAAATGAAAGCCAATCTGCCTTTTGCTTTTCACTTTATCATAAGCAGAACGGACCTGCAGGTGAATTTTGATTTTGAAGCAGACATAGACCTAGATTTAACAAATTGCTATAAATATCGTGGAAATAGCACCTGCAATAAAAAAAGGGGGCGTGGTTAGGCTAATTTTCCTGATACCGGAAAGAGAGACAGACTCTATAGAGCAGGGGTCGGGAACCCATGGCTCGCGAGCCAGATATGGCTCTTTTGAGGGCTGCATCTGGCTCGCAGACAAGTGTCGCCATACTTCGCGGTTCCCCGCTGACCCAGCTGCTCCCCGGTCCTCCGCCGCCCGGGCTTAAAATGCTGTCAGCCCGGGCGGAACGCGGCAGGACAGCTGGAGTCAGCGGCACCGGCGTGCTCTCTTCTCCTCCCCCCCCCCCCCGCGGCCCCGGAAGAGGAAGTGGAGAGCATCGGGTGCCTGCGCGGGAAGAAGAGACCACACTAGCGTGGTCTCTTCTTCCGTGCAGGCACCCGATGCTCACCACTTCCTCTTCCGGGCCGCGGGGGGGGGGGGAGGAGAAGAGAGCACGCCGACTGGAGTCATCCGGGTGCCTGCGCGGGAGTCATCGGGTGTCAGCCAGGTGCCAGCGCTGGAGTCATCGCGCAGGCACCCGATGCTCTCCACTTCCTCTTCCGGGCCGCGGGAAGAAGAGAGCACGCCGGTGCTCTCTTCTTCCCGCGGCCCGGAAGAGGAAGTGGAGAGCATCGGGTGCCTGCGCGGGAAGAAGACTGCAGCGCGGCTCGGAGGAAAATGAAAATCTTCAACCGCGGCCGATGGGACTCCGCCTTCGCCTCTGCGAGGGCTGAAAATGAAGGAGGTTAGCGTTGGGAGGTGGCTGCTGCTGCCGCGAGTTCCCGGGGGGGGGGGGGGGGGAGAGTGAATGAGCGAGCAAGCATGTGTGTTTGAGATCCTGTGTGTGTGAGTGAGAGATTGCATGTATGTGAATGATTGAGAGCCTGTATATGTGAAAGAGAGTATGTCTGTGATTGAGATCCTGCCTGTGAGAGAGAGAGCATGAATGTAAGTTTACCATTGGGAACCTGTATGTGTAAGTTTGTAATTGAAAACCTGTTTCTTTGAAAGAGTATGTGTGTATGATTGAGATCCTTTGTGTGTGAGAGAGATCATGTGTATGTATGATTAAGAGCCTGTGTGTATAAGTAAGAGAGAGATCATGTGTGTCTGTGTCTGATTGACAGCTGGTTTAGGTGATGGAGCATGTGAGTATGTGATTGAGAGCCTGTGTTTAAATGAGAGAGAGAGACCATGTGTGTCTGTGTGTGATTGAGAGCTGATTTAGGTGAGGGAGCATGTGAGTATGTGATTGAGAGCCTGTGTGTAAATGAGAGAAAGAGAGGACATGTTTGTAAGCATGTGAATGAGAGTCTGTGTGTGAGAGAAAAAGACAGCATGTATTTATGTGATTGAAAGCCTGTGTGTGTGTAAGCGTGAAAAGATAGACAGCATGTGTGTAAATGTGTAATTAAGAGCCTATATAAGTGAGAGAGAAAAAACATTTGTATATGTGAGTGACTGAGAGCATGTGTGTATAGGTGTGTCATTGAGAGCCAGTGTGAGAGAGAGCGCTGGTATGTGACTGAGAGAGGAGAAAGTTCCAAGCAAACCACCCCACCTCCTGCTAATTCAGAACAATCTCAGGACACCTGGATATCAAACGTTCCCAGGTATGCAGAGCAAAAAAAATTTTGTATCCTTATTATTTTTCATTACTGGATCTTTGTGTCTGCTATTTTGAAATATTTTGTTGGTATCTGGAAATGTTTTATATGAGTTTTTAATTATTGGATATTCCACTCATCAGCTGTTTCGAAATATGTTCTTTTTGTTAGTACAGTTTTACTGCTGATGATTTTATATTTCTTGATTTGTTTTATAAGGATGTGTGATGTTTCTTTTTTCCTTTGTTACACTGCATACAGAGACTCTGGCTTGTTGCAGTTTCCAATTCAGTTTTTGTCTGCATGCTTCTTGTTATGCGTTTTGGTCTCTTTATTCTATGTTAGGTGAGGGACAGCACGTGATTCAGGTGAGGTTTTCTGCTGGCGTGTAGTTTCTGTGTAGGACTCTATAGCAGCCTGACTTGGTCTGTTTTCCTAATAGGAGATGTATTGGTGTCTTAAGGCCTGGTGTAATATTTTCAGAGACTTATTGTACTTTAAAAGTGTGATCTTACATAAAATGCACACATTTACTTGTATTTAGTTTTAAACATATTGTATGGCTCTCATGGAATTACATTTTAAAATATGTGGCGTTTATGGCTCTCTCAGCCAAAAAGGTTCCTGACCCCTGCTATAGAGGTTCATTTATAATTGAACTATTTATACCACTGTAAGAGAGGCGAGGTAGGTTTTGGGGGGGCATTTTTACTTGCACAGTCATACATACAAACAGTACAGTTGCCAACAGTGAAGACTTTGTGTGATTTGAAACATAGAAACATAGAAACATAGAAATGACGGCAGAAGAAGACCAAACGGCCCATCCAGTCTGCCCAGCAAGTAAGAAAAGGTAAAAAAAAAAAAAAAGAGTAGATTTGTACCATTTACACTCTACCTAGCTTGGTTGCAGCTAGATAGAGAGTGCATCAAGCTAGGTAGAGAGAATATGGTACAAATCTACTCTTTTTACCTTTCATCACTCCGAATGACAGTAAATCTTTATTGATGGCAACTGTGCTGTTCGTACCTATGACTGTGCAAGTAAAAATGCCCCTCAAACCTAACCTACCCCCAAAACCTCACCCCAAGTTCATAATGCCCCCTCTTAAAGTGGTAGAAAAGGCTCTCGCTCTCTCTCTCTCACCCCTCCCCAACCAGCATTTGCAATAAAAAACATTTTGGCCAGTAACATACAGCTAAAGCAGGCACAACGCACAGAAAAAAGGTGGAGTTATTTCCGGCATTAAAATCTGCTTTGCTGTGCTTTACTTTATCACACACCATGTTAACCAACCCTCATTTCCATTTACTCTGCCCAAACTCTTCCCACTCAAATACTAATTTTAAATTTGCATATGCATTTTGCGATGCGGTATTTATTGCATGCGTTACGGCGTTATTGCAGGTGATAGGGCCCTAATGCCCACGATAACACCCTAACACATTTTGATGAATGACCCTCATATTTTGCTCTTTTAAACAGCTACTTATTGTACTGTTAAATAAATATTGCATGCCACAGCTCAATAGATCGCACTGAGTAACAAGGAAGATAAATTCTTGGAAACTGAAAAACTGTATTTTAAATATGCATATATCCAACATGTGTGCACATGGAATGGATTATAGATTCATCTTTAAACTGAATCCATTTTATTCTCTTTAAGGTAGATATTCAAAAGGTGAGTTGTTGTTTGCACTGATTTTCACCCATTCTTCTTCTTGTTGAAATAAACAACGACAAATTTCCAGGAAAAATACAATAAAGTAGACATCAACATTAAAGAGTGGGACTTGTTTTTACCTGGGAGAAAGCAAGGCTGAGCTATCCAGGGGGTTAGTGAAACTGGAGTCCCCATTACAAAGGCTGCTGGAGGACACATCAGCCTCATGCCCTTCTCCATAATCCTCAAAGTGCTCCTCTCCCACTGTAACCATTAAGCGACTGCTGACCTCCGTGCTCAAGGTGAGATTATGTGGGTGATGTCTGTCAGGAGCAGAGATAAACAAGAGAGAGTTCAAACAGCAGAGTGAGCTTCCTTTGTACGTATGAAAGCACTGCTATCACTTTTCCCATTTATAACTACAACATTCATTGTTTTGTCCAAAATCATTCGCCTTAGAATTGTAGAAAATTAAAAAGTGAAGAACTGCAGTTCAAAGCAGGTTCAAATCTTTCTTTATTGCCTAGAAAAAACACTTTACTGGCAGATGTAAATGTTTTACTGATTATCGGAAAAGTGGGTGTGGATGAGAGAAGAAATACCTGGTTAAGAAAAAAACACAATTAAAATTTTTTTTAGAAACATTAGGTGTTGAATCAACTGAGAAAAATCCTAAAAAGTGGGTATTTCAACTACAATTCATTTCATTTGAACCAATCTTAGCGTCAATCAGTAATGACCATGCAAGATTCCAACAAAGGGAATTTACAATGCTCTAGGGGCTAATACAGAAATGCCTGGGATGGCTTTTGGGACATGGTGAAAAAAAGGCCCAAAAAGAATATTTTATGCACTTAGGGGAGGATTTTTAATGCCCTGCGCGCGTAAATCCGGGCGGATTTACGCGTGCAGGACCCTTGCGCGCCGGCGCGCCTGACCCTTGCGCGCCGGCGCGCCTGACCTTTGCGCACTGGCGCGCCTATTTTGCATAGGCCGCCGGCGCGCGCAGAGCCCCGGGACACGCGTAAGTCCTGGGGTTTTTTTAAAGGGGCAGGAGGGGGCGTGTCGGGGGTGTGGCCGAACGACGCGGCGTTTCGGGGGCGTGATGCAGCGTTTTGGGGGCGGCGACGCAGGCGTGGTTTCACCCCAGGGGCGTTCTGGGGGCGTGGCCGTGGCCTCTGGACCAGCCCCCGGGACCGGAACACGGACGGGGCAGCCGGCCAACGCGCGCAGATTTACGTCTGCTTTTCGCAGGTGTAAATCGTGCGATAAAGGTAAGGGGGGGGTTTAGATAGGGCTGGGGGGGTGGGTTAGGTAGGGGAAGGGAGGGGAAGGGCGAAGGAAAGTTCCCTCCGAGGCCGCTCCGATTTCGGAGCGGCCTCGGAGGGAACAGGCAGCACGCGCTGGGCTCGGCGCGCGCAGGTTGCACAAATGTGCACCCCCTTGCACGCGCCGACCCCGGATTTTATAAGATACGCGCGTATCTTATAAAATCCAGCGTACTTTTGTTTGCGCCTGGTGCGCAAACAAAAGTACGCGATCGAGCAATTTTTTTAAATCTACCTGTTACTGACCAGTCAGAATGCAGGACAATTCTACTTTAGTGTAAAATAGTAATCTCTAGAAAATGTGCTTTATAGGAAGGTTACTAAAGCTGCTCACTTTGGCCTACTAGCATTTGAGTATAGGGGAATGATTTTGGGTTGCCCTCCTTTCTGCAGGCTGGTTTATGGTGTGAAGGTTAAATGCACATCCAGAAGCAGTAACGTCCTTTTATTAGAAGCCCAAATAGTACGAGAGCAATTTTGATACTGTCCTCAGTTTCCCATTTGAAAATCAGATCAGTACACACAACATGGGTTCAGATGAAAAGTACACACTAGAAAGCACTCATGACAATTTGAAAGTTAAATCTCTGTGCATACTTTCATTCTCCCCTCCCCAAAGCTAACTGGCACAAATTTAGGCCTAGACTAATCAAATTGCTATAAATTCTACGGAAATATTGCACGATAGCGGCTGCGATAAAAAAGGGGCATGGCAAGGAAAATTTCTTAAACACCTCATTGCATAGGTAAATTTCATCACCCGCAATAAAATCTTGCATGGCGGGGCAAAGTATCATGCTGTGCGACGCATTAGCATGTCATGCGTCCAAACCGGGACATATGCGCAAAACTCTGGCCGGCACGCACCGACCGAGTGCACACATTTCTCTCGCTAAGCGCACGTGTGAGAAAGTATAGAAAAATGGGCGGGGCGTAGACGTATCGGGGGAGGCCAATAGATGTGCGTGTATATACTTACACACTCATGCGCATGCCAGGGTCTCCCGCCTCTTAATTTTACTATTGCTATGGATGGCGTGTAAGTCATAAAAGTAAAAATCTCGGCTAGTCAGTGGGCTATTGCAGTTGGGGATAACAAGGGGAAAGGAAGACATATACACTAGGGGGTTAGGAAGTCCTGTCCCTTGCCTGGGCGAACTGGGAACAAACTGGTGAAACTGGCAATGGCATCGGTGCATTTCTCCTTTGGTTTAAAACTTTAAATTAACCAAAGTAACCACATACAAAACCCCTCAGAGTGCAGTGTCTCTTATGCACTCCAAAGGCTATTCAGAAAAACAAATCAAACATTTTCAATTAACACTTTCTCGTTTCCTCTCAACCCTCCCCCCCACTTGCCACCCAGAACACATCTATATGAACCCCTATCCAAGCCTTAAAATACCTTCACTTACACAACAGAAGCAGGATTTTTGCGCACGTGTGCATACATTTCAATTAGGGTGCACATATACGATCTTTCAGCCTATGTTATACCATGCACGCATATACACACATATGTAATAACCACGACCACTATAACATAGGCGCGTATATACACACGTGGTATAACGGCTGAAAGTGCGTATATGTGCGCCCTATTTGAAACAGACGCGCACATGTGTGCACAAATCCCACTTCCATTGTGTAAGTGGGCCAGTGAAGCAGCCAGTATCCCGCTATTAGTACACTTCTCCCTAACATTGAAGATTTAGGAAGACAGGCAGATAAGAAAAGATGTTTTTTTTGGCCTAGCAGGGCTGTGTAGGTGTGTGTCTGAAAAATCCTTGTTTTATTGCTCATGGTAATAGCCGCAATAATGGTTGCTATAGCAAGATATAAACTGTTTTTCTCCTCTATCAGACAAAAAAAGGTGTAGTTAAATCAGATGTTAAATTTCACTTTAGTGCACATTATTTTTCTGCAAAGTGCTGTAGGAGTCCCTCATTTGCATAATTTTCTAGCTTTTGCAAACTCATCATAAGGCCCTAACGCAGTTTGATGAATGATCCTGTTAGATTGTAAACCCCTCTGGGGATAGGGAAATCCTTACAGTTCCTGAATGTAATCCGCTTTGAAGTGCTGAAAGCTGAATATAAAATAAATAAATAATAAACTGTGCACACTTTTTTTATGTGGGTATTCAGGGAAAGGAGGGCAATAACCAAACCATATTTTTATGCTAATAAACATGCATTTACCCACATAAAAACTTTTGATTATTGCTCCCCATATTCTGTTTATTTATTTATTAGATTTATATACCACCTGTCAACATTTCCAAGTGATTTACAAAAAAACATAATATAAAAATATAACACAACATTTCTGATAAAAATAAATACAATTACTACAAACTATTAAGAATGACATAAAAGCATAATCAAGAACATAAAATCAACCAAATATCTAAACCAGACACTTGTCCCTTGCTGTTGAATCACCAGATAAAACAAGAGGATTCACTGCTCAAGTAAAAGCTTTCTGGAATATACAGGACTTGCTCATCTTTAATTTCTTTTGGCAGAGTATTCCATAAGGAAGGTCCCTGAACATAATATAGCTGCTCCCAAGATGCATCCAACCTTATTTGTTTAAAAGAAGGAACACTTAAACCCTGAGAGGCTGATCTTAAATTACATGTATTCTGGTACAATTTTAAAACAGAATGTGCAAATCAGCAGATTTTGCTGACTCTGCCTTGTTCCTGAAGTAAACTTTGTTGCCTAAGGAGCCTAGAAGTTGATTACAAGCAAAGTTGCTGAGATTAGCTATTTATAAGCTTATCCTGCCAGAAAAGCCAGCCAACTATTTTGAAATTTGGATTTTCACAGTTTATCCTGACAGGCTCCAACATACTTTTTAATGTAATATTTCAGAAGTCTGTAGACATCTTTTGGGATGGATGAACTGGCAGCATATTTCTGGCACTTGGATGGCATGAAGAGTTTTCAAAGAGAATAAGAAAGATTGAACAAGGTTTACATTATTAACACCCAAGTTCAGCAAAATGAACTGAGGCCCTGGAAATAGACTCACCCAAAGTCACTCCCAGTATCGGAGCTGGGATTAGAAGTGAGACCCACTGAGAGAAGTAACATTCCCAAGTTTACAGTCAGAAGGAGGAGGAGATTCAAACTTAGGTGCAGGGATTTCTCCTGTCTGCGCTTCAGAGGTTGTCTAGTATAAGCACATTTTAAATTCTACAGGGGATGGATAAGTCTTCTCTCCCAAAATCCTAACTCTGCAAAAACATCCTGGAGCAAACAGAAGTCAGGTTTAAGGTTTAAGCAAAATTTGGGTCTAAAAGCGATGTAATTTCCTGTAATTTCTGGTCAGACAACAACCTGTAAGGAAAGTATGACCTTTTCAAAGTCAATACAGAACCTTATGCTCCCATTTGGCTTCAGTACCAATACCACGGGTGAGGAACAATCACTGTTAGACTTCTCTATTATCCCAAGCTGGAGCATCCCCTTCACTTCTGTCTCGATGACGTGGAGCCTAGGGTCGTTGTCATTCCACAATTCCAGGAGATGTAATGATGTCATGTTGCATCAGGTGGGTACAACTGGGCAGGTTCAAGAAGATATCCTTATTTTTCTCTACCAACTCTAAGTCAGCTGTCTGTGTAGTGGACAGCTGCTCCCCTCCCCACTTCAGGTCCAACCTCGGGATCAAACTCTCCGTTCTGTATCACTCCGCACTCCTGTGCAATCCACTTCTTCAGGAGGTTTACTTGGTAGATTTGAGTTTTCGTTCATTTATCTGGCTCAGTGATTTTGTAATCCATGGGCCCTTTTTTCTTCATAGGGTCCTCGCCACTGGGCTAAGCTTGCTCTCCGAAGATGGGAAGAGGACAAGGTTGTGGTCTCCCGGCTGGAATACTCGTTGGACTGTGGAATGATTGTACGCTTGGGAGCTCTGAGCCTTTTCCAGACATAGGTGGGCCGCCTCCCCGTTTTTTTTAGGTGATTCTGCACTCTGAGGACATAGTCAATGCTTCATCTTCCCAGGTATCACATGCTACGTTCAAGATTCCTTTTGGTCTCCTCCCATATAGTAACTCAAATGGAGAAAACCCCAACGAACTCTGTGGGACTTTGCGAATTGCAAACAGCACATTGTCCCAGTTCTTGCCACTTTCATCCACAAATTTCCTCAACATTTGTTTGAGCGTCTGATTGATGTGCTCAACCAGGCCATCATCTGTGGGTGATACACTGAGGCCCACAGTGTTTTTACTTTGAACAAAGTGCAGAGTTGTTTCATGACCTTGGATATGAAAGGGGTACCCTGATCCGTCAAGATCTCCTTAGGCAGCACAAGTTGTGAAAAAACTTCCAGTAGGGTGGTTGTAGCATAATCCAGTGTGATTAGAATGTACTTATTTCCTTGCATTGATCTCTCTGGTGGCCTCACAAGATCCTTATCCACTCTTTCAAAAGGGGTCTCAATTATAGGCATTATAGGCTTTGTAAGCTGGCAGGCAGGGCAGGACCAGTAATACAACTGGACCAGTTTATAAAAGCCTGGCCAACAGAACTGTGCCAGTATCTTTTTCCAGGTCTTTTCCTCCCCTAGATGACACCCTAGAAGGTGTGCTAACTGCATGACTTGCTGACAACAGAGTTTGGGAACCAGGAGTTGTTCTATAAAGTCCCTTTCCATACTTTCCTTTGTGATTCTGCAAAGTAAATCCACTTTTATCACAAAATAGGGAGGAACCGGGTCTCTAAGCTGTGCTCCCAGAACTACATTTCCATCCACCCTTTGCATATGCTCCTGGGCCCAATTAAAATTCTCCCTCTGAGCCCGCCTAAAGTTCCTCGGATCAAACCTGGTTTCCCACTCCAAGGGGCCTGATGACATTCTGGGTAGGTGGCTGTTCTCCCTCTGACTCCGAACCCTCCTCCCGGCTGCCTCTAAATTAGCAGTGTAGATGTATTTGTCTTGTCGGCGTTATCTCCAGGACTTAGAAGTCTTAATGAAAAAGAACAGAGTTATCCAATGAAAAGAGTTCTGGAAACTCCAACTCTTCATGGTTGAGGCTGGATGAACCTGTTCTAAACTGGTTCCAGAGAGACGAAGTTTGGACAGTCCCATCCAGTGATCACGGGGTAGGGTACATAAGAACATAAGATTTGCCATACTGGGTCAGACCAAAGGTCCATTAAGCCCAGCATCCTGTTTCCAAACCAGGATGCACAAGTACCTGGCAGGATCCCAAGGGGTAGAGAGATTCCATGCTGCTTATCCCAAGAATAAGCAGTGGATTTCTGCAATTCTACCTTAATAATGGTTAATGGACTTTTCCTCCAGGAACTTGTCCAAACCTTTTTTAAATGCAGCTATGCTAATAGCTTTCACCACATCCTCTGACAACAAATTCCAGAGTTTAATTATTTCAAACCTTCCACCGATGGGAATTGAGTGAACCCGTTGAAACTGCATTCTATGAACTGGGCTGTTGGAGTAATAACATTATGTGAATTCAGATATTTGACAGTCATCGTTGGAACTTTGATTATGGGATATTGAGCTCTGAACCATTAGAGAAAACAAAGAAAACAAGAAAAAAGAAAAAAAGGAAAAACCGCTAATGAGAAGTTAGCAATCAGGTTTGGACTTATAGGATATGCACATTTGGGGTATGAAATAAATGTGGTGTTTTTGGGTACTTGCCAGGTTCTTATGGCCTGGATTGGCCACTGTTGGAAACAGGATGCTGGGCTTGATGGACCCTTGGTCTGACCCAGTATGGCATTTTCTTATGTTCTTATGTTCTTATATGTACTAGTACATTTTTAGTGTGAATGAGAGGTGTATGGTGGTTTGAATATAGTGAAAACATTGTGAATATAGAATTTATGAAATAAAGATATTTAATCAATATGATGAGGTATATACATTGACAAACTGGTGAGCAGAACAGCAATGTCTTCTTGTTATTTTTGAAAAAAAAGCTGTCATAGTTACAAGTTTTTTGTATATGATTTCTCCAGGAGTACTGTAATAGTGCACCATAACTAGGGATTCTGGATTCCAGGGATTTTACTTTAACAATCCACAGAGCCTGTGGTAGAGCTCCGAGCAGCACCGACTTATAGCTGCCAGCAGCTCTGAGCTCTTTTTTGGCTCCACAGACTGTCAAACTAGAGGTCCTAACCATAAATTATTAAACCATTCATCCCCACTGCTCCCTCCACTCAAGCTTATCCTTCTGTTTCTCCCTGCCCTCAGCTCAATCCCTTTCTCACCTTCCCCACCTCGTTTCCCCCAACCCATTCCCAATTTGACCCCTAATCTTTCCTCAGAGATTGTCCTCTCTCTCCCTCCAGCTCATCCCTTCTCTCCTCCTGCCCCAGCTCATCCCTCCTTCTCTAGTGTCCTCCGGACCCCACTGTCCCCTCTTCTTTTTCTTTTTCCCTGCCCCAGCTTGTCCCCTCCTCATCCCCCACCTGTCTCCCACTCTCCCCCTCCACACACACTCCCCCTCTCTCACCACCCACAGCTCAATCCCTAGGTCTCTCTCTGCACCAGCTAGCCAGCAGGTTCCTCCTGACAACTGTCCTCCCCAGCCTGTCAGTTAGATAGTTCTTAGCAGCCAAGCAATGCCACCTCATCTCCCCAGTCAGCCAGTCCCCACTCTTCCTTCATTGCTTTCCTGGTGCTGCCCTGAAACAGCTGATGTCGGTTCTTAGTGAGCTGAGCTGCACAGTGCCTATACTCTCACACTTGGTACTGGGACCGGAAGGCCAGTGCGGATATACAGGCAGCATATGGCTCCAAGACGAGTGCCAGAAGACATCAGCTGCACTCGGAGAGACTGTAAGTGGCATAAGAAGGTGGGAAGGAACTGACAGCCTTGTGGGGATGGGTTTGAGGGAGGTGAATAGGAGATAAAATCCTGTGTGAGGATCCCAGTGGCTGCCTCTTCCTGTTTCACTCTTATCAGCCCAGGCGGACTTCCAAATTCTGTGAGGGAGGGGAATTCTGTATTGCACGACGGTACAGAAATCCATAAGGAGTGGACGTTGCAGAAAATTAAAGCCTTGTACCTAAGATGTACTATTGTATGCGCAAACATGAAGGCTTCTTTCCATTGTTTTCCCCTTCACTTTACTCCATTCTTAAATTTGAACCCAAGTGTTGTGCTGTCTCCGCCAGATGCCAGCCTGCATTTACCAACTTGAGCAGATCTCTGCAATCCTATATCAGAACAGGCCAAATGAACAGATACTAAGTTTAGTAGCCAGACTTTTTTTTCTAAGAGGGCTTGAGAGCTTGTTTGCCTTTTATTGGAAATATATATATTAAGATTATCACAGTAAGTTTTCTCATGTTTCATTTTAAATGCTATCTTTGTTAAAATAAATAATGCATTCTGTCCTTTTTTTTCTCTCATTTTCCAACCTATTCTGTCAGAGCTGTCTAGCAGCATTGCATCAGAAGTCAGCTGAGGTGGTAGCACAAATTCAGGCTGACAAGGCTAATTTTGTGTATACAGTGTTGTAGGAGAAAAATGACAGGCTTACAATGACCTTGTCCCAACAGCTCACAATACTGACAAAGTAGCCAAGTTTACAGACTGTAAAAACACACATTTTTCAAATGTTGCTTAGCCTTCTTCCAAGTGTGGAAGGCACCTACTGTAGATTCTGAGCTTTGTACCTCCTTGGACCCAAATGTAAACCGCCTGCCTTAGTCTGTGCATTTCTCTTAGGCCGGTGTGACTGTGCTCATTAGCTGAACACAAGCAGCGTTGCTTTCTCACTGTTCCCCACATGTAAACACATCCAAGTGTTTGAGTATTCTCTCAAGATACCCTAGGCCCTTTGAAAAAAAAATCCAAATATTGTTTAATGCCCTCTACCTGATTCTTAATACATTCAAAACTTACAAAATAAAAGGAAACAAGTTTGTGCAAACAGATGAATCCATCAACGTCAGAATGTCATAAGAACGTAAGATATGCTATACTGAGTCAGACCAAGGATCCATCAAGCCCAGCATCCTGTTTCCAGCAGTGGCCAATCCAAGTCTCAAATACCTGGCAAGTACCCAAACATTAAATAGATCCCCTGCTACTAATACCGGCAACCCAGTCTTTCCTGTACAAAGTCTGATGCTGCTAAAATGAAACCTGCTTTTACTTATAATGAATAGACAACATGCTACAGCCGGCTGTCAGCAGTGACCTTTTCTGTTTCAGTTTCTAGAGTTTTGTACTCACCGGCCAGGAGTATGCAGGAACAAGCCATTCTCCATTTCCTCTGTGTTGTCAGGGAACTCGGAGTTAAGGGTGGCATCAAGAGCACTATCCGTTTCCACGTCATCATGCAGCTCGTGATGCACCAGTGTGCTGGTGTCCTCGTCTGTGAAGGTTTCACACTCGCTGTAAGTGCTCTCAGATCCCATATAGGCACTGTCAGTCACCTCATTTGCCTATTATAAAATTTCAAAAAAAGAGATTGGTATTGCTATTTAGCAGGATTAGACATATACATTCAACCACAGGTGTGTCTGTGAGTGACAACCCACTGTGTGCAATGCTGTGGGAAATCTATGCTTTAAAAAAATGCCAATGTACTCTCACTCCCTGGGGCCAGTGGATGTGACAAATCTGCCATGTTTGGAGGCCGAACATCGGAAGTGCCTGCTGTTGGATGAAAAACAACAGCACTGACAACCTACGCTCTGGAGGTGCCTTCCGATCTATCTCACTGGTATAAGTAGAGGGTCTGAAATCCAGAAAGGGGAAGGAGTGAAGAAAATGGAGCTAATATCAATAGAAGACGAGCTGTGGGCTCTTCACATCTCTACCTGTGTAAAGATCTGCCACGAAAAAAAAAAAATGGGGAACTCCAGAACATACGTGAGAGATTAAAAAATGTGGCCAATGAGATGAAGGTCTTTGGTTTATGCCAAAGGGTCCACTGACCCAAAGTATAAAAGTGGATTTTTACACGAACAAAACCTGGACCCTGTAGCTCTAGAGGTCATGCCTCCTTGCCAGCATCAGCAATGAGACACCAAACAGCAAAGCTGATTTGTAGCCATCCCTGACAAATGCTATTTTTTAAAATTACAATTATATACTATTTTATTTAACCTAAACTTGAACAATTTCCAGGACTCCTGCTCCAGGGCTGTCATCTTTCTTTTGCCCTGGAGAGGGGAGAAACATTTTCTAGCCCTCTCCCTTTGGATTTCAAACTGAAGTTACAGTTTAGCACTACCCATTTGCATCTCCTGCCTGGCACCTCTTTGCATCTGGTTTTCCTTTACTTCAGTCAGTCGTCAGTCCTGTGGTCCCTGCAATGCCCAGGCAGGACTTAATTTGTAGATAAAAATGAAGTGAAATTGTAGAGGGGTGGGGAGGCGCAGTGGGGGAGCGGAGCTAGGATAGGGAGCAATCTGCGTTGGGGGGGAAAGGCCAGGACCAGTGCCGGATGTGAACCCTCTCTCTCTCTCCTAAACACAAACTCACACTCATACGCTTATATGTGAACACACTTCATGCTCTTCCTCCTCCTTATCCCAGCAATCCCTCATCACCAGCCCCAACCCCCAGCCATTCTTCAGCCATCAATGCTCAGTAAGCAGTGGGGATCAGCGAGGTAAGAAGAAAGAGGAGAAGTAGAGAGAGAATAGGGCCCTTTTTTCTACCCTTCTTCCTCTCCGCCCTTGTGACCCTGGTTCTCCATCTCAAGCCTCCTCCCTTCAACCCCCCATTATTCCTCCAGTGGACCTCATCTCCTCCCAGATCCCCCAAGTCTCACCGTCAATCTCTGAAGGTTCTCAGGCCCCACTCCCCCCTGAGGGTCACTAATTCCCCCTTTCTGGAAAATTATTCTCTCAAGTATCTCTCCTCATCTCCTTGACCATTAAGATACAGCTGTCCTCTTTGAGCTGGAATCAGCTGGCCATCCTCTGCCTTGCAGATGGGGGAGAGACTAGCATGCATAACCCACTCTCTTCATGTTGCGCCCATTGGTCGCAGACGGCTGCGACCTTTGTTGCTCATATTTTTTCCTGCACCAGCGATTCTCGGACGAATGGTGGCTTCTGCCTGTGCTTGCCGCTCTCACCAGCATTCCCGGGACAGCGTGAGCGATCCCATCCACCATCTTGAATCGGGGATTACCTAAGACGCACGTGCCAGGCCCCATCTTATGCACACCATGGCGGGACCTCAGGGGCGTCCCCGCCACATGACGTCGCCCGCCAGTGCATACTTAAACCATCCGGCCTGTGCATCCTACGAGTTAGCAAGGACTTCCTTCCTGCTTAATTCCACTCCTCTTGGAGACGCCTCGCTATTGCTATGCTGAACTCGTTCCTGACCCTGAGATTTGAATGCTATAGGTACCCGCTCCTCGGGGGCCTTGTCGCGTTCCGCTATCCACTCCTCGGAGGGCCTTCCTGTCTGGAGATTCCTCTATGACTGCTCAGGGCGTGTCTTGCTTCAGCTTCGTGAGTACACCTTCATCTGCTGACGGAACCTCCGGTATAGCCCGTGCCATGGGCCATTACCATGCTCACCTCAGCAACCTTCCATCTACACTACACAGTGAGTGTCATCATCTACCCAGCTTTGCTGACCTCCTGCACCTCTCTTGCCAACTACAGCGTGATCCTCGGCGTACCCTGTGCTGCGGGCCACTACTGGATCCATCTGAGAGGTGATTCACCTGAAGGAGGATTTCCCCAGTGTACCCCGCTCTGCAGGCCACTACCGGGGATATCATCACTGGGCAACCTTACTATTCTGGACTGTGTCTCTTCCCCCACTTGGTGGGTATTTCCTCTACGTTCCAGTACAATAAAGCACATTCTATCTGTGTCCGTCTTAGCTGAGGCCACGCCTATCATAGGAGTCCCCACAGGGCTCCTCCCTGTGAGTGGAGTCAACTCTCACTACGATCCAGGGTCCACAACCATACCAAATTATAACACTTCAGACAGGGTGGAGGAGGGTCTAAAATTCAAAAGTGCATCCTGTTCTTTGCCTCCTCAGGGGAAGAAGTAAAGGAGCAGCATCATGTGATATCCTCAATCATTCTCTCCATCCACCCACCCAACCACACATCCTATCCCTTTCCCTCCCCTCATTTACTTTTTCTCTGTCTCCTTCAATCATCTGCATTCACAGACTGCCTCTTCAGCTTGGAGAAGAGACGACTGAGGGGAGATATGATAAAGGTTTATAAAATAATGAGTGGGATGGAACAAGTAAATGTTAATCAATTGTTTACGCTTTCAAAAAATACAAAGACTAGAGGACACACAATGACATTACTAGGTAATACATATAAAAACTAATAGAAAATATTTTTTTATTCAATGCATAATTAAGCTCTGGAATTCGTTGCCAGAGGATGTGGTGAAAGCTATTAGTGTAGCTGCGCTTAAAAACAGTTTGGACAAGTTCCTGGAGGAAAAGTCCATAAACCAATATTAAAGTGGAGTTTCAGAAATCCACTGTTCATCCTTTGGATAAGAAGTTTGGAATCTGTCTACCCCTTGGGATCCTGCCAGGTTCCTGTGACCTGGATTGGCCACTGTTGGAAACAGGATGCTGGGCTTGATGGCCCCTTGGTCCGATCCAGTATGGCAAGTCTTATGTTCTTATTTCACTCATACAAAGTATCTCTGATCCTCTAACTCACACACCACAGTGTTGATCCTCTCATTCACTCTCTGCCTCCCATACAACCCAGAGCCGCACCAATCTCCTCACTCACTATTTTATTTATTTATTTAAAACATTTTATCATCCTGCCCCTTCCTATTCAATAGTCCTGGGGGGGGGTCACAATATAAACATACACCTCAGATCTCCTCACCCTTTTTTGCCCCTCACACTTCCTAATTAACTTTCTTGCTTTTCCCCCACCCTCCTGCTTTCCTCTTTCTAATCCCTTCATTCACTCTCCCTTGGTCCTCTCCCACCCCCCTCCCCCCTCCCCTAACTCACGCTCTTCCCCCTCTGGTGTGATCACTGGCAGCAGAGGCAGCAGGACCCAGGAAACCTGCCTGATAAGCAGTAACCTGGCCAGGAAGATGACATATCCAGTAGTGGCAGACGCAGTGGGGCTGACAGGCATTTTCCTTATGTCTTTGTCCTTTACCATTATCCCTCAGAACCTCCTGTATTGTACCAGGAAATTGCACAAAAGTCAAGACCAAGTGGCTGCTTCATCTCAGGATACGCAACTCCAGCACACTCTGCTTTGCTTCCTCTAAGGCCTAGGGGGCCAGAAATGACACATGCTACCACTGCTCTGCTCCTTTTCTGCAGGGGAGCCAGAAGTGAATTATACCACTGACTCTACTTCACTTCCTTGGGACCCAGAAAAAAAGTGACAAAAGGTCATTCTGGGTTGTTCCACCAGAAATTAAATCCTAGGTAACAGAGATAAAAAAAGGTTTGAATTAGCACAAGTTAACAACTTGTGAGTTGTAGTATCAATCATCAAGGCCAGGGTTGAAGCCTTGATGACTGGCACTATTGCTTCTAAGTTTCAGAGGTATGCTACTTCAAACCTTTTGCGTCTGTTCTTTTTTTGCGGTTTCTGCTTCAATAATACCCCTTCCCCTCTGGTTCTCTGTAGAACAGGAGGAGAGGGCTGAATTAGACAGCAGAGTGGTTGCTCTCTGCTCTGTCCACTCCAGCTCAGCCATCCTCTCCTCTTCCCTGAAGGCTGCCTGAAGGGGGTTGGGGGGGGTTTGGAGAAGAACCCTACTCTGTAGGGATGTGTATTCATCCTGGTTCGGGGAGCCCGAAACCCGAACGAGTTTTTCCCGAAATTTCAGGAAAAATTTGTTATCGGGTTTAGTGCGCACTAATCCGAAATTCGGGTCCCCCCCGAAGTTAAAAGGCCCGAACTGCAGGAAATACGAAAAGGTTCAGGTTTCACTCATCTCTACTACTCTGCCTCTTGTCTGAAAAGAACTGCTTTCCAGGCCCTTCCCCCACAAATTAAGCCCTGAGCACAGGAGAGGTAGCGTGGTAAATGAAAGTATATAAAAATAAAAAAGGTCCAGCTAGGCTGCCCAGCAAGATTTGTGTCATTCCGTGTAGATTACCGCTGTGCCTT
This sequence comes from Rhinatrema bivittatum, assembly GCF_901001135.1. Lineage (NCBI taxonomy): Eukaryota > Metazoa > Chordata > Amphibia > Gymnophiona > Rhinatrematidae > Rhinatrema > Rhinatrema bivittatum. Next base: position 41,536,849 of record NC_042628.1, read on the forward strand.
CTGTTTAGGTAACTGCTGCTCTGTGCATGCTACCCCCTTGCAGAAATGTTACACCAAAATTATTTATTTATTTATTTAGATTCCGCTTTTTGCACTTTTTTCAGCACTTCAAAGCGGATTACATTCAGGTACTGGAGGTATTTCCCTATCCCCAGAGGGCTTACAATCTAAGTTTTATACCTGAGGCAATGGAGGGTAAAGTGACTTGGCCAAGGTCACAAGGAGCGACATTGGGACTTGAACCCTCGTCTCCTGGTTTGTAGCCCAATCCTATTACCTCTGTTCTTCATTTCCTTCCTCCAGCAACTATGAATCCTCTGTGTTAATCCCATGCCCTTTTGAATTCTGTTACTGTTTTTGTCGGAATGGCACCCTAGCTCAGGGATCGATGTTGATCAAACAATCGTGGCTGCTGGGGCTTTTAATCAATTTTTAGTTTTTATTGAAGTTAAGAACACAGAGATCAAATTTAAGAAGATAAGCTGCTGCTCTAGTGCCAAACAGAGTATGCAATTTCCTTGGAAGAAATAAAAGTGGGTGTTTAGGAGATTTCTTTATATGATTATATCCACCTCCACGGGCTTTTTGTACTCCAAATTCAGCTGCTATTAATTCCTAGTTAGTAATGTCGACAGTGACTAATTCAGGCAAATGTTCTCCTGGTTGAGTAATACATTTTCCATTACAAGCACCAGCTTTTGGCAGACCACCCTTTCTCAAGAATGCTATATTATGTATGTTTTATGTCTGAAAACCGCCTAGACCTCCACCCATGTATAAGCGGTATACAAAATTATTTTTAATAAAATAAAATAAATTCTGTTTAAAACGGGAAAGATTCCCTTCCCTTCTCCTCCACCTCACTTTATCTTCATTAATTTCCTCTCCCATCTTAAGGCTCTCATCCAGAAAACAACCCTGCCTTCATCTGCCCTCTCTCCTTTCCTACCTCTTCTCGTCCCCTACATTACACCTTTTTTTTTTAAATTCCCATTTTCTATTTGTTTCCTTTCCCATTCTTCTCATGATGACTTTAAGCCTCATCTGACCCACCTTCCTACCTACTCCTTTTCCTCTTACCTCATGTCCCTCACTAGGGTGGCCAACTGTCCGGTTTTGGACCAGACAGACCAGTTATTAAACGAATTGTACATGTCCGGTTAGCTACATGGACCCTTGCCTAACCCGGCATTCAGGAGAGGGGATGATCGGCAGACTCCAATCCGCCCCATGAAAGTGGCCAAAGGAGGAAGACACACATCACTCAGCAATCCTGCCAATCATTTCACTCCCCTTCGGTGAGGGGCAGATGCATCAGCCAATCAGCCACAGTGCTATGCAGCAAATGGAAGGAGGTGCAGACTGGGACTAGGAGTTCATGTGTCTGTTGATGAGATTAATAGAGCTAGGGATGACAGGGCAAGTACTTGATCATGGGGCAGAAACACCCTGGCTTGAGCTGTGTCCAGCCTGGTCCCGATGAAGCCCAGGCGTGGCGATGGGCTGAGATGGGACTTGGGGTACTTGATGACAAACCCCAGACTGCAGCACCCCGATAGTCAGGCTGAGAGCGCGAAATGCACCCTGCTGAGTGATGCTCTTGACCAGCCAGTTGTCTAGGTAGGGGAACACGTGCACTCCCTGATGGTGGATGTGCGCCCCCACAACTGCCAGGCACTTGGTGAAAACCAAAGGGACTGACGCAAGACCGAATGGCAACACTCTGTACTAGAAGTGTTCCCTGCCCACAACAAATCAGAGATACTTCCTGTGACCAGGAAAGATCTCGATGTCGGCATAGGCATCTTTTAAATCGAGGGAGCACAGCCAATTTCCTCTTTGCAGGAGTGGTATCAAGATGCCCAAAGAGACCCTTGAACTTTTCTCTTTGAAGAAACTTGTTCAAGGCTCTTAGGTCGAGAATAGGGCAGAGGCCCCCTGTTCTTTTTGTATCAGAAAATACTGAGAGTAGAGTCCCCATCCCCGTTGGCGCAGAGGAACAGGCTCGACTGCTCCGGCCGTTAGAAGAGTGGAGAGCTCTGTCAAAAGTATTTCCTGATGAGCGGACGAGGCCCATGATGGACATGGGGGTCCACGGGGACATCTCTGAAGATTAACTGGTACTCTTGGTGAATGATGGAAAGAACCCACTGGTCTGAGGTAATGTGGAGCCAGTGGTCTGGAAAAAGACGCAGCCTGCCCCCAACTGGAGGGCAGGACACTGAGGGTACAGCAGTCTGGCTCATGTTCCCCTGCTCCCAAGTCAAAACCCCATAGCGGGGCTCTGCTGGGGGGCTGGCTGAGTCCTGGAGGCCCGCTGTTGCCTGGAGCAACCCCGAGAGGCCGCACATGGCGTGGGCGCCCTTGAGGCAAGAAAGTAATGTTTCCTCTGGTGACAGAAGGACTTCCTAGAGCCCAGTCATGAGGATTTTCTGACAGAGGACGGCAGGTCAGAAGTACTGGCTGAAAGGTGTTGAAGGGTCTCATGGTGGTCCTTCAACTGGGCCACCGCATCCCTGACCTTATCTCCGAAGAGATTCTCCCCCATGCAGGGCAGATCTGCCAGCTTCTCTTGGACCTCTGGATGAAGGTCTGAGGCACGGAGCCAGGCCATCCTACAGGCACCAATGCCTGCTGCAGCCACCCTGACCGCCGTCTCAAAAACATTGGATATCACCTTGTGTTTACCTGCCTCCAGACTCTGCTGTACCACTGCTGAAAAGGCGACCTGCTGCGGTTGAGGCAGGCATTCCGACAGCTCCTGGACTTGCTTCCACAAGTTCTGGGTGTATTGGGTCATACACAGTTGGTAGGAGGCAATGTGGGCGATGAGCATCTTGCCATGGTAGACTTTCCTACCCAGGGCATCCAATGCCTTATGTTACCAACCTGGAGGAGCAGAGGCATGGGTGCTAGAGAGCTTGGCTTTCTTGAGGGCAGACTCCATAACAGATTGGTACGGGAGATGGAGCCTCTCAAATCCCATTGCTTGTTGCACTAAGTAAATTGTGTCCGCCTTCCGACTGACCGGAGGATCGGTCATGGGGTGTTCCCAGATCCTTAGGAGCAGTTCCTTGAAAATGTCATGGACTGGGACTGCCACTATTTCCTCTGAGGCATCCACAAACTGGCCATCTTTGCTGCTCTTGAGTGTTGATCTCAGGGATATCTGGTTACACACTAGGCAGTTCAGCTGGAAATGGTCAGGGCCCAGGCAGCAGTAGCAGACTTTGTGGTCATCCTTAATTGAAATTATTTGGCTACAAGAGGACTTATAGCCACTGATGGCTTTCTTCAATGCCATTGGGAAGGTTTCAGAAGTTCCTCACAGAACTTCAGCATCCTCTTTTCTTTCTTTCTTTTTTTATACTAATAATAATGTATTTATTTAAAAGTTTTTACACACTGCTTTTCCAAATATGATCCTAGCAGTTTACATGATTACATATATAATTTAAAAACAAACTTTACAATAAACATGGAGAATAGATTCAATTCATCTAGGTTATCAGCCAATATAGCTGGATGTGGCAAAAGAGATGGGCAATTATTATTATGGGCAATCTCAGGTCTGACTTCCTTATCCCATTTTCGCTCAAATTCCATTCTCCTTACCATGTATTCAGCTTGCAGATTAGATATGCACATAAGAAGAGATTTAATGATCCCAGGGAAATAAATTTGTCATTCTTAATTGTTCGTAAACTGATCAATTGACCTATATGGTACACAATTCCTATCCTTTGACCAATTGGTGGATAAATATGCATTGCCCTTCACTCAAAAACTTTGCTGGGTGCAACTACAATCCTCCATACAAACACTGCATCCTGATTCTTTTTCCCGGCCTCCTCAGGCATACACCCTATTACTTTTCGTATCTTCTCACTGTCATATTGCTTCTTATATACAGAAATATTTGAAAAAAATAAATATTTCTCCATTGTATAGGCTTGGAAACACTTGGGCCCATGAATTGTCATTACCAGATGATTTCTCATGGGAGTCCTATTGGAAAATTAACTTGAGACCATTTCTCCTTACATGTAACTCAATCATTTTTTCTAGCACATCCAACTTTCTGGACTCCCTGGACCGAATACAAAGTAGGCCTTTCTTCCTCTCATGTATGCTGGTCCTGTGGAGTAACTATGGCCTCCCTTTCTCATCTTTTCTTTTTTATCGTTCCATCACACACTCCTGTTAGTTAGAGGTATAGGATCAAATTTCCCTCATGTTGATTCTTACTAGTTCTCTAATCTACAATATTATTATTATTTTGAAATCTCTTGCTATCCATCCTAAACCCCCATACCCCAAAACAAAACTGCTGGATATTTTTTTTTATCTCAATCGTTATACAGTTGATTCTGACTAGTTGGAAAAAAGCAACGAACTTAAATATACACTTTTGGTGGCACAGTTTGTTTATACCATAAATATGAAAAAGTGGCACCAGTACGCTACCATAGATCCACCAGTTGGGTTGTTATGTGGTGATCAGTAGACCTTTTTCATTATGCCATACTGTATGTAACTGGTTTGCTCCTATGCATTATCTTATTTACAGTATATTCTGTATAGTCCTTCTTTGTACTCCTTGTTTTATCATTTCTATTTTTGAGAGAGTGTTATAGTGTATTGACATGAATCCATGTATCTAATCTGGTCTGATTCAGTTGTATATGATGTTCTTTCATGGTCTGTTTACTGATATCATTAAAAATATTTCAACTGAAAAAAAAAAAAAGAAACGGAAACATAACAGCAGAAAAAGACCATATAGCCCATCCAGTCTGCCCATCCATCTAATTTATCTATTCTTTACAATTCCCAACATTCCCTCAGAGATCATTTGGGGCAGATTTTCAAAGGGATATGCGCGTAACCCCCGAAAAGCTGCCCCTTCCATCTCCTATGTTGCATAGGCTCGGCGGCGCACGCAAGCCCCGGGACGCGCGTAAGTCCCGGGGCTTTCCTGGGGGGGGGGGGGGGGTCGGGGGCGTGTTGTGGCCGGCACGTCATCTGGGGGTGTTCCGGGGGGGGGGCTGTGGGTGTGGTTCCGGCCCGGGGGCGTTTCGGGGGCGTGGCTGAGGCCTCCGAAACTGCTCCCGGGCCAGGGAATTGCGCGCTGGCAGCCGGCTGGCGTGTGCAAGTTATGCCTGCCTTGGGCAGGCGTAACTTTTATAATAAAGGTGGGGGGGTGTAGATAGGGCTGGGGGGTGGGTTAGGGAGGGGAAGGCGGGGGGAGGCAGAAGGAAAGTTCCCTCCGAGGCCGCTCCAATTTCGGAGTGGCCTCGGAGGGAACGAAGGCAGGCTGTACGGCTTGGTGCACGCAGGCTGCCGATTTTGAGCAGCCTTGCACGCGCCGACACCGGATTTTAAAAGATATGCGCGGCTATGCGCATATCTATTAAAATCCAGCGTACTCTTGTTTGCGCCAGGTGTGCGTACATTTTTTAAAAATCTGCCCCTTTGTATTTATCCCATACTTTCTTGAATTCAGATAACATTTTTGCCTCCAACACCACCGCCACTGGGAAGCCATTCTATGCATCTACTATCCTTTCTGAAAAGTGTTATTGGGGGTCACTGGAATCAGTGAGACAGAAAAATTATAGACTTAGGAGCAGAATTTGTGAGAGAGAGAGATAAGAGGTCCGTGTGGAGCATGGACAAAAAAAAAACAGACTGAGGAGAAACAAAGGCCTCGCTCACACAGGAACTCCTACACATGCTCAGTAGAGCTAAAAGCTTTACTAGCATGGACCTGATGTCACCCACAGATCATGGCTAATTCAGCCCTGCTTATCAATGGAAAAAACATTAAATATTTGTATATAAATGGGAGAAATGGGAAAAAAAAGATAATACTTGGAAAGCCATGCACTGCATGGGAAATCAATTCCCAGATCTAGAGACAGTCTTGGAAGAAGATGATTTAGATATGATGGCTGTCATAGAGATGTGGTACATGGAAATCTATGACTGAAATATACCAGACTATAATCTATTCAGGAAGGACTAGGTAGGAATGACGGAAATGGTTCCTATTCATAAAAGTGGAAGTAAGGAGTAGTCTGACCTCTGTGGTGAGCAAATTAATGGAATTGCTGCTAAAACTGAGGTTAGCACAGTTTTTGGAATCCAATGGATTGCAAGATCTGAGACAGCATGTTTTTTTTACCAGAGGTAAATCTTGTCAGACTAATCTGATCAATTTCTCTGATTGAGTGACCAGAGTGTTGGATCAAGGGAGCGTGCTAGATGTAGTGTACTTGGATTTCAGTAAGGCGTTTGCCATACATAGGAGACATAAATAAATTGAATGCCCTTTGTAAGGGACCTAGAGTGATTAATTGGGTTAGAAACTGGTTGAGTGGGAGGCGACAAAGAATAGTGGTAAACTGAGTTTTCTCTGAGAAGCAGGGTGTTACTATTTATTTATTTATTTATTTATTTATTAAGGCTTTTATATACCGAATTTCTTGATACAAATCAAATCAATTCGGTTTACAATGAAAAAGTAGAATATACAATTAACCAATCAACAAGAGATACAGAGCATACAGTTACATTATAACAAGGAAGCCTTAACTTGGAGTAGGAAAATAAAGAAGGGGTGAACGGAGCAATAAATATATAAAATATATAAAATATATAAAATATATATATATACTAGTGGTGGGCTGTTTTTTTTCAACATTTTCATGAGTGACATAGCAGAAGGATTATCGGAAAAGATTTGAGGGTTTTTTTTCCAATTATACCAAAATTTGCAACAGGGTGGATAGCCAGGAAGGTGTGGAAAACATGAGGAGGGATCTACTGAAGCTTGAGAAATGGTCCAGGGTTTAGTAGCTAAGATGTAATGCTAAAAAATGCAGAGTAATGCTTTTAAGGTGCAAAAACCCAAAAGAGGGGATTCAGTATTGAAGGAGAAATTCTTCTAAGCCCAAAAGAAAAGTGGGATAAAGGGGATGGAATGATTCCCCTATGAGGAAAGGCTAAAGAGGTTAGGGCTCTTCAGTTTGGAGAAGAGGTGGTGAGGGGAGATAAGATAGAGGTCTATAAAATAATGGGTGGAGTGGAATGGGTAAAAGAAAAAGTACTAGGTCATACATTTAAGAAAAATAGGAGAAAATGTTTTTTTACTCGACACATAATTAAACTCTTACTTGTTGCTGGAGGATGTGGTGAAAGCTACTAGTGTAGCTGGGTTTAAAAAAGGTTTAGACAAATTTCTGGAAGAAAAGTCCATGGGCCACTATTAAGATAGACTTGGAAAAGTCCACTGCTTATCCCTTGGATAAGCAGAATGGAATCGATCAACCTTTTGAGATCCTGCCAGGTACTTGTGACCTGGATTTGCCACTGTTGGAAACAGGATACTGGGCTTGATGGACTTTTGGTCTGGCCCAGTATGGCAATTCTTATGTTTTTATGTTCTTATGGGATCTATGGGTGATTGTATCTGATGATCTTAAGGTGGCCAAACAGGTGGATAAAGTAACAGCAAAAGCCAGAAAGATGTTTGGCTACATAGGGAAAGGAATGGTCAGCAGAAAAAGGGAGGTGATATTGCCTCTAGTGAGACCTAATTTGGAATACTGGGTACAATTCTGGAGACCACATCTTCAAAAAGATATAAACAGGATGGATTCAGTCCACAGGATTGCTATTAAAATGATTAGTGGTGTTCGTTCTAAAGCATATGGGGATAGACTTAAAGATCTAAATATGTACACGCTAGAGGAAAGGCGAAATAGGGGAGATAAATAGTGACATTTAATATCTCAAAGGTTTCCATGCACAAGAGGCGATCCTCTTTCAATGGAAAGGAGGCTCTAGAAAGAGGGAGTCATGGGACGAGGATGAAAGAGGGTAGACTCAAAAATAATCTTGGGAATTATTTCTTTACAGAGAAGTTGGTGGATACATGAATATGATGAGATAAATACAGCATCTAAATTCAAGACAGCATGGGATAAATACAGGGGATCTCTAAGGAAGTGATGGGAATTATAAAGCTAAGTTAATTGGACAGATGGGCCAACTGGATGAGCCACATGGTCTTTTTCTGCCATCATGTTTCTATACTATGAAGGCCATCACACAAACTGTATGATCCAATCGGATGTTACTAACTACAATGTAATTCATGACACTCTTCAAAACAGGGCCGTTCCAGAAGTGCAGGGCAATCAAAATGGGAAGTGTTCTAAATTCTTACTTTGGAAATCATTTAAACTTTTTGACTGACCAAGTGTATTAATCTTGCCAAGTGCACTTTTGAACTATTATACAATACAAAATCAGGTCGTTATTCAAAGGCATTTATCTGGATTACATTTTTAGTTATCGATCGTCACAGTTATCCAGATAAATTTTAACCTATGTCATTCTAAGTGGGAAGTATTTCGGGGGTGTTCTAGGGAGGAATTGAGTTAGCTGAATAAGTTAACTGGAAACATCAATATAATATGGATGGGATCTTTAATGTTCAAAAGAAGGGATTCTGGAGGAGTGCATCCATCTTAAAAGGCATGATTTTTCTCCTTAGTTATGTGATACTGGTTTTAAATACACCAAAAACCTTTTGCTGTTAATGAATACTCTTACCATAAGCACTCTGTACCCTTCTGGGCTATTTCGCTATAGGTTACATGTAAATAGACTCAAACATAGGGAAGGTAATTTTCAACAGCATTTTCATGGGTAAACCAGTGTTTTACCTTTAGAAATTGTATTTTTTTTAAATAGCCCACACAATATGCAGGTAAACTTATATGTGTATATTCTGTTTGCATGACTGTTTACCTGGACTGAATGAAAGTATTCCTGGGAGCGGAGCTGTGAGAGCGTTACCCCTGCACATATAATTTTGGAATTTAAAAAGTATGTGCACAAATTTTAACGGCTAACTTTGTGCAAATGCTTAGCAGGTGTAATTGAAGACAGTTGGATTTGGTGGGATAATTTTCAGACTCATGCGCATAAGTCTGCTTTGATGTAACTTATGTGTGAATTTGCTGGCTAACTTATGTGTGATGTTACAAAATGACTTTCATATTGTCACATGTTAAAATTTAAACCATTAGTGGTACAAAAATGTTTTTGCAGAGATGGTTGGGTGCACATTAACATGCTCAGCTTTTCCATTTCACTGTGCAAATGAATCATTAACTTTAAAAGCCTGACTGTAAATTCAAGTCACGTGTTCTCCTCTACTGAAGTTGCAGTTAAAACAAATGAAAGCAGTAAGATTCCCCTTTCTATGTTGTATTCCTGAAGAGATGCTCAGGTTAAAGTGACTGAAAACTCCTACAACTTCCAGTATCTGAGAAAAACCAGTTTAGAAGATCAACATTAAGGATTCTCTCTCATCAAAGAAAGGATTTGTCCTCACTGCTCATGAGTGAGATGAGCAGTTTATATAAATCATAAGTGACAAAATTATTTCCAGTTATAAGGATCCATTTTCTCATCACTGAGCAATCATTATGCACGCCATTTACACTATAAAATAATGTTAAATCAGCTTCTAATTCATTAACAAAATCTTTGTTAAATGTACATTACAAAAAAACAAAAGCAAGATATTGAACCCTGTGGCAGCCATATCTTGCCATCCTTTTGTATGATTATTACTCACAAATGATGTTCTGTACATCATCTCAAAGTTATATCACATAAGAAGATTAGAATTATTAACCAATACCCAGATGTTGGGCTTTGGTCAATAGTTGGGTATTGGTTCTACACTGAAGAATCTTGCCAAGGAGAACAGTTTACTCACGCATTGGCTGTATTGGGGAACATTACAACTTCATTTCAACAGATGGAAAGAGTGGGATCAGCACAGTAATCAGATACATGTATGACAGGACCTAATAACTATAACTAGCTCAGTTTTTGAAGAAACACTTTCTATTGTATGTTTTTAGAATGTGTTTAGTACCTTTAATGCATATCACTTAATTTTCACCTTTTGTTGCTCCTGCAAAACTAACAGAAGCAGTTTTAAAATGTAATTTTAAGCAACTCCGAGCATCACATGTTCACTTCTTGTATTCTTTGGACCCTTAGCATTGATGAATACAGAAAGTAAATGCATTGCTAGAAGTTGAGCAGGCCTATGGTGGTGATTGACAAGGAGCTGTTAGACTCTCTTCCTTTAACTTTTTAAAATTTTTACTGCACTGAAAATAACTGAAGTCACATGAAGATTAACTACATAATCTTGAAAATAGGGTAAAATAAAAGAGTTGAAGGATATGGTTTCTAGCAAGCTGGATCTTTTGACTGGAAAAAAAAGGTGCGTATATACATTGTTGGAAGGGTGTGCCTTTAATGCTGACAGGAAGGATGAATGCCATTAAAAAGCTCAATTAAATTCTCTTTTCACATCTTCCCTTGCATATTGAGGCTAAATAATTCTCAAAGACAGAAAAATTCTAACCAGTTTCTTTGAAGGGGGAAAAAATTAGAATTTTACAGCTGTCCACAAATGATGGAGGCCTAGATCTCCCAAATATCAAATTCTATTATTGGGATTCACAATTGCCACATACCCATGCATTAAATAGGCCATTAGAAAGGATACTGGATTGGGTGATTATTAAAAGAGAACTTTTAAGAGAGTTAAGTATTTTATACCAAAAACGAAACAGAGTAATGTCATCTAACCCCATTTTAAAATCTTCTTGGTTCTTCTTCTTTGTAAACTGTTCTTTGTAAACCGTTGTGATGGCGAAACCGAACGACGGCATATAAAACTCGATAAATAAATAAATAAGGTACAAAATGCACAAGTTATTTAAACTAGTGCAAGGAAATTCTCAGGAGGCCCTACTGTGGCGAAATCCAGAGCTGATGGATAAAAACCCCTTTAATTGGAAACAATGAGAGGAAAAAGGAATCAGATATGTTAGACAATTTATTAACAGAAGGCTGAGGGCCTTTTCTGATTTGCAGTCAGAATTTCACTAGAGTGGAACGGAATATCAGAGATACATGCAACTATTGATTGCAAAGCAAGAGGAATTCATTTGTGGTCAGTTATGGGTTTGAATAAATATAGTAAAAGTTGAGCCTTCTCTCCTAAAGCTATTTCTAAAGAAGATGGTAAATTGTACTTCTTAAAAGTCTGAAACAGGCTGAGGAAAGAGTGGGAGATTTAGGGATCACTTTTGACAATGGAGGAAACTGGATTCAAACAGCAACCGAGGGCCCTGACTTTTATGGTCTGGGAAACTGATAAGCATGGGGGTAACCTGCACAGTATAGCAGATACTGGCATAAGCTTGCTGGGCAGACCGGATGAACCATTTGGTCCTTTTCTGCCGACATTTCTATGTTTCTATAAACTGGAGCACAAAAAGAGCCACGTGAGGCTTGGGATCTGTAGATTGCCAATCCTTGGCTTAGACAAAAGGATATTATTATACAGGGCATGGTACTGGGGGATGGGAGTTAGGATTTTAAACATACAGGTCAATTTTAAAAGCATTAGTCATGCAGAAACGGCCACATATTATGTAAGTGTGCCGCGCGTGTATTTTCGAAAGAGCAAAGTACATGCGTATATACATGTACTTGCATAACATTATGTGTCTGGCACTCCGCTGAGGTGATGGCCCCTCAGATGGCACAGGACCAACCTCCTCTGGCGCATGGCTGCAGGAGGGTGTGTCTGGTTGGAGAGGGACACTGGATGGTGCAGGTGTTGGCTGGGGCTGCCAAGGCGGTAAGCGAGCGAGCAGCTCCCTCCACATTTCTTGGCGCAGGCCCCAAGCTCTTCCCTTAGCCCATCTCCCTGAAGTTCAATGGCCTACTGCAGGTTGTGGATTTAGAGTTTCTCAAGCATTCGAGCATTTTGCTCAATGAGGAGGTGCTCTGCTGGCCTGGCCTCCACCTGCAGGTGTTCTGCACCCTCCTCCTCCTCCTCTGTCAAGGTCTCACGGCCAGCTGACCTGTTATGCCCTGAGGGTTATGCCCTGAGGTGGGTCACCACAGGGTTATGCCTGCTCCTTCCCCACTGATGGACCGAGATGTCACAGTGCCTCATCCTCTAACGAAGATGAGGTTGCGGGCAGCTGCCTTATGAGGCGCCTTGATCTTTGAACCCCACTTGGCCCTGCCTCTGTGTCATCTCAGGTCCCTGCAACAGTAAACATGGTACATGTTGAAGTTTCACATCATTGGTGTGTAATTGTCTAAAGAATGTTTATGTTCACAATCCATGCAGGTACTCAACTTCCCTTTCTGACCCTCTTGATACTCCCATTAAAATATTAATAGTGTACACCTTCCAAACATATCGGGGCGGATTTTAAAAGCCCTGCTCGCGTAAATCCGGGCGGATTTATGCGAGCAGGGCCTTGCGCGCCGGCGCGCCTATTTTCCATAGGCCTGCCGGCACGCGCAGAGCCCCGGGACTCGCGTAAGTCCCGGGGTTTTTTGTCGGGGGCGGGGCCGATCGACACTGCATTTTGGGGGCGGGACGTGGCGTTTCGGGGGCGGGCCCGGGGGCGTGGTTTCGGCCCGGGGCGGGCCCGGGGGCGTGGCCGCGCCCTCCGGAACCGCCCCCGGGATGCGTCTCGGCGCACTAGCGGCCCACTGGCGTGCGGGGATTTACTTCTCCCTCCGGGAGGCGTAAATCCCCCGACAAAGGTAGGGGGGGGTTAGATAGGGCCGGGGGGGTGGGTTAGGTAGAGGAAGGGAGGGGAAGATGAGGGGAGGGCGAAAGAGGGTTCTCTCCGAGGCCGCTCCGATTTCGGAGCGGCCTCGGAGTCTTGTGCGCGCCAATCCTGGATTTTAGCAGATATGCGCGTATCTACTAAAATCCAGCGTACTTTTGTTTGCGACTGGTGCGCGAACAAAAGTACGCGAAGGCGCACTTTTTAAAAATCTACCCCCATCATTTCTATCAGAGGCTTTTACTCAGCCTGCCTAGCTGCTGATATCACAAATTATCTGCATACAGTCTAGAAAATGGTTACTTATTGCCTCTAGGTCTGGTGCACTGCAAGCTCTTCTATAACATTTAGGACATATAGTGGAATAGCAAAGCTGTCAAAGAAGATTCCATTTCGTAGGGTCTGGAGGTGAGAAGACAGTATTGAGCACTAGGTCATGTTTAAATAAAAAGCTTATTCCAAGTACCAGTCCCATACAAAAAAGGCATGCCCTCTATGTCCAGACCACGGGTCCACCGTACTATCATGGCACTTTCAGCAGACACGTAGCTTTTAGTGCAGTGCCCTACTCTCAGACCAGAAGCTCTGGAGCCAAGCCCAGATGCATGCTCTTCTCTGTGGGCACTGTTGACCTATATCATAATAGCAGAAGGACTAGCTATAGGCCATGTAGATACACTAGCACTAGGTATCTTATGTACATTACTAAACGTGCTGCTGCCCAGGCTGTGACGTGTCGAGGTTCCCCACCCCACTCAACGATGCTTGTGAGATGGTGGAGAGCACCCTCCGCTCTGCCGTGGTAAAGGGCACCTGGGAGTCTGCGCCCTCTGCTTCCCTGCATGCCAGCTCCCTTTTGACGAGACATCGCAGACCTCACCATTTGTGGCACAGCTCACCCACGCTCCGGTTGTTTTTAAAAACAGCATTTAGTTTTTGCTGGATCTGCTCCCATATTTTTTCTCTCTGGTACGAGCCTACGGTTTTGGACCTCTCGTTATACAAAACACTGTAAGCCTTCATCACTTTCTTGACAAGGAGGTCAGCCTCCCTGGGCAGGAAATTAGGCTTACACATGTGTTCTGGGTGGCCCTGAGACATGGTGGCACTAAGAAAGAAGGGCCAGACTCCCTGGAGGAAAGGCATGAGGCGCGTGTACCGATATGCGCATAGAAGCGTAAGTCATGTGCAGAATCGTGCGTAAGTGGGCGGGTATTACGTGTGTATATAATTCAAGCAGATAGCATTATTACAAGCTATTATATGTATTTGTGTAAATAGGTATCAGTTACATGCGTTACTCGTAGGGTATGCTATGTTACCTAGCCAGCTTTTCTTCAGGGTGACTGTGAAACATTTCACATCTACATCCAGGTGTGAGGCTAGCTCTCTGGATTGCCTTCAATCAGGACACTGGGCTTGGAAGAGATGGCCTTAGGGCACCGAAATCAGCCTTAAACACCGAAATCAGCCTTAAACAACACATATCAATAAAAGTAAGAGAAGGCTATGCCAAACTAATGGTCCTTAGAAGACTAAAACCCTTATTAACCCAGGAACACGTTCGTACAGTACTACAAGCATTAATATTTGCCAGCACGGACTTCTGCAACACACTCTTCCTAGGTTTACCATACACCACAATCAGGCCACTGCAAATACTACAAAACGCAGCTGCCAGAATACTTACTGGAAAAGGCAGAAGAGATCATATTACCCAAACACTTGCGGATTTACACTGGCTCCCAATAGAACAGAGAGTACAATTCAAAATACTTTGCACAATTCATAAATTAATTAATGACGAAAACGCCGACTAGCTAAACACTGCTTTACGATTACATGGCCCACAAAGAAATCTCAGGTCGGCCAATAAAGCACTGCTAACCATACCCTCAGTCAGAACAGCAAAGTTGACCCAAGCGAGAGAGAGAGCTCTATCTTTGGCAGGACCATTATTGTGGAACATATTACCACTTGAACTGAGATTAATGAAAGAATTAAAACTTTTCAAAAAAGGCCTAAAAACTTGGCTTTTCAAAAAAGCATTTCACAATGAGAGCGATGACTAACAATACATACGGGGGCGGATTTTAAGAGCCCTGCTCGCGTAAATCCGCCCGGATTTACGCGAGCAGGGCCTTGCGCGCCAGTGCGCCTATGTTCCATAGGCCTACCGTCGCGCGCAGAGCCCCGGGACTCGCGTAAGTCCCGGGGTTTTTCGAGGGGGCGTGTCGGATCGGCGCGGCGTTTTGGGGGCGGGCCCAGGGGCGTGGCCGCGCCCTCCAGAACCACCCCCAACCCATCTCTCATTTAGAGTATATTACTGAACTATGTAACCGTAAAATATTGGCACACCATGGATAACCTAGAAACCTAACCAACCTATTTCGTGCCAAAATGTAAACCGTTGTGATGGTATATTACTAAACGACGGTATAGAAAATTTTTTAAATAAATAAATAAATAAAATCCTTTAGATAATTTGCTAAGGATTACCATCTAACACTTGTGAGCATGGAGAGCACTAGGTAAGGTACAGATCATAATAAAGATAGCTGCTTTTTTTTTTAGGACAGGTTGGCATAGCATATGTGGTCATGAACTGACCTCTATCAGTGTTTTTATGATAAAGGTTAGGTCCATGGGGGCCAGAGAGATGTTAATACTAATTTTTAGAATATTATGACACTATTGTTCACACTCTTTACATGGTTCATGAGCACTGGTAGGAGAAGGGCAGCAGGGGTTGGAAATGCTGGATCACAGGGCTGGCGAGGAGAATGCGGCTTTCTCTCTTCATAAAGTCTGGTCTTCTCTACACTGGTTAGTCTGAGCCTCCATCATAATTCTTCTTCTCCCATCCCCTGATTCACTATGTTCAACCTTTTTACCCCCATGTGTGTGCACATTTGCAGAGGCAGCAAAGGCCAGGGGTGGGAGCCTGAGAAAATTGAAGGTAACACAGCCAGGAGTGTGTAAAGCTGTGGGCCAGAGTGCTTTTCAGGAGCTCTACTATTTGTGACTAATACCAAATCCCTCCCTTTGTGTGTATGTTCTGTGTTCTGTGTTCTGCTATGTAAGGCTCTCGGTGACCCCTTCCAGGTCTTCTACCAGCAATACTGGGTGACAGCAAGGGGGAAGGGGGATGAAGAACAGTGAGCCTAGAGAAGAACTGCCCTGCAGATTGGCTTGGGAAGCCTGCTAAGAGGTTGTGGAACAGCAAAACATGTGCCCACTAAATAGGCCCTAGTTACCACTAATGAAAGGAAAGCAACACATGTACACTTGGTCTCTTGACAGATGCCTCTCCCTCCCTCCAGACCTCCCCCATTGCCTGTCCCACTATTCAACTTCATCCATCCCTTCTCTATACATGAGTAACTGCCTTTCACATTTTAAGTGGTGGCATGCTTTCTGGGTCCCCAGGATATGCAGAAATGTGTTAATGAAGGCTGCAATGCAAATGTGTTTAATGTGTTATATTTTCAGGTGCATGTCAATGTCGTAGCTCTTCACTGCTGTATGTGGAGATGGTGATTGCGCTCCTGAAGTTCCTTCCAACGCAGATGCTTCTCACGCCTGCACGCCTCATCTCTTGGCAGATGGCTCTCCCTCCTTGACCATTGGCACATTTCTTGAAGGTGAAATAAACTACCTAAACTCATAATACATGTCTTGAGTTCTTTAATTTACCATCTGTTCTTCCTTTTGAAGTTCTTTCATTCGCACTACATATTCCCTCTCCCAAAACCCTTGTTCCCTTCCCCCCACCTCCTTCCTCCTCTCATTACGTACTCAATAAACAGACAAGTGAATGAGGTGTAAACAATCTTTTTGCAAAACTGTTAAAAAAAACAAAACAAAATGATTTACAATTAAATGAAAGAAATAATAAAGTAACCTGGGAAGGGGGACATCCAGGGACAAAATAGTATACAAAAGTATAAAAACAAAATATCCCAGGGAGTTAGGAAGGATGCTCAGGACAATGGCATCCTGCTACCTAGGAGCTTCACAGCTTCCCCCAGGAGCTGTAAGGCCCATAGGTGTGCATCCAGCATCCCAAGCATCCTCCTTTGGTAGGCATGCAAAGCTCTCTGCTCTACTGCCACCCCCCTCAGGAAAGCACAAAACTCCCATCTTGTGAGAGGCTCATCATCGGGAGCATGTACTCCCGATGATGAGTCTCTTGGCTGCTGAGCTGGGAGTGGGGGAAGCAGAGGGCCATGCATGCCTATCTGGGCCAGCAAATGCTAGTGGGTGTGGGTCTCTGCGTCCCTAACTCCCTGGGAAAAGCAGAGAGGAGGCCTGATGGGAATGGGGTATGGCCCAGTTGTAGGACCAGGGTGCGCCTCTTGCGTGAGGGGTGGCTCCATCGCTGCCACTTCCACTCTTGGTGGTGATGGAGGGAGGGGGGAGGAGCATCCTGCTTCCCCCCCATGGCGGCTGGGGCTTCCTTCTCCACTTCTTCCTGTATTTCAACCTCTTCAGCAGCACCTTAAAACAAAAGCATGTGTGAGAATGATCTCCAGTGAAACTTTGCAATAAATTTAATTTATCTGTGGACAGTGCCCAGTAGGCTGGAAGATTTACTTACCATCAGCCCCATCCTGCTCAGTATGCTGCTGATCAAGCCACCACTTCTTCCAGAGACGCAGCTACCGCGCCATCTTCTTCAGCTCTTCTATCTAACGCAAAGAAATAGGAAGCGAAAACTGAGTGTGCTCTGCAGCTGTACTGGGATCTCCATACTGGTATGTGACAATGATTGCTACTACTATGTGATTTTAGATGGTGGTCTTGGAAATCCATTTATGCACATAGAAGTGGTGTGCTTGCAGCTGCACCTAATGTATACCTGAACATTTAACCTCCATGAAAGAGCATGATACCCCAGGGTCACTAGTCGCGTAGCTGCGCAGTGCAACTAGTGGGAATATCCTTGTGCAGTTCTAAGAACCATGCAACTAGTCCTCATCTATGCCTTCTAAAGTCATTCTTAATGGTTTGCTATCCTATAGGTCATTGCTTCTCAAGTCACTCATTGGGGCATGTGGGTTTTCTGGATATCTTCTAGGAGCATGCATGATACTGAGTAGGGGAGAGTGGCAGCTGTGTATGTCAGACTGGCTCATACATAGTCATTGTGTCTATCGTGAAAGCCTGGTTGGGTGTCCCCTGAGAACTAGCTTACAAGGTATTGCTTGACACATCAGCAATAAAACAATTTTCTAATACCTGCAAAGGTTGGTACAATCTCTTCCTTATAGCATTACTATACTTGTGCCTCTAAGGCTTCAATCATTCCATATAAATCTTCTCTATTATATGTCTGTTACCTACTATGACATAGTTAAGCAATGAACATCCATGCTAGTAATGTCAGGTTAAACCAGTATAGTTAACATACATACCATTTTAATATAACACTATGTGAAGCCCACTGGTGCCCCCCACCCAAGCATTAGCCTACCTTGCCACCCCTGCCCCCATTATGCAACAGCTAAGATTATCACTGTAAGCACAATCAACTTACCTCCGACGGTAAGAAGCCAGCGGGTTGAAGACAAGCTGCAGCTCCCTCCAGGCCCTGCACATTTGGCGGAGATGCCTCCTCTGGCCAGGCACCATGAACAGGTGTCCCTCGTCGGCTACCACCAGATGGGCATTGTCTATGGTGATGAAATTGGGCTGCCTGGCTCGTGCTGACATTTTCTGAAAGCGCACCTAGGATCAGGAAGTCCTACCCTCGAGTTTGCCTGCACACTCGTGAACAATGCATGCCTGTGTATAACACAAGGAGATCTATGTGCATATATGCGCGTACTTGGTGCAAAAACATATGCGTATTTTACAGCGTTCGCACGCATGTGCGCAAACAATACAAACTACTGTAACACTGCTGTGCACGCTCACAAACACACGTTTCTTCGAACGTGCGCACCTTTTAAAATTAACCTGTTAGGTTTTAGACTGTTTGCTGTAAAAGGTTAATTGGGAAAAAAATCTTTGGGAGATTATTTGTGCCAATTTGATATAGGCTGGGAGACTAATCTGATTGTCTTGATGTATTGTATATTAAGCTTCTCTATGTCCTTTCTGTCTATTGATTCTCCATAAAATTTTTATATACCAAAAAAAAAGATGAAACAACAAGTTCAAACTATTTAAATAACTTTTACTGCAGTGGTTAATGTAGGAATGAGAGCTATATAAATACTCCTCTGTTGCTGTAGTCCAGTACAATATAGGCTCAAATAATAAGGCATGAAACGTTTGTAAAGTCCAGGCAGAACCCCGTGAAATCAAACCACTCCCGTTTCATATTAATAAGGGATACAGATCATTTTAGAGTGTAATTTTGTAACTTATGTGGCAAATACTTGCATAAGTTACACCATTTTTCAAAGGGAACGTACACGCATACGTTTGCTTTGAAATGTATTCTATTGAAAAAGTACTTTCATAAGTTACACCTGCTATCCAAAGTATGAACATTTTTTAAAACTGAAAAGTATGTGTGCATGTAAAAACTCAACCCCAACTCCGCCCCTGGGAACATTTCTGCACAGTCTGGGTAAATGTGCGTGCAAACAGGACATTACCTGTACATTGAGAGAGCAATTTTATAAAACTTCATTTCTGCCTTGGATATGTATTGGAAAATTACCCCCTTAACTACTAATTGCAACAATTTTTTTTACAAATTCATATCCTGTAAATGATTTAAATAATGTCCCATTCAAACAGGAGATGGACTTTGTAATTTAGTACTAAGAGTTTGTTTTTACAACAGATATTTATAACTCCCCCAAGCAGTCTGTGTTACCTTTAATAGCCTAAGAATAAACAAACTGAGATAAATGAATAAAGACTTCAGCAGGGTTGTACCACCAATTACAGATAAGGAATCATCTGACTGACAAAACAATCTAATCCCCCATCAAAGCAGTAGTGCTTATTCTCACTGCACAGCTGTATCTGTGATTAAGGGTAACAAACAGAAAAAGATGCAGGTAGTGATCCTTCTACTTAGCTTTTTGGCATGCATAGTATGTTAAGTTTGTAAGGATCCTATCTGCAGATTGATCTTCCTCCAGGGACTCTAAATAGTTCTGAGTATCTTTAGTTATTTCTATTCTTTCATTCTTTCTTTTTTCTCTTCTTCTCCTCAGGAGTTTTTTTGTTCTGTTTTTCCCGTTTTCTAGATCTTGATAAATTAAGGGTTACTATTTAATAACTACTGATATTCCTGAAAGATTATGTTCTTTTGTATAAAGTTTAATGAAAAAATGTTCATTCATTTTCATGACATGCCCAATTTTTGTGATATTTATTTAAATGTATAGTCTGCTAATCCAAAGTTTTTTGCACATTGCAGGTACCAACCACCCAAAATGCACAATAATTATAAACCAATACAATATGTAACACATAAAACTAATTAAAATAACTTATCCAAGAGCAAAAATATCAACAAATACCATTACTAAATAATACCACCAAAAAGCAATTCACAAAATATAAAGCTATAGACTACATTTCAGAGACTCATACTTCTACTACCTGACTACCCAAACTCTTCCTGATCATGGGCTCACTATTTTGTCCATCTGGGTTAATTCTACCTAAATTTTCTTTCTAACCCTGAACCAGATGCTAACTTACAGGCCGATACAGTGCTGTGTGCTCCGGCATTTGGACGTTTTCGACGCGCTAGCTTTACCCCTTATTCAGTAAGGGGTAATAGCGCGTCGAAAACGTGCGTCCAACCCCCCCAAAACTAAAGCACCCGCAACATGCAAATGCATGTTGATGGCCCTATTAGTCATTCCCGCGCGATACAGAAAGTAAAATGTGCAGCCAAGCCGCACATTTTACTTTAAGAAATTAGCGCCTAACCAAAGGTAGGCGTTAATTTCTGCCAGCGCCGGGGAAGTGCACAGAAAAGCAGTAAAAACAGCTTTTCTGTGCACCCTCCGACTTAATATCATGGCGATATTAAGTCGGAGGCCCCAAAAGTTTAAAAAAGTTAAAAATAATTAAAAAAAAAATTTTTAAATGGGCCCGCAGCTTGCGGGTTGAAAACTGGACGCTCAATTTTGCATGCATCCGGTTTCCGAACCCGTGGCTGTCAGCGGGTTTGAGAACCGCCGCCGGCAAAATTGAGCGTCGGCTGTCAAGCTCGCTGACAGCCGCCGCTGCCGTCAAAAAAGAGGCACTAGGGATGCACTAGTGTCCCTAGCGCCTCTTTTTACCGCGGGCCCTAATTTAAATAAATTAACTTACTGAATTGCGCGCACAGGAGAGTGGCCTGTGCGCGCACCAGGAGAGTGGGCACTTGCCTGCTCTCCCATGTGGTTTACTGTATCGGCCTGTTAGTTCCATGAACTCAATTTACTTTTATTTCATTCCCTTATTGTTACCCAATGTACCATATGGACACTTTTCTTATCTATTAGTTGTGCTATTTACACCCAAGAAACATATTTGCAATTTTCTGTATAGCTGCATCACTGACATGCTCATGTTCTTTATTTTTATTGTAATCCGCCTTGTCACCAACTTATACTTTGTATTACCTATGTGGCTCATATTCCTCATTTTAATGTAATCAAACTTGCAACTAACCTACATTTTTTACTTTATCATGTCTTAATTTTGAATGTAATTTGCCTGAGACTAATTTAGGAAAAGGCAGGATATCAAATGTTTATAAATAAATGTTTAAAACACAAACCATTATCTAATGCAGCCTTGACAAACAAGCTAGCTCAAAGAACAAAATGCTTGGTTAAACAGCAAGGCTTTGGTTAACATACAGAATCCATACCTTCAACCTGGGCAGCCTGCCACCATTCTTTCAATGAAGAAATATTTCCTGATTGTGCTCCTGGGATTTTTTTTTTAATAAGGTTAAGATTTCAAATGGAAATCCTTACTAAAGAATCTATGTTTGACTAGTCCTGTTGGTAAGTGTGCAGAAAAATGGGCCAGGTTCCAGCACCAATAAATTAAAGCATGAAGGGCCCAGCAATATTGCTGTCATCAGCAATATTTTAACTGTCTCTTTTCTTTGATCTTTTGTCTCTGTTTCTTGCCATTTAGAGCGGGTTTGGTCATTAAGCTAATAATAAATTTAAGCAATAATAAAGTAGAGTTGCTTACCTGTAACAGGTGTTCTCCGAGGACAGAAGGATGTTAGTCCTCACACATGCATGACATCATCAGATGGAGCCCCACTGTGGAAAATTTATGTCAAAGTTCTACAACTTACTAGGCACCCTGAGTATGCCCAGAATGCCCTATATCACACATCCAGGCAGGGTCTCTCTGCAGTCTCATAACAGAATTGTAATTAAAACAAAAAATAGGAGAAACCCAACTCAGCGGGTTGGCAAGTGTGTTTCGTGAGGACTAACATCCTACTGTCCTCGGAGAACACCTATTAGAAGTAAGCAACTTTGTTTTCTCCAAGGTCAAGCAGGATGGTAGCCCTCACAAAGGGGTGAATCCCTAGCTACAGGCTGCTCCCCAACACAAAAGGGGACAGACAGACACTCAACCAGGTGCCAACGGGCACAACTCCAGTGTTGTTGGTAAGGGGGAGGAGACAGCCTGAACCCAAACAACGGGCCCAAGGTGGGAGAGTTGGGTTCTAAACCTCAAACAGATTCCGAAGGACAGAATGGCTGAACCTACTCTCGTGTCAGCCATCCCTATCCAGTCCATCCCTATCCAGTCCAGTCCCTAGTATACTTGGATTTTCAGAAGGCGTTTGACAAAGTTCCTCATGAGAGGCTTCTAGGAAAAGTAAAAAGTCATGGGATAGGTGGCGTTGTCCTTTCGTGGATTGCAAACTGGCTAAAAGACAGGAAACAGAGAGTAGGATTAAATGGACAATTTTCTCAGTGGAAGGGAGTGGACAGTGGAGTGCCTCAGGGATCTGTATTGGGACCCTTACTTTTCAATATATTTATAAATAATCTGGAAAGAAATACGACGAGTGAGATAATCAAATTTGCAGATGACACAAAATTGTTCAGAGTAGTTAAATCACAAGCAGATTGTGATAAATTGCAGGAAGACCTTGTGAGACTGGAAAATTGGGCATCCAAATGGCAGATGAAATTTAATGTGGATAAGTGCAAGGTGATGCATATAGGGAAAAATAACCCATGCTATAATTACACAATGTTGGGTTCCATATTAGGTGCTGCAACCCAAGAAAGAGATCTAAGTGTCATAGTGGATAACACATTGAAATCGTCAGTTCAGTGTGCTGCGGCAGCCAAAAAAGCAAACAGAATGTTGGGAATTATTAGAAAGGGAATGGTGAATAAAACGGAAAATGTCATAATGCCTCTGTATCGCTCCATGGTGAGACCGCACCTTGAATACTGTGTACAATTCTGGTCGCCGTATCTCAAAAAAGATATAATTGTGATGGAGAAAGTACAGAGAAGGGCTACCAAAATGATAAGGGGAATGGAACAACTTCCCTACGAGGAAAGACTAAAGAGGTTAGGACTTTTCAGCTTGGAGAAGAGACGACTGAGGGGGGATATGATAGAGGTGTTTAAAATCATGAGAGGTCTAGAACGGGTAGATGTGAATCGGTTATTTACTCTTTCAGATAGTAGAAAGACTAGGGGGCACTCCATGAAGTTAGCATGGGGCACATTTAAAACTAATCGGAGAAGATTCTTTTTTACTCAACGCACAATTAAACTCTGGAATTTGTTACCAGAGGATATGGTCAGTGCAGTTAGTATAGCTGTGTTTAAAAAAGGATTGGATAAGTTCTTGGAGGAGAAGTCCATTACCTGCTATTAAGTTCACTTCGAGAATAGCCACTGACATTAGCAATGGTAACATGGAATAGACTTAGTTTTTGGGTACTTGCCAGGTTCATATGGCCTGGATTGGCCACTGTTGGAAACAGGATGCTGGGCTTGATGGACCCTTGGTCTGACCCAGTATGGCATTTTCTTATGTTCTTATGTTCTTAATGTGTGGAGAGAATGCCTCACCTTGCAGATCTCCACGGGAACTGCTCACAAGTGGGCCACCAATGCTGCCATGGCTAACAGAATGAGCCTTTACATGACTCCCAAGACACAGTCCCTCCTAGGCATAACAGAAGGAGATGCAATCTGCTAGCCAACTGGGTAGTGTCTGTTTGGCAACGGCAATGCCCAACCTATTCCTATAAAAAGAAATAAAAAGTTGGGTGAACTGTCTATGGGCATCTGTCCACTCCAGATAGAAGGCTAAGGCTCACTTGCAGTCCAAACTGTGCAGTGTTCATTTGTCTTGGTACGAATGGGGCCTGGGAAAGAATGTTGGCAGGATGATTGACTGTTTAAGATGGAAGCCCATCACCACCTTAGGCAGGAATTTAGTGCGTACGCAAGACCACCCTGGCATGATAAAACAGTGTAAGGTGGAGAAGTCACTAAGGCCTGGAGCTCGCTGACCCTGTACGCTAATGTAACCGCCACCAAAAATATGACCTTCCAAGACAGGTACTTCAGGTCACAGAAGCGCAGTGCCTCGAAAGTAGCTTTCATCAGCTGAGCTAACACACGTGAGGTCCCAAGACACAGTGGGAGTCCTTAGGGGAGGCTTCAATTGAAGCAGGCCCTACATGAAACATACAATTATAGGCTGTACAGAGATGGGCGTACTATCTACACCTTGGTGGTATGTGTCAATTGTACTGAAATGAACTCTACACCGATAGGTGTAGAAGATAGACAAGCAGTTTTTGTGGGGGGGCAGGAGAACAAATCTAGGGCCTTCTACTCACACCACACAGAAAACCTCCTTCACTTCAGTCCATAGGACTTTTTAGTGGAAGGCTTTCTGTAAGGTACTAGGACCTGAGACATATCCTCTGAAAGATCAAGTGGCTGCAGGATTAACTTCTCAACATCCAGGCTGGGAGCGACAGGGCTTGGAGGTTGGGATGCCACAGCCTGCCTTGATCTTGCATGATGAGATCTGGGGAAGTCCCCAGACTGATCGGTCTCTGGATGGACAACTCCTGTAGGAGTGAAAACCAGATCTGTCTTGGCCAACGAGGGGCTATGAGAATCATATTAGTCACTCTGTCCTAGTGAAGCTTCAAAAGAGTCTTCGCCACTAAGGGAATTGGAGGATATGAATACAGAAGACCCTTGCACTGGTTTGCCATCTGACCTGTATAGAGAGCAGAACTGATGCACCTTCCTGTTGCAGGGAGATGCAAACAGATCTATGTCCGGGCTCCCCCAGAGGTAGAACATCCAATTCTTTACCCCCTGTTCCAGGGACCATTCGGGGGTCTGAAGGCTCAACTCAGCCTGTCTGCTTCCACATTCTCTGTCCCAGCCAGGTGTTATGGTTCGCTCCTCAAGAGGGGAGGAGTTAGCAATCTGTTAGGGTTCTCTGTGAGGAGTTAGCAATCTGTATGAATGGGATCCTGTGGAAGAAGGAGTTAGTAATCTGATATGCTCAGCTCCTGTAGAGGGAGTAGTTAACAAACTGTTAAGGTATAGACTGCGGCGTAGCAATCTGTTATGAATCTGTAGCTGAAGACTCCTGATGGGAAGGAGTAGCAATCTGTTACCAGTGGAGTGCTTGGAGAGGGCACCCAGCTGTAGAGGAATGTAGATAGGTAGATCCTTGGGGCGATGGCAGATGACTGCGCCCCCAGGAGGATATCCTGAGAGGGACCACCGGCTAGGCTTGGGTATGAGACAGACACAGATAGTTCTTTTATTAGACAGGTTAGTAGAACCACCAGAGGTGGCAGTAGTGAGCTGATATGCCCGGCAGGGCTGAAGTCCTTCAGGAACTGGAACCGCGATCCCAGGGTAGCTGAGCTATAGAGAAACTATAGATAGTGAGTAGACAGGGTATGCTGTGTTCATAGCCAGAACTAGATGACAAAACTCACATAAGGTCTTAAGGAAGCTCAGTAGCTGGAAAGGGTTAGGCCCTTGAGGAGCGAGTACCTGGTTCCAGGGAAAGCTCTGAGAGAGAGATGGTAACTCACAAATGTCTGTATCTGCGATAGCTTCCAGGCAGTAGAGAATCTTCAGAGTGTTCAGGAACATGGGCCCTCGAGGAGCGAGTACCGGTTCCTATCTGCAATCTGAAATAAAGAAAAGAGAGCGAGGCTCCCGAGGAGCGGGTACCCCTGGTAAGTCCGAGGAGGCAGAGTAGCTTGGGAGAAAAGCTGAAGCAATCCCCAGCAATCCCCTTGCTAACTTGATTCGTTAGCGAATACTGAGACCTTTTATATTGGAAGTGGATGACGTCATTTCAGGGGGACGCCCCCGAGGTTCGCGCCCTTGCTGGTACATCAGAGCGCACACGCCCTACATCATCAGGCAGCATGGCGGATCTGCAGCGTCGTGCCGGTCTGGGGACGCCGGAGGGAGACGGCAAGACGCCGCGGCATCTAACCGTACATCAGATCCAGAGGAAGTCGCCACAGAGGTAAAGAGAGTGGAGTGAGGGCATCGAGCAGCGACGGACACAACACCAGGTACATGGCCCTGAGCACCATCCCATGGGACAGGGTCCATGACCAGATCTGAACCGCTTCCTGGCACAGGAGGTACACCACCATGCCTCTCTGCTTTTTGACATACCACATGGCTACCTGGTTGTCAGTTTGCATCAGAACAACTTTGTTGGACAGCCAATCCCTGAAAGCCCCTAGTGCATACCTGATCGCCAGAAGCTCCAGGAAGTTGATTTGACAAAAGCACTCCTGAGCGGACCAGAGACCCTGGGTGCTGAGTCCATCTATATGAGCTCCCCACCCCAGGATGTATGCATCCATAATTAGGACAATTTGGGTAAGGGGACTTCAAAAAGAGAGTCCTGGAGAGATGGGGGTGACCCGCATGCAATACCGGAGGCTCTGAATGGCATGGTGCCACTGTGACCTCAGGGCCCTTTTGGCTCTGTGCATGTGTAAATGTGCGAAGGGAGTGACATGGATGGTTGTAGCCATACGGCCCAGCAACCTGAACATGTGCCAGGCTGACACCTGCTGGCTCTCTTGGATCTCTGCTGCAATGGTCAAGGTGATGGCCCTCTGGTGAGGCAGGAAGACCTTGGCCTGAGCTGTGTCTAGCAGCGCTCTGATGAAGTCCAATTGAAGTGACAGGCTGTGGGATTTTGGGTAGTTGAGAAGAACCCTAGTGACTCCAACACCCAGATGGTCAAGCATATGGACATGGTGGCCCCTGCCAGAGACATGCTCTTGACTAGCCAGTTCTTCAGGTACAGGAAAACGTGCACTCCCAGCCTGTGGAGGTGCACCACCACCATGGCCAGGCATTTTGTGAAGACCTGTGGGGCTGACGCTGGTAGCACAACACCCAGTACTGGAAGTGCTGTTTAACAACGACAAATTGGAGATACTTCCTGTGACCAGGGAAGATCACAATATGAGTGTATGCATTGGTTGAAGATGCATAGCCAGTCCCCTTTTTGCAAAAGGGGGATCAAGGTGACCAGGAAAACCATCTTAAACTTTTCTTTTCTTAGAAATTTGTTCAAGGTCCTTTGGTCTAGGATGGGATGAAGTCTTCCTGATCTCACTGAAATCAGGAAATATCTGGAGAAGAATCACCACCCTTTGTGCCCTAGTGGTAAAGGCTCGACCGCTCTGGCTGTTAAGAGGGAGGAGAGCTCCACTACTAGTACCTCCTGATGTGCTACCAGGCCCCAAAATGGGCAATGAGGGCAATTTGGCAGGACACCCAATAGGTTCAATTGGTACCCCTAACGGACGATGGACAGAACCCACTTGTCCAAGGTTATACAGGGCCACTGGTTAGCAAAGAACTGCAGCCTTCTCCAGACTGGAGGGTCCATCGGTCTGGGTAGCTGCAACTGGTGTACACTCCATACAATCCAGTCAAAACCTGTTTCTGGAGTTGACTAAGGAGCTGGCTGGCTTGGGGACTCTCTGCTGCCTAGGACAGCCGTGGGAGCCCTAATGGTGTTGAAGGGAGTCAGGAGGCAGAGGATAGTACTTTCTTTGGTGAAAGAAAGACTTCCTTGGCCCTGGTCTCGCCGGCCTCCTAGAAGAGGAGGTCCTCAGTACTGGCAGAGAGTTGTTGGAGGCTTTCATGTTGGTCCTGAGGCTGGGCCACAGCGTCCCTCACCCTATGTCCGAAGAGATTCTCTCCAGTATACAGCACGTCAGTGGGTCATTCCTACACCTCTAGTCGGAGATCTGAGGCTGCAGCCATGCCATTGTGGGCACTGATTCCCGCTGCAGAAACTCTCAATGCCGTCTCGAAAACATCGTGGGTCACATGGATCTCATGTTTTCCACACTTCAGGCCCTTATGCACCAGCGACATAAGGGTGTCCTGCTGCTGCTGGCCAGCAGGCACCGATGAACCACTGCCACGGGGAATCAACCAAAAACTCTGACTAAGAGACGCTACAGGAGGGCACCAAAAAGGACCCGATGAAGGAACAGCAAGAAAAAACGCGAACAACGAGAGAGAACAGCAAAGTTTTCCACAAGGCCAAAAAAGCAACAGTGAGCTCACTCATACCGCAAGGCTTACAGCTCCATGGAAAGAGAGAGACTGGAGAGGGACCCCGTGTGCACACGTGATATAGGGAACACTGGGCATGCTCAGTGTGCCTAGTCAAATTTCTAGAAACTTTGACATAAGTTTTACACATCGGGGTTCCATCTGATGATGTCACCCATGTGTAAGGACTACCATCAATGCTTGTCCTTGGAGAACTGCCATTCTCTTATCCCATCCACATGGACCAATTTGCTAGCTCATAAGTAACTTGCTGGTAATAACTTTGGAGAGTAAATGGTTATGAAAGATCATCTCTAAACCTATTCTTAAAAGTTGATATTCAGTAGGTCGATAAGTAAGTTATCCAGGTAACTTTATCCGGATACTCAATGGAACATACGCGGGTAAGTGTTATATTGAATATTCCTAGCTATAATTATCCATAGAACTTTAGAACAGGGGTTTTTCCAACCAGATTTACCTAGCTAATGTTGAATATCAGCATTCACCAGCTAAAATGTAACTACACCTCCATCACTGCCTCTATCCAGGTAAATTTTATCTAGGTAATAAATCCAGGGAGTGGGGGAAATTTTTCAAATTTTGGCTTTTGTTTAGGTAACTAAATGAAAACCGGACAAAGCTTTTGAATAAGAACCACTTAGTATTTGTAATAAAAATCTACGGTAAATAGAATAAAACATTTTATAGTAGGATATGTTTTATTGTTCATCTTGCCAGAGAATAAAGCAAACAACCTCAGTCGCCAAACAGTGTTACACAAATGCTACTTTCTATAATAGAGTACATACTATAAAAATAAGCTGTCAAAAAGTTGCTCTATACAAATTGAAAAAAAATGTGTTCACTGGGCTTTTTGCTGTCATATAAGAGCTTAGGCTCTTAAAAATTGTCCAGTAGATGAAAACAAATCATGGAGGCTAACTTTCAAACAATAGCATGCGGCAGCATATATACATGTATATAGCTGCATCTAGTTTTACCACAATATTTTATAACATGTATGGATAATATATATGCATTTTATAAAATGCGTGCATCTCTACCCTTCATGTGTATGTAGGCTTAAGCATGAATATATGCTTTTCATTGCATTGCATGTATCAATGCATTGAAAATGATTACTTTTCCTATTTTTAAAATATACACGCATATGTTTTATGCGTGAAAGTAGGACTCATTTGTGTAAGTCCCGATTTACGTGCACAAGTTGGTCAATTTTAAATGTCCACGGGTCAAGGAAATTAAGTTATACTAATTAGTATACCAGTTTGTCCAGTCCTTCTCTGGGACATCAGGAACTTCCTGGTTCTTCAGCCTGAACGCTCCCCAGTTCACCCAGACCTCCCACCCAATCAGTACTACACAAACACGTTAATATCAGTTAATGCCAGATAATTAGCTGGTGTAAATATTCACAACTAAATTAGAAAATGTACATGTGTGTCTTTTAAACCACAACTTACAAGTGTAAGTGTTGGCCCAGCCCTGGAACATCCCTAGACTGCCCCTTTTTTACATGTGCATGTGTGTGTGCGAAGGTGAATTTATGTATTTTTGACTTTTATGGAGTATGAAAGGCTACTTATGTGCATATATGCAAATTTTTACATGTGTAATATTTTGAAAATTCACGTTAAAGTATGCAAAAGGGTCGCTTTCCCTCTATAGATATTTACAAACATCTGGCTCCTTTGTCTTAGTTTAACATTTTTCTGAAACAGTAAAACATACTGACACTTTGCAACAATATTTGAAAGACAAAAACAAAATAAAATTAAAACAATGCAACCTCTTGTCCTTTTCTTCACCTCCTTATTTTTAAATCAATTATAGGATTATTTTCCTACAATTCATCAAATTTTACAGCACTAGGAAGTGCTATCTGGACTCTCTGTCATCAAACTCCAGTTAGCATTTAAGTTATTTCCCTTCTTATATGTTCTACCTGCAGTAGTGTAGACTCTTGGGAGTTTCCAAAGTAGCACCCTACAACATTACAGGGGAATAAAGGCATTACTGTCTCCAAAAATGGTAAAAAATACCATTTTTCCAAAAGCTGTTTTTCAGCAAATATTCCAATGTCAATTCTACTGTGTAGGTATGTAAATATGCCTAATGCCAGCCCTCAAAAGCTAGTCAAGAAATGTATTTAGTTAGCCCAATAAAAAGATATCACCTTATATATTTTTTTATTTTAGTTAACCTTTATTTCTAACTCACTGCTTTTAAGACTTAACGCCAAAGAAGCTAAGCTCCCATCTGCCCAAGATGTAGAAAAGGCTCTAGTAAAATGTGCTTTAACCAGTTTTGAATGCGAATGCCTTTAGGCCTTCTTAATATTTTCCTTAATTCATCTAGACAGATAATGGATACCCTTCAATATAATCCAAAACCCCCCAATATATCAAACATCTTAAAATGTTTTAAACAGAATTTGAAAGCCCTCCTTACATCCTGAATATGAAGCAATTCCTCCATCTCTGAACACAGATTCTGGCAGAAAGGACACTAAGACAATTTTTTGATTATGAAAGGAAGCTGGTACTTTAAAAAAAAAATGGCATTGTCTTTTGATTCAGCCTATCCAGGCCAAAAAAAAATAGGGATGTCTACAAGACAATACTTAGAATTCTCTCACTGTCCTATCTGAGGTGAACTGCTACAAGAAGCATCTTAGCATAGTCACATAGTAGATGACGGCAGAAAAATATTTATTTATTTAGACTCTTTTATATACCAAAGTATAGCAGTCAGCCTTCACTCCGGTTTACAATTTAAACAACATAATACAGCAAACGCATAGATAAACCGTGAACAGACAACTTGTTACAATTAAGGCATAAAGCAATGGTGAATAAGCAAGTAATATTGTGTACAACCAAATAAACGGTACTCACTGAGTATAAACAGTGTACAGACAGGTAAAGATGTGCATAAAATGTAGTAACTTAAATGTATCATTGAGCAACCGGTGTGTTAAAGATCTTTTGAATGGGTAAGATAGGGGTTGAGGGTGAGGATGAGTTCTTGGGAATCAGTAGGAGACTAACTAAAAATTAAACAAAGGACGCAAAAGTGGGGGGTTCGCACAAGAAATTAGATCAAGCAAAGCTGAGAGGGATAAAATGTTTGAGAAGATGCGTTTGGATTATCCAATGCCATCTGTGAATGTTTGTCTAAATAACCTTGTTTTGAGTTCCTTTTTGAATGAGTTGGTGTCGCTGATTGTGCTTAGGTAGTCTGGTAAAGGGTTCCATACATTCGGTTCTGCAATGGAGAAGGCTCTATTCCTGGTGTTGGACAGTTTAGCCGATGGAAGAGATGGTATGTCTAGTTGCAGTTTGCTGGAGGTTCTTGTTGTGCGTAGTGAATTGTGTTTTTGTATCATGTTATCGAGGGCAGTGTTATCTGTTTTGAAGATTGCGTTATGTAAGATTGTTAAAGCTTTGTATTCGATTCTTTGTTCAACCGGTAGCCAGTGAAGGCTTCTCAGAACAGGGGTGATGTGGTCAGATTTCTTCTTGCCAGTAAGTACTCTGGCTGCGGCATTTTGTAACAATTGTAGTGGTTTTAAGGTAGATTTTGGAAGGCCAATCAGAAGCGAGTTGCAATAATCGAGGCTGGAGAAAATAAGTGATTGCAGGACGGTTCGGAATTCTTGCTGGTATAGAAGCGGTTTAAGGTGTTTGAGTATGTGAAGTTTGTGAAAACCTTCTTTCGTTTTCATTGCAATGTTCTTTTTGTGGTTCAGTTCATTGTCGATCCAAATACCGAGGTCCTTAGCATTGTTCTTTAGTTGTATGCTAGTGTTGTCAATTTGTAAGGAAGGCATTGGGGTTGTTTGATCAGAGATGTTTCTTTCAATGAGGATGCATTCTGTTTTGTTCATGTTGAGGCATAGCTTTAGGTGGTTCAGCATGTTTCTGATTGAGATAAGGAGGTTTGCTGTAAGATTGAGTGCATCTTCGATCATTGTGATTATTGGGATGAGGAATTGAATGTCGTCAGCTTACATAAAATATGTGACGCCTAGACTTGAGAGGAGTTGGCTGAGTGGGAGTAGGTATATATTGAAGAGGGTGGCCGAGAGGGCAGACCCTTGTAGTACCCCAGTTTCAAGGGGGAGGAGGTCGGAGGAGATGTTATTAAGGGTGACTTTGAAGAACCTGTCTTTTAGGAATGATGTGAACCATTCCAGAGTTTTGCCTGATAGACCTATGCTTGCAAGTCTCGATATCAGGCTTTTGTGGTCTACGGTGTCGAATGCCGCAGAGAGATCGAGTAAGATTAGTAAGTGGCTTAATTTGTTGTCAAATCCTCTTATTATTTTATTAGATAAATTGAGCAGCAGGGTTTCTGTGCTGCGGTTCTTCCTGAAGCCGTGTTGTGAGGGATGAAGAATATTGTTGTTTTCTAGGTGTTCATTGAGTTGCCTCAGTGCTGCTTTCTCTGTCATCTTTGCCAGTAGGGGAAGGTTAGAGATAGGGCGGTAGTTATTCAAATCTTTTGGGTCCAGGTTGGTTTTTTTTAATATTGGTGTGATTGTAGCGATTTTTAGGTTGAGTGGAAGTTCACCTTCTTCGAGAGATTTGTTTATTATAGCTGCTAAGGTTGGGGCAATAATATGTGCCATTTCCTTTAATTCCCAGGTTGGTATTATGTCCAGATCGTGCCGAGCTGGGTTTATTGCTTTTAGCATCTTTTCCATTTCGGTCTTTGAAATTAGGTCGAAATTCGACCAAGGTGTTATAGGTGCTGTGTCAAAAGGCTCTTCAGTGAATGAAGGTTTGTTGAAGGTGCCAGTTATTTTGCTTACTTTGTTCTTAAAGAACATGGCAAGGTCTTGGCTTAGGTTATTTGTTTCGTATGTGGGGGTGTTGTTATTCTCATCTATGAGGTTTTTCACGATGTTGTAGAGGGAGCTGGATTTGAGGAGTCATTTATCTTTTGACTATAGAAGTCACGTTTTGCGTTCAGAATCATTTTCTTATAGTCGGCTAGTTGCGTGGGGTATCTTTGTAGGGTTGCTGGGCAATTGGCTTTTCGCCATTCTTTTTCCATCTTCCTGAGGTTGGATTTCGTTGTTCTGAGGAGAGAGTTGAACCAAGGGTTGTTTTTTCCTCTGTTTTTTTTAAACTGGTCCATCGGGTTGTCACGTTATTACTGTCCACACTGCCAAGGATATTTCTAATCTAATCTTCAGTTTTTTAAAGAAGAATATCTATAGCATTTAACTCCTTATTTAAGGTAATTTTATCATCTTCCTCAATTGTTCTTCACCTTCCTATATAGCTGAGCATACAAGATCCCCTTCCATCCCATTTCTAACCAAAGGATCCACAATAATTCAAACAGCCACCAATATCATAGCTGTTATTTGAACATCCAGATTCCTGTGGCTCTTCTGGATGGAGCCCCACCACCCCCAATTTGGTCAAAACAAGGAGCACATAGCTTGCCAGACAGACCCAATTTAAAGGTAGATTTTAAGTGTTGCGTGCACATGGACGCACTGATTTTATAACATGCGCGCATTTAATAAAACCTGCTGCCCGCGCGCACGATTTTATATCAACGCGTGCAAATGCCGTCTCGCGCACGTAAGTAGGGGAATTTTAGTAGATGGTGCGGCGACGCATTAGGGCCTATTTCCCTGTTCACTCCTAGTTCGCCCCAGTAAAGGAGAGGACTTCCTAAACCCCCTATCTAACCTGCCTCCCTTTTACCCTACTAGCCCCGACCCCTAAAACCCCACTGACAACCCTAATTTTTTTTTAATTTTACTACTTACTCGCAGTCCATAAAGCAGCAAGTTATGCGGTTGTTGGATCCCGGCACACGGTTATGCGTAACTCTGACTTAATGGTGCTATCCCAGCCTGCCCATACCCCGCCCCTATTTGCAAAAACCTTTCCCATGCACACTGGGAGATACGTGCGTGTCTGCTGGACTCTTAAAATCCGCGCGGCCCGGGTGTGTCTCCTGGATTTGCCATGCAGTGGAGGGCAGCTACATTTCCACTAGAACATCTAGTATTTGTTGTACTTGCAGCATACCATCCAGAATCCACTGCTAATTAATTCTATCACTGCAGCCTACCAGACAAACCCAACTATGTGTGCACTTGCATTTCTGCTAAGATTTCTAATTCTAGTTATTACTATATTTGCAGTCTACCAGAGAGACCCTGCTGCTAATGAATTCTTCTGCTTCCACAGCATGCATAATATTTGTAGGATGTACCCATGCGCATGTTTGGATTAGGGGAACTTTCAATTTTCAAATGTATGTACATGATTTTTACCCGCTTGAACACCCACATAAATAGCAGGTACAAAATACGCCGGTTATTCAAAATTACACAGAAGTAACTAAATGTCTTAAGTAGCAACAGAGTTTTATAGCTAGTGTTGTGCCTTTGAATACAACTGCTGGCAAGGCACAATTTAGGATATGGGATGAAGAACTACCTACCGCTGGATACATTAAAATAGATCTGAAGCCCCAACAAAACAGTTCAAAAGGTGCCAGTACAGACTGGTCAACATGGCCTGCCTGAACCCCCCTGTTAGAGCAAACTGGCAGGTTTAAGACTAATATGATCAAATGAGATTATTATAATGATAAGAGCAAATACACATGCAGTGGAGGGCAGACCATGGAGCCCCTGTTTATTCACCAACTCCTTGGAGAGACTTGTATGAAGGACCACCTTGCTGCAGCAATGGAAAGAGTCATTATGCATAATTCTAGATAAACACCTAAGGCCGGATTTTAATACCTACACCCGATTTTATAACATGCGCTTGCAGCCATGCGCATGTTATAAAATCCGGGGTCAATGCGCACAAGGGGGTGCACACTTGTGCACCTTGCGCGCGCAGAGCCTTAGGGGAGCCCCGATGGCTTTCCCTGTTCCCTCCGCCCCCCCCCCCCACCTTCCCCTTCCTTTCCCTACCTAACCCGCCCCCCAGCCCTACCTAAACCCCTCCCCCGACCTTTCTTTTTTAAATTGCGTCTGCCTCTGGGCAGGTGTAGATTGCGCGCGCCAGCCAAGTGTTGGCGCGCGATCCTCTGGCCACGCCCCCATCCCAGACCACCCATGCCCCGCCCCTTTTTTCAAGCCTCGTGACATACGCGCGTCCCGGGGCTTGTGTGCGTTGCCGGGCCTATGCAAAATAGACTCGACGCACGTAACCCCCCTGCGCACGTAAATCCAGCTGGATTTATGCACGTAGGGCTTTTAAAACTTGCCCCCTAGTTTGTGACAAGGCCACAAAAACATATGGAATGCTATAGTGTCACCTCAGACTACATTTTTGAATATTCTTGACTGTCTATAATTCCAAAAAGAATTTCTTCTAACAGGCAAGTAATTTGCTCTTATTCTTCTATTACAAGGAGCAACAGAATTCTTTGTATTTCCAAGCTTCTTAGGTAGCAATTGTAGATTCTCTCCAAATAATAAATTATCCTTGAAAGCCAAGTGGAAATGTACCTGCATTCCATTCCCTTTACCACAGTATTCTCCTAGCTGCTAAAAGAGCTATAAGATCATAAATGCCATGCCCAAGGAAATTAGCTGCTCCTAGTACAGAACAAAATATTTTTAATAATTCAGAACTTGCTGCAATTTGAGATTGTAATATATTTAACCACTTCACTAAAGCATAAATCATATATGGTGAAGAAATTGTTGCATTCATTGCAGCTTCAGAAGACTCCAAGACCACCTTCTCTCTTAATCATTGGGCCTTTCAGACTTGATGTTCCTACTGGAGAAATAAGCATCCGCTTAGTTAAAGTAGAAACTGCTTAATCTACCTTAGGAACATGTAGTCATTGGGACAAATCTTCATGATGTGATGGACAGAAAGTTGTAAAACTTTTATTAATAAAGAATCTTCAGTCTACATATTTCCATTCATTAAGTGAAATCTTCAAAGCAGAGTTTTAAGGAAAAGCAAAATTGCTTACCTTGTAATAGGTGTTATCCCAGGACAGCAGGATGTAGTCCTCACATATGGGTGACGTCACTGACGGAGCCCTAGTGCGGGAAAACTTTCTGTCAAAGTTTCTAGAAACTTTTGACTGGCCCTGTGAGGCCACTGAGCATGCCCAGTATGCCATGATATTCTCTGCCACAGGTGTCTCTCTTCAGTCTTGTATGTAGCAAAAGCTTTAGCAAAAATGAAATAAGACAAGGTAACATACCCAACTCCGCGGGGTGGTGAGTGGGTTTCGTGAGGACTACATCCTGCTGTCCTGGGATAACACCTATTACAAGGTAAGCAATTTTGCTTTATCCCAGGACAAGCAGGATGCTAGTCCTCCATATGGGTGATTAGCAAGCTAGAGGCTGAGTCATTTGGTGGTGAAGCAACAGTGAAGTAATGTTGGTGAAAATGAGGCAGCCGAAGATCACAGCAGGTTGGATTTAGAAGGAGTTGGGATTAAACTGGAAACAAGTTCTTTAAGACAGATTGTCCATAGGCTGAATCTTGTCGTCCTTCTTTGTCTAAACAGTAATGAGCTGCAAAGTTGTGACGAGAACTCCATGTTGCTGCTTTACATATGTCAAGAATTGGTACTGAACGATAGTGTGCTACTGAGGTTGACATTGCTCTTACTGAATGTGCCTTTACTCGCCCTTGGAGAGGAAGGTCTGCTTTTTCATAGCAAAACTGTATGCAATCTGCTAGCCAGTTGGATAGAGTATGTTTGCCCACTGCTTTACCCGGTTTGTTTGGATCATAAGATACAAAATGTTGGTTGGATTTCCTGTGGACTGCAGTGCGGTTTAAGCAGAAAGATAGTGCAGGTTTACAGTCCAAAGTATGTAAGGCACGTTCCCCTTGGTGAGAATGAGGCCTTGGAAAGAATGTGGGTAAAACTATGGATTGGTTCAAGTGAAATTCCGTGACCACCTTGGGAAGGAATTTTGGATGTGTACGGAGAACCACTCTGTCATGTAGGAATTTTGTATAGGGTGAGTATGTGACAAGGGCTTGTAACTCACTGACTCTTCTAGCTGATGTAATGGCTATGAGGAAGATAATTTTCCATGTGAGAAATTTAAGATCACAGGAATCTATGGGTTCGAAAGGAGAACGCATGAGTCTTGTTAAAACCAAATTCAGGTCCCATTCAGTTACGGGTGGTCGAATTGGTGGTTTAAGGTGCGTTAAACTTCTCATAAATCTACTGACAAGAGGTTGCGTTGAAATAGGTGCATTTCCTATTTGGTTATGGTAAGCTGAGATTGCACTTAAATGTACTCTGACAGATGAAGTCTGGAGACCAGAGTCTGAAAGATGGTATAAATAGTCTAGTAGAGAAGTTGTGGGACAGGAGAAAAGATCAATATTCTTTTGCCTGCACCACAAAGTGAATCTATTCCATTTGGAAGAATAATTCTTTTGTGTGGAAGGTTTACGTGAAGCTATAAGCACTTGAGATACATTGGTTGAAAGATTGAGCGGTTGTAAAATCAAGCTTTCAACATCCATGCTGTCAGGGATAGGGATTGAAGGTTGGGATGGCGCAACCGACCCTCATCCTGAGTGATGAGAGTGGGAGCTACTCCCAGACGAATGGGATCCCTGATCGAGAGGTCTAGAAGTGTGGGAAACCATACTTGTCGAGGCCAATATGGGGCTATGAGTATCATGGACCCCTTGTCTTGCTGTAGCTTCACTAGAGTTTTGGTTATGAGCGGTATTGGAGGATACGCGTATAGTAGGCCTGAGTTCCAAGGACAAGCAAAGGCGTCATTGGCTGGCTGGTTCTTCTGTTTGTGTAGAGAACAGAACTTGTCCACTTTGTGATTCAGGTGTGACGCAAAGAGGTCTACTGTTGGTTGACCCCATCGTTGAAATATCCTGGTCGCTATTGAGGGATCCAGGGACCATTCGTGTGGGTGGAATTGACGACTGAGTCGATCCGCCAGCACATTTTGAATGCCTGCTAGATAAGTGGCCCGGAGAAACATTGAGTGGTTCAGGGCCCAGCCCCAAATCTGTGCAGCTTCTTGACAAAGGAGATACGAGCCCTTACCTCCTTGCTTGTTGATGTACCACATGGCTACTGTGTTGTCCGTTTGGATCAGAACAGTCTTGTGTGAAAGGCAGTCCTTGAATGCATGCAGCGCATAACGTATAGCTCGAAGTTCCAGGAAATTTATCTGATAAGTTGCTTCGAGTTTTGTCCAAGTTCCCTGGGTTTGGAAATTGTCTATGTGAGCTCCCCAACCCAAGGTGGATGCATCTGTAGTTAAAGTTATCGGTGGGACTGATTGCTGAAAAGGTAAGCCTTTGCGCAAGTTGTCCATCTTTGCCCACCAAAGTAGAGATAATCGTAGCTGGTGGGTTACTTGAATTGGAGAATGCAGTGGTTGAATGGCTTGGATCTATTGTGATCTTAAAGTCCATTGGGTTACTGTCATGGCAAGTCTTGCCATAGGAGTGACATGAACTGTGGAGGCCATGTGGCCTAGCAAGGTGAAAAACTGATGAGCTGTCACTTGTTTCTGTGAGTAAATGGATCTTGCCAGTAAAGAAAGTGTCTTTGCCCGATCTATGGGTAGAAAGGCCTTTGCTAGGTTGGTGTTCAATTCTGCTCCTATGAATTGAAGCAGGTGAGTTGGAGTAAGATGGGATTTTTGATAATTGATGAGAAAACCCATGGAGTGAAGTAGAGTAATTGTTCGATTCAGAGAAGTCAGAGCTCCTTGCTGAAATTGACTTCTGATGAGCCAGTCGCCCAGATATGGAAAAACATGGACACTTTCCTTGTGTAGGTGTCCTGCTATTACTGCCAGACATTTGGTGAATACTCTGGGAGCAGAGGCAAGTCTGAATGGCAGTACTCTGTACTGGAAATGTTGATGACCCACCATGAAACGCAGATACTTGCGATGAGGAGGAAATATTGGAATGTGAGCATAAGCGTCTTGAAGGTCCAGAGAACAAAGCCAATCTCCTGTTTGAAGAAGTGGAAGCATGGTACCTAGGGAAACCATCCTGAACTTTTCTTTCTTTAGAAATTTGTTGAGATTTCTGAGGTCTAGGATGGGACGTAGGTCTCTGGTTTTCTTTGGAATGAGGAAATAATGGGAGTAGAATCCTCTGCCCTGCTGAGTCCGGGGCACAGGCTGTACAGCCCTGGCTCTCAGAAGGATGGATAATTCTGCTTGTAAGTGAATTAGTTGAGAAATTTGTTGTGGGAAGAAACTCTGTGGAGATTCTGGTGGAAGTGAGAGGAAATTGAATTTGTAACCTCGAGTTACTATGGAGAGTACCCATTGGTCTGATGTTATGCTTAGCCAATGTGTGTGAAAATAGGATACTCTTCCTCCCACTGGTAGGTCTGGTCGAGGATTTAGGAGATGGACTTGTTCTCTGGCCTGTATTTCAAAAACCCGCCGCTGGGCCTGTCTGCGCAGGAGGTCGCAGGCGAGTAGTTCTAGACTGTCTGGCTTGGGATCGTTGTTGTGGCCTAATTGACCTACCCGTAGAGGTTTGGGGGTAGTATCTCCTTGGCCTGTAATAAGGACGTCTGGTTTCTCGCCAAGGGAGTCAACAAGGAGGTTGTGTAAAGGGGTCTTGTGGCGTCTGAGACAATTGACGTAAAGTCTCTGTATGGTCCTTAAGCTGTTATACGGCTTCTTGGACCTTTTCTCCAAACAAGTTGTCCCCTAGGCACGGTAAGTCCACAAGTTTTTCCTGGACCTCAGGCCTGAGGTCCGAGGCCTTAAGCCATGCCCATCTACGAGCGGTGATTCCAGCAGCTGCTGCTCTGGAAGCTGTCTCAAAATTGTCATAGACCGCCCTTACCTCATGCTTCCCAGCTTCTAGGCCCTTGTTGATTATCGCCTGTGCTGGTTCCTGAAATTGCGTAGGCAAAGAAGTAATAATTTCTTCCATTTGCTTCCATAGATTTCTCTGATACTGTGTTATATACAGTTGATAAGCAGACATTTTTGTGTTCAGGATGGCACTTTGATATACTTTTCTTCCTAAGGAATCGAGAAACCTATGGTCCTTGCCAGGTGGGGTTGATGAGTGTGGGCGGATACGTTTAGACTTTTTTTGTGCAGATTCCACTACCACAGATTGATGTGGTAGTTGTTGTTTTTGATAGCCTGGAGCTGTCTGCACTAAATATGTAGTGTCTACACGCTTGTTTACTGCGAAGACAGAAGATAGATGCTCCCAGATACGGCGTTGAAGATCCAAGAGTACGTCATGGATTGGAATAGCCAATACTTGTTTCGGTGGGTCTACGAACTGCAGAACTTCTAAAGTTTGTTGTCTTGTATCTTGTTCCGCAGTTAGCTTAAAGGGAATGTTGTCTGCCATGTCCTGAATGAACGATGAAAAAGATAAATCTTCTGGAGGGGACTTTTTCCTCTGGTCTGGAGGTGAAGGTTCAGACATAAAGTCCTCCGAAGACGTATCAGTTTGCTGGTCATCGCAAGAGTCATCTGGGTCATCCCTATAAGGAGACCGTGGGGAAGACCTGGGAGGGTGATAAAGGCCTGAAGGGCCTGGCTGTGGATCATCCGAGGAAAGAAAATGAGAAGTGTCCTGAGCCTTTGTTGTTGGAAGATTGTCGATGACATTTTGATATCTTTGTAAAAGACGTCGATAGAATGCTAGATCCTGAGGTTCAGGAGCCTCAGATGATGTTTGCATCGATGGTACAGTAGTTGTCATCGATATAGGCATCGGTAGAAGTGTTCGGGAAGGTATTGAAGACTTCGACGGCACTGGCATCGAGATCGGCATCGAAGAGCCCGATGGTATCTGGGCGTAGATCGAAGTCGATGCCGTGATGATTCTCGATGCCATAGTAATCGACTCCATGGTTGTCCGCCGTGCCAATAAGGACACCGGCATCGGTGGGCCCACCGGCATCGGTAATGCTACCGGCATCAATGCTGGTTGCATCGGCGGGATCGCCAGAGGTGTTTGATCCTTTAAAGCCTGAATAACCGCTTGTCTGATGAGATCAGACAATTTCGGCTGTACAA
Source organism: Rhinatrema bivittatum (assembly GCF_901001135.1). Lineage (NCBI taxonomy): Eukaryota > Metazoa > Chordata > Amphibia > Gymnophiona > Rhinatrematidae > Rhinatrema > Rhinatrema bivittatum. The sequence goes on from NC_042628.1 coordinate 41,578,167, forward strand.
CTGGTGAAACCAGAGCAGTTGTAAGCGATGGTGGAGGCTGCGATGATATATCCTGTGCAGAGGTCTGCGGAGGATCTGGCATCGATTGCAGAAAAGGCCCAGGCGCTGACGGGACCGATATTTCTTGGGTCTGTGGCCGCTTTGCTGTCGATTCCTCCTGGGGCATGGATGCGGACGTCGACGGACGACGATGCCGATGCCTGATTTTAGGTTGGTCAGCCGACTTCGTCGATGCTGTGGACGATGGCGAGGACGGATGATCACCCGATCCTTCTGGGCGAGATTTTTTAAGTAATACTCGCTTAGTCGCTCCGGCGGGAGACGACCTCGATGATTTTGAAGGTGAAGGAATAAGTTGTAATTGGAACAAATGTTCCATTTTTTCCTGTCTAGCTTTTCGCCCCTTCGCCGTCATCTCAGCACATTTGGAATAACTGTTCACATCGTGTTTTTCACCGAGACACAGAACGCATTCAAGATGTGGGTCGGTGATCGACATGGTTCTATTACATATGGGGCATGTTTTGAAGCCGGTAGCCATTGTTTTTAACTGACAGTCGTCGATGAAGAATGGGAATTCGTGAGAGAAATTGAATTTTACTAAGAGATCAAAATTCGAGACAGAGGTACTCACCAGCCGGTGGAAAACCCCGAGAGACTTCTATGAGAGAGAATATTTTGAAAAATCTGTGACTATTCAGTCAGAGAATGTTGTGAGAGACTCGCAACGGCTCCTGTCCCGCGATGCCTGTAGCAGCGCGGAAAAACGAAGACTGAAGAGAGACACCTGTGGCAGAGAATATCATGGCATGCTGGGCATGCTCAGTGGCCTCACAGGGCCAGTCAAAAGTTTCTAGAAACTTTGACAGAAAGATTTCCCACACTAGGGCTCCGACAGTGACGTCACCCATATGTGAGGACTAGCATCCTGCTTGTCCTGGGATAAAGTAGTTACTTTTGGTTTTTGATATAGGAAGACAGGATCCCCTGAATTAATATTATTATTATTTTTACATTCATTAGTGAAAAAATTAAGTGCAAAATTTGGATTGTAAGACTGAGGTGAAAATGAAGAATCTGCAAAGGGTGAAAAGGAAAAAATATATATACAGGGTGTTTCAAAATGATGGACCTAATTTCAAAGCAGTATTTTTATTTGGTGATCACTTGATACTATAAAACGAGTTTGTGCCAGTAGAGCGCATTGGTTTTTATCTCTGTAATCCAATCTTCAGAAGGGTTCACCTATTTCTGTGGATTTCCGTTTCTTGTACAAGGACAGAAAATTCCGAGCACTGCAAACAGGTCTAGTTTTCAGGTCAGAGCAAATATGTAAACTAACCATACATTAAAGTCAAAAAGGCAAATAATCACTATAGAGATCCACAACAGCAGGCCTCATTTGTGCCATGTAGCCTGAGGTGCCAATCTTGCTCTTGCAGCTTTCAGAGCCGATTGGTACCTACCTTAGACCTGGATCTTGGAGCATTTCCACAGTTTTTCCTTCTTGAATAAGTAAATTGTAGTACAGGCCTGAGATAAAGTCAGTATGTTTAATGCAACCTTGGCTAGCATTTTGAACCACTCAAGTTCTTATTGGGACTAATTAGGCACCCCTAGGTTGCTTACCTGCACATTAAAAAAACAAACAAAAAAAACCAAACGTTGTTATTTAACTATTCAGTGCAGCTGAGTGAGCTCAAAAGGAAAGTTGCAATGGCTCAAACTGCAACTTCTTGTACTTCAGACAATTTGTGTATCTTGAGATACTCTTGCCCTCTAGACAAACTAATTTATTAGTAACTTGAAGCACAGGCAATCTGATGAGGGAATATTTAGTATACAATTACAGAATGGGACTTTATTAAAGTGGCTCTGTGGCACAGAGATGAGAGGTTAAGACTTTTTTTCCCCCTAATCCCCCCTAGTGATTTTATTTATAGTGCAAAAATGTCAGCATACACAGTTAGTAACCCCAGCTCCTTAATACAAACTCAAAATAGGCCAGATATATTGAAGGGGCTGCCTTCCCTTATAATACACAGAGAATACAGGCCAGCTATTCTAAGGAGCTGCCTCTCCCTTGCTACTCATGATCAGGTTGCCTTCTCCTAGAGCCTCCTCCTAGAGCCTCCTCCTAGAGCCTTCTCCAGGGCCTCCCTCCCTCCTCCTGGGCCTGTAGTCTTATTCTCCAGTATGGGATCCTCCCTGGGACCATAATTCCTTGCGGCATTATGCCTTAAGGTGGGCCAAGCCAGGTAACTGGAGCCAGTCCTCAAGGTGTTCTGGGCTCTTGGGTACATGTTCTTTCACAAGCTCATTACCAAAGCAAGCCAGGATCCTGGTGAGAAATAAGAAAAAACGAAACAATGAAATCCCCTTGCAAACTGGCCAGAAAGAATAGTTTCTCCTCTGGCACTTCTGCTCCTCAGTCATCAAACTTCCCTTTTGTGTAGTGGATCTGTAATTTACATTTCCTCTTTCAGATGCAATAGTTATGGAATCCTGAATACTTAAAGAATAGCTCACCTGCCCAAATGTAACCCAAGAGTCCTGCACCAGATACTGAAGTTCTAGTTACAACTATTAATAATCACAAAAAACAATTATTTGGACTATTACATGCCCTGCTTAGCTGTCTATGCTTTTTGTTTCCCTTTACCTTGCTGTTACCCTTCTCCTGAACAATTCCTACTATTTATTTCAACCTATTTGACTTGTTCTGTCCCATCAATAACTTAACTGCATTAAGGCAGTTATATCCAAGTTATATTACTCCCTTGTTTTATTGTAACTGCATTCCTTAGCCTTCTCTTGTTTAACATTTTTTACTACTATTACTATTATTTTATTATTATTATTACTTAGATCAATGTTATTTATTGCCTCTTGTTCCCTATCTACTTGTTAATTGTAAACCGACATGATGCGATTTTTATCGCGAATGCCGGTATAGAAAAACTTAAATAAATAAATAAAATAAAGGCAGCCTAGGGTCTTTTTTATTCAGTTAACTCAGAGTACTATTAGATACATTTGATTGATAATTCAGTTGACAATTAAAAGAAAAAGCAAAGGGATCTCAGAGGAAGCTGAGCTTTTTAAAACTTCATATAAGGCTCCCATGCTGGTGGATGTGGAAACTAGTAGTGGCAGGGCTGGATTTAAGAGTCTGCCACCTATAGGAGATGTTGGAGAGTGGGAGGTCGAATATCCTGGAGATTGGAAAGCAATGGACACTTTTCACAGAGTGTAGTGGACTGGAGCGGGCTACTGTACTGTTTGGCCTGGGTATTTGGCACCTTCAATATTTTGCGCCCTAGACAACTACATATGTTGCCTATATTTACATCCAGGCCAAAGTAATGGGTTTTCAATGCAGAACCTGCCCCATGGAATACTTCCGCAATTTCTCCATACAAGTCATATCTGAAAAGATTCTTCAATTCTGTAGATTCTGGTTCCTAAATTTCAAGAGAACTTAATATTTATTTGAATGAGAAGATATCTGTAACAGACCAACTAAAGGAATGGAATTAAAACCTAGCAAAATTCTGGACAAAATTGTCCCACAAAAAGTCCTTCTCACATATGCTCCCTTGGTACTCCCAAGAACTCTAGGTTCTGAAACAACAAGGATGCAGGCTAGAAAGAAAATGTCACTCCTTGAGCAGTACAGACTGCAACTCAAATTGCACATGACAACCTATTGTAGGGCCATAACTAAAGCCAAAAAAGATACTTCACTCAGTGTATTGAACAAGTTCCAATCCTAAGCAAGAAACTATTTGAAATGGTAAATGACCTGCGACAACTCCTACCTTAACAGAATCATACCTCTCAAGCTAAACTAACATCACATGATTTTGCCTCCTTCTGTGACAACAATATCAAGGACTTCCATCAGCACCATCAAGAAATTTCCCACATGAAAACAAAAGTAAGCTTGGTCCCTTCAAATACATTAGAAGTATGGGATTCAGTCACCCCGATCAATGAAGAAAGTCTCAAAAAACTGGCCACACTATACCCAACAACATGTACTCTTGACCTAAGCCCATCCAGGTTAGTGAAGCTAGCAAGCAGAGGCTTCATAACCAGGGCATCCAAAATTGTAATTCCTCCCTTTCAGAAGGATAGCTACCTACAGATCTGAAAAAAGCAGTGGTTTGGCCCTTATTAAAAGGCCACCCTGGATCCAGACAAACCTGAAAACTACCACTCAGTGTCCAATACCTAATTTCTGGAGAAACTAGTAGAACAAACAGTACTAGCTCAACTAAATGACTGGCTGGTAGAGGGAAAGTGGCTGGACATTTAGATAAAGCCATGGAACACAGACAGTCCTTGTCATCCTGCTGGACAATCTCTTCCAATACTGTGATAGAAGCCATGTTCCATTTCCAGTGCTACTGGATTTCTCTGCAGCACTTGACATTGTAGATCACAATATCACCACTAACAGAAGCCAGCCTAACTGGCAAAGTCCGAACCTGATTCAACTCCTTTCTCACAGGCAACAATCTGTACATTTCAGTACTCTAAATCTAGAACTGTGGAGTCCTCCAGGTCTCTATACTATCACCAGTACTTTTTAACATATACTTCAGACCACTAGCACAGCTAATCTGAACCTGGTGTCCAACTTGTATTACCAATGGACCCAGACCCATCCACAGCAATAAAAATAGCTGACTAGGTGTTTCACAGCCATTCAAGAATGGACTAAAAATAACTCCATCTGAATTCCAACAAAACATAGATTCTATGGACACAAAACATGCATGGACAACTCCCCAATTTTAAAATCCCATTCAAAAGCTACGAGCTCCTACTAAAAACACAGGTAAAAAGTTTCGGAGTCCTATTGGACTCAGAACTAATCATTTTCTAACAAATCCAGGCAACAGTAAAGAGCTGTGGCATTCAATTATGTAACTTACAAAGATTATGTCCTCTCATTGAAAAGATTAACCTAATCACAGTAGTCTGTGCTATGGCAACCACTTACTTTAATGTACCAAAGGTCTAACAGATAAAGCCCTCCACAAGCACTAGATAATACAAAATTTCACTGCAAGATTGATAGAAGGATGAAAGCCCCATGACCATATCACATCTGTCCTGCACAAAGTGCACTAGCTACCATCTCCTCAAAACCAAATTCAAAATTCTGACACTGATTTTCAAGATTTTAAGAGGAGATGGACCTATCTAGTTGAGAGAAAGCCTTTCCTTACATGCCCTCCAGACCACTAGCATCTTCACTTGGAGCCTCCAATAGAACTAGGGATCTCAAAATGAAACTCCAGAGAGGATGATAGAGGTATTTAAAATCATGAGAGGTCTAGAACGGGTAGATGTGAATCGGTTATTTACTCTTTCGGATAATAGAAAAACTAGGGGACATTCCATGAAGTTAGCATGTGGCACATTTAATACTAAAGTTCTTTTTCACTCAACACACAATTAAACTCTGGAATTTGTTGTCAGAGGATGTGGTTAGTGCAGTTAGTGTAGCTGTGTTTAAAAAAGGACTGGATAAGTTCTTGTAGGAGATGTCCATTACCTGCTATTAAGTTGACTTAGAAAATAGCCACTGCTATTACTAGCAACAATAACATGGAATAGACTTAATTTTTGGGTACTTGCCAGGTTCTTATGGCGTGGATTGGCCTCTGTTGGAAACAGGATGCTGGGCTTGATGGACCCTTGGTCTGACCCAGCATGGCATGTTCTTAACAAATATCAGGAAAAATTTCTTCACAGAGAGGGTTGGTGGATGCCTGTAATGCCCTTCCGGAGGAGGAGGAATAGACAAAAACAGTGAAAGAATTCAAAAGGGCATGGGATAAACACAATGGATCCCTACAGATTACAGGATAGAAATGAAGAAATGAATGCATGGGTTAACTTCCTGGTGTGGCGGTTACTATCCTTAAACCATAAGCCTTCTTACTGTTGATGCAACTCCATCATCGCTCTCTGCTTCAACGGCAGGGGGAAAAGGGAATTGGATTCAGACAGCAACCGAGGGCCCCGACTTCTATGGTCTGGGGAAACAAATAAGCATGGGGGGTAACTTGCTGATGCGGCGGTTACTACACTTAACCAATAAGCCTGATACTTTTGATGCAACTCAACATTACTCTCTACTTCAATGGCAAGAGAAAACTGGGAAGTGGATTCAAACAGCAACCAACAAGGGCCCGACTTTTACAGACTGGGAATCTATTAAGAATGGGGGAAACCTGCATGGCGCGACAGATGCTACCCTGGGCTTGCTGGGCAGATTGGATGTACTATTTGGTACTTTTCTACCATCATTTCTATGTTTCCATATCAACTTTATTGACAAAAGAAATCAAAAGAACAGACACCCACCAATGACCCTTCTTAGCAGCAGCACCTGCCCAATGAACCTCTCTCCCAGAAGATCTCCGCCAAATGCATGATTATTCCCACTTCAGGAAGCAAGTAAAAACCTGACTTTTGCCAGGCCTGAATGTGAAACCCATGACTTCCTCTACTTTAGAAAGCAGGTGAAGCCTATCCCCACACATGCATTGAATTAAATTGACTTCAATAAACTGCCTGGAACAATTTTGAGTGTCTTGAATGTGCTGCTACAACCTATTATTTTGCCAAGATGTTTTTTTTTTATTTTAAGTTTAGTCATTAGTGTTGATTTATTTCAAGTTTAGTCCTTATTGTTTACCTTCTTTAGACCATTATTATTAAACTGCTACTGATCTCTGATTGTATGCTGCCTTTCTAATATGTTGTACCTTGCCTTGAGTGAATTTCTTAAAGGCGGGTAATAAAATCAAAATAATTAATAAATAAACAAACAAGTAGATAAATAGTTGTCTCTTTTTGATTCTATCTGGACCATCTTTCTTTTATATTTGAGTTAGTTACAAAAACCATCAAAATAAAACAAATAATGATCACATAAACCAGCATGGAAAATGGCACATCTCAGTGGCTACTGGGTGCATCCACACCTGAAACAGTTTTGTGAGACAGACTCATCCCCATTTTACTGCTAGAGAAGCCAAGCAAAGGATGGACACATCCAACAGATGTGGAACACCTCTTTCAAACAGACACCATCCAGCCTGAAAGTTTCTTGGCTGATTGGATAATATGGCTGCCTGTTGGACAGATGTCATTCATAATTTTCCTTTAGGCTTTATCAAAGGTTCCTTATCAGAGCTAGGCAGAACCTCTTTAGATTTTTAGGCCACTCTTGTGTCACATTTTATTCAAGATTCAAGATTCCTGATTGCCTATTTTGCATAGGCTCGGCGGCTCGCACAAGCCCCGGGATGCGTGTATGCCCCGGGGCTTTCAAAAATGGGCAAGGCCGGCCCGGGGGGGGGGGGGGGGAGGGATGGTGGCGGTCCGGGGGCAGGGCCAAATCCTCCGGCACAGTAGCCTGTGCCGGGAGATGGCGAGCTGGCGCGCGCGGAGGTGTAACTCAGCGAGATAAGGTAAGGGGTGGGATTTAGGTAGGGCTGGGGGTGGGTTAGATAGGTAAAGGTAGGGGGGAGCAAAAAAGAAAAGTTCCCTCCAAGGCCGCTCCGATTTCGGAGTGGCCTTGGAGGGAACGGAGAAAGCCATCGGGAGTCCCCTTGGGCTCAGCGCGTGCACAAGTCAAAATCACAAGTGTGCACCCCCTTGTGTGCACCAACCCTAGATTTTATAACATGCGCGCGCCAGCACGCGCATTTTATAAAATCAGGTGTACATTTGTGCATGCCGGGTAGCGCGCACAAATGTACCCCGCGCGCTTAAAATTTAAAATCGGCCCCATTATTAGTTTTACCTTTCCCTAGGGACATCAGTTTGGAAAGAACCATATAGAAAATACAGAAACATGATGGCAGAAACAGACCGTATGGCCCATCCAGTCTGCTCATCCATCCAATTAATTAGCATCTCATCACTTCCGTAGAGATCCCCTGATTTATCCCACGCTTTCTTGAATTCAGATACTGTTTTGTCACTACCACTTCCACTAGGAGGATGTTTGAAGCATCTACCATCCTCTCTGTAAAGAAATATTTCTTAAGAGTACTCCTGAGTCTACCCCCTTTCAACCTCATCTCTAGAGCCTCCTTTCCACTGAAATATGCTCACCTCCTGTACATAGAACTTTTGAGATATTTGAATGTCTCTATCATATCTCTCCTATCTCGCCTTTGCTCTAGAGTATACCTATTTAGTTTATCCCCATATGCTTTAGAATGAAGACCACTAATCATTTTAGTAGCCACTCTCTAGTCCAACTCCATCCTGTTTATATCTTTTTGAATGTGCAATCTCAAGAATTGTACAGTGAGGTCTCATCAGGGACCTATACAGAGGCAGTATTGCCTCCCTTTTTCTGCTGACCAATCCTCTCCCTATGTACCCAAGTATCTTTCTGGCTTTTACAATTGATTTATCCAGCTGTTTGGCCACCTTAAGATCATCAGATACAACTACCCCTAGATCCCATTCTTCCTTTGTGCTTAGACAAATTTCACCTCCAATACTGTACCTTTCCCTTGGATTTTTGTATCCTACATGCATTACTCTGCATTTTTAGCATTAAATCTTAGCTGCCAGACCTTTGACCATTCTTCGAACTTCACTAGACCCCCTACTCATGATTTCCACACCTTCCTGGCTGTCTACCCTGTTACAGGTTTCAGTATCTAGAAAAAGACAAACCTTTCCTGACAATATTTCCATTATGTCGCTCAAAAATCTTGAAAAGAACCGGACCAAGGACTGATCCCTGAGGCACCCCCTCTAGTGACAGCCCTTCCCCCCCCACCTCAGAGAAAACTCCATTTACCACTACTCATTGTCACCTCCCACTCAGCAAGTTTCTAACCAAGTCAGTCCACTCTAGGATCCATACAGGGGCACACAATTTATTTATAAGTCTTCTGTGCGGAACCATGTCAAAGGCCTTGCTGAAATCCAAATACCACTACGTCTAGCACTTTCCCTTGATCCAACTCTTTGGCCACCCAAACAGCAAAGTTGATCAGATTTGTCTGACAAGATTTACGTCTGGTAAAAACATGCTGCCTCAGATCTGGCAATCCATTGGATTCCAAAAATTGCACTATCCTCTATTTTAGCAGTGCTTCCATTACTTTGCTCACCACAGAGGTCAGACTAACTGGCCTCCAGTTACCCAGCCTCTTCCTTTACTTCCACTTTTATGACTAGGAACCACATGTTCCCTTTTCCAGAACTACTCCAAACTCTAAAGAAACAGTGGAAAGGTCAACCAGCAAGGACATCTCTAAGTTCCCATATTACCTTCGGATGTATCCCATCCGGCCCCATTGCCTTATCTACTTTAAGTTTAGCTAGCTCCTCACAAACATACTGTTCTGAAAATCAATTGAGGTTTGCCTCACTTCCAATCTTATTTGTGTTTGTTTTATTTGGTCGTTCTCCAGGCCCTTCCACAGTGAACACCAAACAGAAATATTTGTAAAGCAATTTTACTTTTTCCTCATCAGCCTCTACATATTCCTCCCCTTCACCTTCGAGTCTCACAATGCTACTTTTGTACTTCCTTCTATCACTAACATATCTAAAAAAATAAAAAAAAGTCTTGCCCCCCTTTTACAGTATATGTTATTTTTATTTCTATTTGAATTTTTGCTTTCCTATTTTCCCAGCTTCTCTTAATTTTTCCAGATATGTCACCTGTCATCCTCATATCTGCAATCTCTTGTAGTTTATGAATGCTAACCTTTTCTCCCTTACCTTTCAGCTACTTCTTTAGAAAACCATAATAGCTTTTTCCTCTTCCCTTTATTTACTTTCCTAACAAAAAGAGTTGCCCTTATGATATCTTTTAGTTTTGCCCACTGCCCTTCTATTTCCCCTAGATTTTCCCATCCAGCTAACGACTCCTTGAAGTATGCCCCCATTTTCAGAAAGTTAGTTTTCCTAAGTCTAGGTCCCTTGCTCTTAGAATGAACCTTCATCCTTGCATCCTAATATTGAACACACCATCTAGTGGTCCACTGGCTCCAAGATGATCATCCACATCATCAGAAATACTGTCCCTGTTGGTAACCACCATGGCTAGTATCAGCCCTTCCCATGTGGATTCCTTTACCAGATGATAGAACAGTTCTCCTTGCAGAGAAAACAGGGGATTATATTTCTCTTATTTGGCACCAAATTTATGGAACTCTTTTCCTCTGACCTTGCATATTGAGAAAAATTATTTTAAGTTCATGAAATCCATGAAGATCCTCCTATTTCTGCAGGCTTTTCAATGCAGCTAGGACTCTCCTTATATTCTATGGCTTTTCTAATCATCTTACATAATTTGGCTCTCCTTTTATGTACTAGAAATAACTTAGCATTCGTTGATCTCTGAATTTGATTAGCTTGCTGTTCCTTTACGTTGTGATCTTTTATGTCTGTTTTACTGTGTATGTTTCCTTTTATTTGTTTTTGCTTTCATTCATTACATTGGTTTGTTTTATTTTATTTTAGAATGTTTAGTTTTAATCTATATTGTATTGTTTATTTTATGATTACTTTCCTCCCCTTTCCCCACCTACCCCTATTAATCTTAGCCCCCCTTATAGTTAACAGCCAGTTATGTTATTTGTTAGTTTATGTTATATGCTATATCAACTGTAACCAGATTCGACCTTTTACACCTTTCCTGCGCTTTTCGTTATCCTAGTTTTAATGACCCCTGTTCTATGTAATTTAACCTTCTTTCTAATATTATATACCCCTGTTCTATGTGAATCGATATGATATGTTTACATGAATGTCGGTTATAAAAAGATTTAAATAAATAAATAAGCAAGTTTTTTATTGTACAGTTCATGATTTACTTATGCAAGATTTGTGATTAATCAAGTAATAAATAAACTAAACTAGACTAGTTAGCAAGTTTTAAGTGAGCTGTAATCAATAAAGACCATTTAAAGTATAAAATACATACATGACAGTCTATGAGCAGCAGAGAATTCTAGGGATAGTTTTGACATCTTAAAATTTAGGAGGCTTCAAATGAGACCTAAACTAGAGCTGCTAGTTAATTTACATGTATTTTACAAAGAAACCTGGAAAGAGATTAATTAAAACATAAGGAACTCCAGCTGAGGGCATTGTGGAAAGCAACCTTGCGGAGTTTATAAAGGTTCCTGTAAGAGTGCAAGAGTTCCCTACTAAATCATGTGTGGGGCACTCAGGAAGTCAGTACAATTTTATCTTATTTATTTCCAGGAAACTGGGCAATGTGCAGCACTCAGTCCTCCATGAATAAATGACTCAGTAACTCTCCAGCTGGCTCCTTCAAAGTCTCTGCTCCATTTGAACATATTCCCCATAGCCCAAAAAGTGATAAACTGGGAGAGAGGGAATTACTTAGGACATGCCCCCATACAAAGAGCATTACTAATGATACGAACCCTGACCAAAACCATTTAAATGTTCTCTCCTAAAAAGGGAACTGTAAGGCACTCAGGATTCCCCCACTACATAGTAAAAAGAAGGTCTGGGAGCAGACAATGAGGATTAAGGATCCTTGCCTGGCATTTCATTTTGCGTTGGTCTCTTCTCTTAAGATGCCTTGTATTCAATTTTGTTTTTTAAAGAAAGTTGTTCGAGGTAGAACTAAAAGTTCATCTTCTTGGTTTCAAGCACTGAGAAGCGCAGCAACACCCAAGGTGTTTCCTCCATCCTCTGGATAGGGCACTGAGAGGAGCACAGCTAATTCTGTTTACATGACAGATACAACTAGCATGGAAATGAATTACCCTGACTTGGAGGTGAGCTGAAAAAGCTGAAGTCATGTATATAGAAAACAGGAAGAACAATAAGGCATTTACATGTAAAACAAACAGAAAAATTCACCTCTCATTAACAACTGCTGACAAAAAAAGACCTAAATGTGAATGTTAATCTTAACGAATACACTAGTTACCTTCACCAGAGAAAAATAGAAAGATACAAAAATAATACCAATAATAGACTGGTCACGATTCACGCAATTTGTTTCCAAGGGCAATGCTTTGGAAAATGTGATCAACAACGCTCTAAACTCCTGTTAAACCAGCTGGTTTCAGGTCGCCCAACACTATCCCTCCCGGAGGGTTACTGACAGACGACTCACAACTTCCCTTTCTGACGGTGGCACCTGGAGCACATTTCCAAGGACATGCCACAGTGTCCCGCAACGCATGCATCCAAAGCAACAAGCGACGGTCTGTTCTGTCCGTCTTACCTGCGTGCCAGGGGGATTCCCAGATGGAAGCCAAATTTTGAACACCCTGGGCTAACATGGATTTCTGGTCTGCCTCAGCTCTGAGCTGTAATAATTTCTCCTTCCGTTCACGTGTGCCTTTAGAGGTATGTGTGTGTGTATTCACCTGAAAGTACACAACCTCCTCAAACAAGGGAAAAAAAACCAAGTTTAATCTCTCGGCAGGCAAGCTATGTTGCATGTCCCTGCCACTATCCAGCCAAAGAAGCAGGAGGAGGGGAAAGCAAAGTCCCAGGAAGTACTCAGGCACTGGCTAACCCTTCAGGTCTCTGAACAGAGTTCCTTTTGTTCCTGACCTTGCACCTTCGCAGTAACAATCTGCAAGCAAGCAAGCACATATTTCCCTAGCATTTTACTAAAACACTTTATTCATGTGACAGAGGGAGAGCAATGTTATCGGACACCAGTTTACGTCGTTGGCCACAACAAAAAGCAAACTGATCCTGGTTTCCGCGCTCCCTTGCCAGCAGAAGCCAGCATAGGGCACTTGAAAAAATATACAAATCTGTGTGCAGCAATATAAAACAAATTGCCCCTTTTTGGGAACTCCTTCACCTGGGGATGTGAGGAGAGGTGTTTTTAAGCACTTGTCTACCTTTTCTTTCTTTTATTAAATGACAATACAACCTTCCTCCATGGAAAGTGGATTAGACATGTAAAAGGGTAAAGAAGAGATTTTACAAATTTATGATATAATAAAAGATTGGAGCCAGCACTTATCAGCAGAGCAAGGTTAGGAGAATTGCAAGAGGAATCAGAGTCACAGCCACTCGGGCCGATACAGTTAAAAACGCGGGAGAGCGGGCAAGCACCCGCTCTTCTGGCGCACGCACAGGCCACTCTCCTGTGCGCGCGATTCAGTATTTTAATTTATTAAATTAGGGCCCGGCGGGTAAAAATTAGGCGCTAGGGACACTACCGCGTCCCTAGCGCCTATTTTTTGATGGAAGCAGCAGCTGTCAGCGGGTTTGACAGCCGACGCTCAATTTTGCCAGCATCGGTTCTCGAGCCCGCTGACAGCCATGGGTTCGGAAACCGGACGCTGGCAAAATTGAGCGTCCGGTTTCGACCTGCCAGCCGCGGGCCCATTTTAAATTTTTTTTTTTAATTTTTTAAACTTTCGGGACCTCCAACTTAATATCGCCATGTATTAAGTCGGAGGGTGCACAGAAAAGCAGTTTACCCCTTATTGAATTAGGGGTAAGCTAGCGCGTTCAAAACACGCGTCCAAATGTACTGTATCGGCCTGACTGTTTGTTAGGCTGTCCGAGGGGTGAATACAGGAGCAGCAGATGTGTATGTGTGTCTGAGAGTGAGAAAGTGAGAGTGTGTGTGTGTGTGTGTGTGTGTGTGTGTGAATGAGTAGGAAGAGCAAGAGTGGGAGTGTGTTGGGGAAGGGAGTGAGCGAGGAACAACAATATGTGTAGAGGAGTGAGATGGAAAGCAAAAATGTGGGGGAGTGAAGGGACAGTGAGATGAGAGAGCAAGAGTTGGAGGGAAAGGAAAAGGTGAGAGAGGAGAGCAAGAGTGTATGTGGCATGGGCGATGAACAAGAAAGAGGGAAGAGCAAGAATAGGAGAAAGAGTAAGCATGGGAAGAGGGATGATGTGAAGATGGAGGAATAGGGGAAGGAAATGGAAGAGATGGAAGACAAAAATGAAAGAGTAGGAGAGAGGAAGATGGACTGGAGATGAGAATAAAGATATAATAAAGAGAAGGAAGCTGAGAAGGGAATGAAGAAGAGAGAACAAGCTTAGGTCCTGGTAGTAGGCTGTTAGCAGCAGTAAGTGGTGGCACTATGGTAGAACAGCTCACAGGGTGGGTGGTTTCCCCTCTCCCACATAGCTGGTCACTTGCAACAATTATGTGCCAACAGTAGGGAACATCTTGCACATGCCCCTAAAAAAAAAACTGGAGGGAATATTGCCCGCTATTTTTCAAAACAGAGCTAGCTGATCCAAGGCACTTATTTTGTTGTATGCCATACAACAAAAAAGTGCATGTCTCAGGTCAGCAATCACCATTTTAAGAATATACGAAGTTGTCATACTGGATCGACAGAGAGTCCATCAAGCCCAGCATCCTGTTTCCAGTGGTCAATCCAGGCTGTAGTCAATCCAGGCTACAAGTACCCTGGCAAGTACCCAAACACTAAGTAGATCCCATGCTACTGATGCCAGAATAGCAGAGGCCATTCTCAAGACATCTTGATTAATAGCATTTAATGGACTTCTCCTCCAAGAACTTATCCAAACCTTTTTTAAACCCAGCTACACCAATTGCATTAACCACATCCTCTGGCAATGAATTCCAGAGCTTAATTGTGCGTTGAGTGAAAAAGAATTTTTCTCCGATTTGTTTTAATGTGCTACTTGCTAACTCTATTGCGTACCGCCTAGTCCTTCTACTATCCGAAGAGTAAATAACTGATTCACATTTACCCGTTCTGGACCTCTCATGATTGCTAATTTGAAAAATAGAAATGGGAAGAGAGGAGGGTAAGAGTAATTGGGAATTTTTCATGTGCCTCTTACTCCACAGGTGGGGTAAAAAGGAGGTGATTTGGGGTCTGTAGGAGAATGCCTTGCCAGGGTACTTTGTTTTTTGCAACAGTGGGGTTTTGTTTTTTTTGTTTTGTATTTTAGGGAAAGGAGGTAGCTGGCTGCACCCACAAATTTTTTTTCTTATGTCAGTTGTACTCTCCTAGACAGGAGAGAAAGGTAGAGATGATGAAGGAGAGAAAAGAAGAAAGAAAAAAGGGGGATGGGTGCAGGGAAAGAGGGAGAATGTCAGCTGTGAGCAGAGCAGTAGTTGGTTTGGCGGTGCCCCTTCCCCCAACAAAAAGGTGTTCCACTGTCCTGGTGGAGAGGACACATCCACCTGGCGTGGCCTCTCTCCTGAAAGGGGCCCTGCAGGTGCTTTCCTCTCCTCAGGGGGAAAGGTCCAAGGCAGAAATGTGTTCCTTCTCAAGGGGAAAGTAGCCAGGGGACTTGACCTAGTCACAGAGGTGGAGAGATTCTGGGAGAGCCCATAGTCAGTAGGAGAAGGTGAAGTGAGGAAGCCACAGAAGGGTGAGAGCAGGGACACCAGGAAGTCCTATGATTTTGCTAAGATGGGGCAGAATAAACGTCTGAAGGATTACAGCATTTCTATTAAGAATGGAGGAAATTATGAAATCTCCATAGAGTAAGTACTGAAGCATTAAAACTGGTGAACTGATACCAAGATTGTGAGAATCAGTTATTGCAGAAAGAGAAAGAGACTGTGGTTAGAGTGGTAATGGCTTTTGCTGAGTGCACTTGGAAATGCTGGAGAGAAGAGGGTAGAGAAATACTGGTAGAGAAGTTCTCCTACCTCAGTGGAAAGTGTATATAATTACTAAGGATTCAATATGTTAAACCTTCTGCTTATTTTTGTAACCACTACAGCCTAACTGTGCAAGCCTTTGTAACCTAATTTAATCAGTGTTTTTTCACTCTATGTCACATACTCTGACTACTAACACCAGAAAATAAATGCTGGTTGTTGTAATTTATCTGCACGGTGAGTTCCTATTTTGGTTATGGTAAGATTTGGAGCAATGAGGAGACAGAGTCAGAGGGGTTCACCCAGGGGATTCTCCTAAATTTGAGATCCCTATCCCCAGCTCAGGGTGATCAACATCCTATGCACCTCTGGGCCCGAGTCCTCTACACCTGTGCTTGATCCAAACTCCTTTTCAATTCTTCCAAGAGACTGGCACTCAGCTCAGTCAAGTGCCAGCCCCTCTCACAATGTATGTGCCCCATCCGGGAGAGGTTACACTACTCTAGTACACAGAAGATACTGTTTTCTTTAAATTACTTCTGAATTTTAACAATTAAACCAGAATATGATAGAACCAGTGGAAACGTAAATAAGGTAAATAAAATTAGCAAGCATTGATGCTGAGATATAAATAGATATTGTGAACCATAAGCAAATATGTAGGTTTTCTCCTATGTTACAGGCAATATTTATTCCCCTCCCTAAGCATAATTCAGGACCAAGTCCCCTGCCCAATGAAATCAGCCGCACTCTTATACCTCTCCCTAACATGGGCCCACTCTCTCTCTTCTGAATATAGTCTTGGAAAAAGGCTTACTGGAGAAAGGCCGTGTGTATTTCATGTCCGTCTCATAGATTCAGCTCAATATAAGGTATCTATAGAGATAATGACGGGTGTGCCAAAAAATCAATTGAAAATGGCAGTTAAAATGAATCCAACAAGAAAAAAAAGCTTTGAAAATGCATTGTTTTTCTGTCGCTTTTAAACTAAAAATGTTCCATGGTGCAAACTAAAAAAATCAATATTGCATAAAAGTGTGGTGTGTCAGGAGTTTTTGCTAAGTTTCAGATATAAAAATGTTGCCAATTTCTGTGCAGCTGTGAAAAAGCTCTTTAATTAGAAATACAGGTTCATAGATCCAGTGAGCACTCAGCATACAACTCAAAGCAATTTAGTCAGCAAAATACTTTCTTTTGCAAACAAATATCTGTATATAATGTCAGCTCTCCCTGAAAATGCTCTTCAGCCAGGACTTGCTTGTTGTAGTAGTCTATCAAGTCCTCTCTGCTGCTCAAACTGTCAGCCTTCCAAAAAGAGACTGACCTCAATATATAAGAAACACAAAATTTGCCATACTGGGTCAGACTAAAGGTCCATCAACCCAGTATCCTGTTTCCAACAGTGGCCAATCCAGGTCACAAGTACCTGGCAGGATCCTAAAAGGCAGATTCCATACTGCTTATCCCAGAGCTAAGCAGTGGATTTCTGCAACTCCACCTTAATAATGGTTTATGAACTTTTCCTCCAGGAACTTCTTCAAACCATTTTTAAATGCAGCTACATTAACAGCTTTTGCCACATCCTCCAGCAATGAATTCCAGAGCTTAATTATATGTTGATTGAAAACATATTCTCTCTTCTTCATTTTAAATGTACAACTTAGAACCTTGACTTGAGGTAAACTGCAAATAGCAGATATATCTTTCTAGTTTCCTTTAAATATAATTAAAAAGACAACCAAGAGAGAGTGGTATCAGAAAGTTGTAAGTGTTTGCAGTCTCATGAGCTCTTGCCCTTACAGGGCAGGTTTTTTGAGCCAGTATATATTAACAACTTAGAACCTTAACATCAATATAAAAATTATACTGGAGAATAGATTAGAATTCTCTGATTTTTTCTGTGTTAAGAGATATAATTTAGGCTATGAATTATCTGTTTGATCAGCCCCCCTTTTTGTTTGGTACTTAGAAAGCAAGGAATGATATGTTAATATATATATATATATATATATATATATATAATTTTTTTTTTTTTTTTTTTTTTTTTGTTTTATTTAGGAAATTTATGTAAAAACAATGTTGTAACCTGCTTTCTTAATATATTCAATGTATTAATTGGATATATGTAATATTAAAAATCAATACAATAAATTTAAATAAATGTACAACTTAGTAACTTCACCAGGTGTCCCCTAATCTTTGTGCTTTTGAAAGAGGTAAACAATTGATTCCATTGATTTTATAAACCTCTATCATATCTCCTGTCGGCCGTCTCTTTCTCCAAACTGAAGAGCCCTAACCTCTTCTAGCCTTTCCTCATAGGGAAATCATTTCATCCTCTTTATAATTTTGGTTGTCCTTTTCTGTATCTTTTTCTGGCTATATCTTTTTTGAGACCAGTGGTGACCAGATCTGCACACAATATTCAAGATGAGGTCACACCATGGAACGATAAAGAGGCATTATAATATTCTCTGTTTTATTCTCCATTCCTTTCCTAACAATCCTAGCATTCATTTGATTTCTTGGCTGCTGCTGCACACTTGAGCAGAAGATTTCAACGTATTAACGATGATGCCTAGATCCTTTTTCCTGAATGATGAACCTCCTAATGTGGAACCTTGCATTATGTAGCTATAATTTGGGTTACTCTTCCCTAAGTGCATCACTTTGCACTTGTTCACGTCAAATTTCATTTGCCATTTGCATGCCCAGTCTCCCAGATTTGCAAGATCCTCATAATTTCTCACAATCCTCTTGTGATTTACAACTTTAAAATAATTTTGTGTCATCGGCAAAGTTGATCACCTCATTTGTTCCCATTTCCAGGTCATTTATAAATATGTTAAAAAGCAGTGGTCCCAGAACAGATCCCTGGGGGCACTCCACTATTCACCTTTTCTCCACTGAGAAAATTTACCATTTGGCCCTAATCTCTATTTACTATCTTTAACCAGTTCCCAGTCTACAATAAGACACTGCCCCTTATTCCATGACTTTTTTAATTTCCTAA
Source organism: Rhinatrema bivittatum (assembly GCF_901001135.1). Classification (NCBI taxonomy): domain Eukaryota; kingdom Metazoa; phylum Chordata; class Amphibia; order Gymnophiona; family Rhinatrematidae; genus Rhinatrema; species Rhinatrema bivittatum. The sequence continues at coordinate 41,596,796 of NC_042628.1, forward strand.
GAAATCTCTCATGAGGGACTTTGTCAAATGCTTTCTGGAAATCCAGATATAGGAGTAAATTTTAAAAGAAGCGCGCAGGCTACCCGTCGTGCACACTTGTTTGCCCGATTTTATAACTTGTGTGCGCAGGTGCGCGTAAGTTATAAAATCACGGGTCGGCGCGTTCAAGGAGGGTGCACATTGTGGACCTTGCGTACGCTGAGCCACGCTGCCTTCCCCTGTTCCCTCCCAGGCTGCTCCAAAATCGAAGTGACCTGGAAGGGACCTTCCCTTCCCCCTAACCTTCTCACCCCTTCCCCTAACCTTCCCCCCCAGCCCTACTCTAACCCAACCCCCCCCCCCCCAAATGATCTTACCTTTTGCGTCTTCCGGCACACAATCCTTCAACACAGTGGCAATGGCCGCTGTGTTGGAGGCCTCTGGCCCCCGCCCTGCCCCTTTAGTAAAGCCCCGGGACTTACATGCGTCCCAGGGCTTTATGCGCGTCGCCAGGCCTTTTTAAAATTGGCCTGGCGCGCGTAACCTTTTGAAAATCCGGCCCATAGTGTATCACTGGCTCACTTTTATCCATGTTTATTTACTCCCTCCAAAAAATGTAGCAGATGAGTTAGGGAACACTTCCCTTGGCTAAATCCATTTGGCTTTGTCCCATTAAACTATGACTATCTATATGTTCAGAAATATTGGTCTTTATGATATTTTCTATCGTTTTGACTGGCACAGATGTCAGCTTACTGGTTTTAGTTTCCTGGATACCTTTTGAAAAACTGGCATTGCATTGGCAACCCTCCAGTTTTCAGGAACCATAGATTTTTTTTTTAAACATTTTATTTTAACAAACAACATACAGGCATCAATACTACAAGGATTAAATAATGAGGTTTTCATAATTCATGGAATACAGAATCCACTCTCAATAATATAGAGACTCTCTCTACACAACCCCAACCCCTCACTCTTAATAGATCTTCAAACACATCTCTTCGAGTCGAACAACTTTTACCCCCAAACCTCAATAAGGATACCATTATGCTTCCAAATAATCCCAGAACCTCTTCCAAATACATTCATATTTGTCCATTTTCCTAAGGAAATATTAATCTTTTAATAAGTGCATAGACTATTTTAATGTTAGTTTACAAATTACCAATAATAGGTCTTCAATTTCATTTTTCAGCTCTTTCAACATTCTGGGATGTATACCATCTGGTCCAGGTGATTTGCTACTCTTTAGTTTGTCAATTTGCCCCTTTGCATCTTCCAGGTACACAGATTTGTTTCAGGTCTTCTGAATCAATACATGGGTATCTCTCAGAAGTCAATGAATACTGTAGCAGTTATCATTTAGAATCCATTAAACGCAAGTGTTGTGGTATTTATTGTATATAATGGCAGAAACTATTTTCAATAGCCAAAACATGGTTTATTTAAACTTTAAAGCATCAATTGTCACACATGTAGTTGAAGTAGGTGAGTCCCCCTTGTTTCATGGACATGCTGCATTGGGGACAGATCACTAAAATTGAGAAAACAAAAATTGTGGCAAAAGATAAAATGTTCCTTTTACCAAAAACCTCTGCATTCACCAGGAGGGAATAAATTGATAAACAAAATCATATACCCACTTTTGTCAACATAACAGCATCTGTAAAGAAAGGAGTTACCAGATTCAAGTAATCGGTAAGAAATCTGGTTTATTTAAGATTCAATCTGGAGTGCCCCAGGGATTGGCTCTTTCAGCCCTTTATTTTAAATGTATTTGATTAGTCAGGTGTTTCCCTGAATTGGGATGTCGGACACAGAATTTATGCAGATGACATCCAATTCTACATTCTGGTCAGAGGATCCTACCATGATGCGATGTATAAGGTTGCTTCATGTCTGCTGAGTCTACAAGCTTGGCTAACTAAAAACAAGCTGGTGATCAACATGGCAAAAACTGAAATTTTATCTCTCTCTAGATTTCCCTCTGACAAAATGGCCATCACACTTTCTTTACTGATAGATTTAACATTAAGATTCTCAAGAAGTCCGTAACCTGGGTATAATTCTTGATACAAAGCTATCCTTTTGCCCACAAATTAAACAGGTGGTACGCTCTTCTTATTTCAAGTTACAGATGCTTCGACAGCTACGTCCATTCTTAAATGAAGGTGACCTAAAGACAGTTATACACTCCATGGTAATGGCAAGTTGATTTTTGTAATGGCACTACACGTTGGCATACCTTTGAATATGACAAGAGCACCTACAATGTATTCAAATTCTGCAGAACGGGTGGTCGCTGGAATTCCAATTTCCCACCACATAAAACCGTATTTAAGAGAAAATACCATTAGTTGTCTATCATCTGGAGAATTAAATTCAAGGTGGTGCTCTTGGCAATTAAGCGTATAAAAGCGTTGGCTTCAAGTGGCTTTAACTCCACTCTGAAGTTATACTAGCCTTCTAAGCCTTAAGATCTAGCTCTCAATTATTACTTGACAAGCCATCCTATAAAATGATTAGAATAGATGAGTCACATGACTGGCTATTTTATGTGCAGGGTCCTCTAATTTGGAACTCATTATTAGGATATCGAAAGCTGAAACTGGATTGCTGAAAATTTTGAAAATTGGTAAAAGCCTTCTTCTTTCAGACTGCTTAGAATAGAAAGTGCAGACAAGATATGATGAGGCTGTTAATATTATCTAGAAGAAGTAGAGGAATAACATGTTAATGCAAGATTAGGTGATTTTTTTATGTAGTAGTTGTATTTATGTGAGTAATATTTCATGATTTTATGTACCATAATTATGGATGTTGAATTGTAAACCACTTAGAATTGTAGATAGGCAGTTAATAAATATTTAAATACATTAATTAAAAGCATTTCCGCAGGTACAACAGTGGTTTTACCCAAGGAAATGGTCTTTGAAAAAGTACTTGCCCTATATGCAGGTAAAGTACTTGTATAGGACTCAATGCATGTATTTTTTTTTATCCACAATAGGAAGAGGTATTCTTGTTGGGGGAAGTATTTGGATTTACATACATACTTTTCAATTTTCAAAAATATGTACAGAATTTTCCTCACAAAAATTACTCCCACAAATCAGCAGCTCTAAATGTGTACAGCTACTTCTTCAGAGATCATTTTCAAAGAGAGTGTAAAGCTGCAGGTAAAAAGTATCTGCAGACGTTGCACAACTGTGGGCAGTTAAAAAAATGGCCCCCAAAGTGCCAAAAGTCATGCTCATGATCTACTACGTCAAAAACAGTACTGTCTCTTTAAAAGCAGCTTTTGCCACAAAGTTCAATCAGTGGTTTCAGAGAGCTACAGGGATTTGTCACCTTTCTGTCTTCTGGCAAGTGAAAAAGTAAATCGGCAATTAGAGGAAAAGAAAACAGCTAATTATCATTCCTCACAGGCTATAATGGGAGCTGCAAGGCTATGGGGCAAAGGACTTCCTGTAGATACTTCCACTCTGAGGGCCACCTATGGGCACAGCAGATGACGTTAATTAAGCATCCATGGTGGCTCTGCTATTTGTGTATACTGTTTATCCATCTTGAATATCTCTTGACCATCACTTTCATGACAGTTTCTATTCAACAAAACCCGAATATCCCCAGATACTTGCTCTCCAGAGGTCTAAATGATTGGTTGGGGGGTAAGGGGGCAAAAGGTGTGAATCAACCTTTTTCTGCCTGCCATTCTGTGCAACACCTTGACAAAATCCAGACAAATGCTATCTACAGTTTGGCCTGTTAATGGAACTTCAAAGAAGTCTAATTGGTTGATTTCACAATTTCTGTGCCCTAACATCCTTGTTGAACATCTGTAATATTTGCAACACACTATTTATTTTTAACGTTATGATTAACTGTAAAAAGTACTAGAATTTGTGTCACACTAGGCAAATCATAATTCCCCTTTCAGTCTTTTATTTTTTTTTATTTTACATAAGATCTTAATTGTTTCCTTCAGAATTACTCCCATCTAAATAGATTCCTTATGAAGAATGTACAGCAGTTTTTACAATGTAAAAAAAAATAGCGTGTACGATCATTATCTTGGCTGTTTTCTCAAAACTTTTATTTTACAAACTGGAATATTGAGTGTGAACCAATTACATGGATCCTCATCCTTACCGACTGCTACTTCATGATGCTTTAAAGACTTCTCAACCTCATCTTCAATGGGCAGAAAATGCAGAAAGCTTACCAATCAGGCTGATACAGTAAAATCGGCGGGAGAGCTGGCGCTTCGAGGCGAGCGCCCTCTCTCCCAATGCGCACCCAGGCCACTCTTCTGGGCGCGCAATCCTGTATTTAAATGAGGGCCCGCGGTAAAAAGAGGCGCTAGGGACACTAGCGCGGCCCTAGTGCCTCCTTTTTGACAGGAGCGGCAGCTCTTAGCGGTTTGACAGCCGACGCTCAATTTTGCCAGCGTCGGTTCTCAAACCCGCTGACAGTCATGGGTTCGGAAAATGGATGCCGGCATAGTTGAGCTTCCGTCTTCCAACCCACGGGCCGATTTTTAATTTTTTTTATATTTTTGGGCCTCCGACTTAATATCGCTATGATATTAAGTCGGAGGGTGTACAGAAAAGCAGTTTTTTCTGCCGGTGCTGGCAGAAATTAACGTCAGCCTTTGGGCAGGCATTAATTTCTGAAAGTAAAATGTGCAGCTTGGCTGCACATTTTGCTTTCTGGATCGCACGGGAAAAACTAATAGGCCCATCAACATGCATTTGCATGTTGCGGGCACTATTAGTTTCGGGGGGGTTGGCCGCGTGTTTTCGACGCGCTACTACCCCTTACTGCATAAGATCAATGTCACATTTTTAAGTGATTTTTATCTCAGCTTTATAAATTCCTTTCCTGAAGGTTAGAAACTATATTTTAAGATTATTTCTGTATGAAAAATGTTGAGAGGAGTATTCCCCGACTTCATCCCACTCCCAATCAGGCCGATACAGTACTGTATAAGGGGTAAGAATAGCTCGTCGAAAACGCGTGGCCAATTGCGGGCTAACAGTGCGCACTGTACTGTATCGGCCTGATTGGGAGTGGGATGAAGTCAGGGAATACTCCTCAATATTTTTCATACAGAAATAATCTTAAAATATAGTTTTCTAACCTTCAGGAAAGGAATTTATAAAGCTGAGATAAAAATCACTTAAAAATGTGACATTGTTCTAAGGGAAACATTTCTTCTTTTAAGAAACTAAAAATGTTACTGAGCCTTAGCTATTTCTTACTCATTTGCCATATGCTTGTTTTCAGTCCCTCTTTCTCGTCTTCACATCACTGCTGTCTCTTTCATCTCCCAGTGTTTTACTTTGAATTTTGTCTCCCTTCCCCATCATTCCAGCTTTTTCTCTTCTTTTGCCCTTCTCCCTCTTCCTCCCCACTGTCCAGGGCTGAATTTAAAAGTTTTGTGCCCACAGGCAGGATTAGAGAGTGGGAGAAGACCTTTCCCACCCTCAACGTGCCATAACAGAAGCTGCTCTTGCTTCCTTCTCTTCCTGGCCCTGTGGGAAGTTATTCCCTTCTCTTTCATCCAGATTCGAGAGAGAGATCACCAACTCCTGTTCATTTGGGCCCGGCAGGACACCAACTTTATCTTCTCCTGCCTGACCTGGCAGTAAAGCCTCTGATGTTCTCTTCACCCCATGGGGCCTGGACACGAAAGCAGGAGCATGAGGGCGATATGTGCGTGCTCTATAGATCCACTGCTGACTTCCGCTGCTGCTGCCTCATCTTCTTCCTCTCCTCAATGCTTTTTGCTCTCATCTGCTGCTGGTAAAGCAGGAGGAAGACTCTGGATTGGACTGAAGGCTTATGCTGGCTGGGAACCAGGAGGAGAGCGAAACGTGCTGGGCAGGAAGGCCTTGGGAGATAGGAAGTCAGGAGTCTGCTGGGTAGGAAGGGGTGGGAGAAAGGAATTTGGGGTTGCTGGGTAGGGAGAGGTGGAGGAAAGAGGGATTTGGGGCTGCTGAGCAGGGAGGAGAGATGGAATTGGAGGCAGAGATGGAGGTGTGGGGCCTGCTGGGTTAGGGGAGAGGGGAGGTCAGGGGATGCTGAGCAGGAAGGAGTGGGGAAGAGATGGTTAGAGGTATGCTGGGTAGAGAAGGGGAGAGGAAAAAGGGCAGGGAGAGCTGAACAGGGGAGAGAGGTGGCAAAGGGAAGAGGATGCAAGGGTAGAGGGTGTCAGGGATTGAGCATAAGGGACGATGGAGTAGTTGGGGGAAGTTTTGAGAATATGCATTTCTTCTATCTCTGAACTTTGCTTAGTGTAGGAGAAAATATGTTTCTAGTTCTTCAGTTCTGCACTGCATGCAGAAGGTCTTACTGTTACCATTCCAGTTTTTGCTTCCACATTTGTAATTTGTGGTATTTTATTCTATATTAGGTAAAGGTAGGTCTGTCTGTATTCTGTATTTGTGTGACTGAAATGAGGTACTTTACTAGCAAGTAGGGATTTGTATCAGTCTTATTTGTGTATTTTCACAATATAATATTGCACTGGTGAACTGCTGTTGTTTCATTTCTTGGAGTTAGTGTTACTTCGGTATGGCAGATTTGATAAACATGTACAGAGTGGAGTGAGTTTGTTTTTATTCCAGGTTTTTGTATTATTTAACAATGCACCTGGTAGGAGAGGGAGTTTGTGATGCTGTTATTGAGATGACACCAGAATTAGAATATCTTTCTGGTATGGTTTTGTATAGGGAAATGTCTTAGTTCTGCTCTGTACCCATTGTTAGGAAGTGGGAGGTTCCTGTGGGTGCAGAGTATACGTTTATATTTAGTCCCATGATGGTCATGTGTTCAGTGTGTCACGCATGTGAGAAACATCTCTCAGGTGTGTCCTGATAGAAAAAAAGGTTGAGAAGCACTGATCTCGGCAATTGCCTGCGTTGTCCATGCCTAAATCCAAGCCTGCCACTGTCACCCTCTCAGTCTGCACTCCACTTAGGTAGTCTTGGATAGGGATTGCCAGATCCTCTTTTGCTGCATCTTTCCTGGGAGACTTCAGGGAGGGTTTTCCTGGCCTCACAGATGCACAAACAGAAGGGAGGTGGATCTGAGTGCATTTCAGGAAGAGTTCAGACTGAGACAGCAAAACTGGAAGCAAACAAGAAAACAGCACCTTATGGCACACGTTTTAGGATACAAAGGGAGCCTGAAAGATTTACTAGTAGCACTGCTGGTAATCATGTCAGTCACTTCCTGAAAATGAGAGGTTCCATGAAATTAGTTATCAATAGCAGTAAAAAAAAAAAAAAGTACTTTTATTTATGTGCTGTATCAGATGGCTAAAGCCTCCGCAAGGCCAGCAGAGGGCAGTGCTGCCCATGAAATATCTGAACCATTCTTAATGCCTGCTCTCCTCTAGTACTTTTCATTTTAACACCAGTGGCCCATCTTATTTGGTATACAAAGAATCCTAGCTACTAATGGTGATGGTAATATTTATTTTTGCTATACCGATTTTAAATTTTAAAAATGTTTCAAAACGGTTTACAGAAAAAAAAAACAATCATAATAAGCATAGGGTCTACGTTCTCATTGTACTGTCTCTCCTCCAAGACACTAGAGACAAATTTGTCTTGTTCCAAGTTTAAGATCACCACAATGCATTCTGGTAACACCAGGGTCTGAATATAGCACCTTTTTCCTCCACCTGATTGATTTGCCCTATGGTCTCTCTTTAAAAAAAATGCATTCTTTCCCCCAAAAAAACAGCCCTGGGTAATTCACAGAGCTTGATCCACTAACGCTTTTCTCCCATTCTGTGCCTACAGAAAAAAGACCTTGATGAATTAGGCCCATAGTTTATTATTTTTATCTTACCTGGTAAAAGAGGACAAATGGGTAAAAGCATCAAGTTTTAAATGTAAAAACAATTTTACCTCCATCTTTTATCCAACATGCAGTGTAGCCTAGACAGTTAAAATTACCATTCCCTTTGTTTCACAGCAATTTTCAGTGTTTCCTTTTCTATTTTTTTTTCCTTTGGATTTGTTGGAAATAAGTTTGCAGGAAGGCTAATTTTAGTTTCTCGTTTTCTGCCATACACTCTAAAAGTAATTAAGCTCCCCACAGATTGGTAAAGAAGAAAAAGGCCCTGAATTAGTGATGACTGGTACAGTATGTCCCCCAGCGCTGCCCGAGGTGGGATGGAAAGGGAAGCAATTTCCACTAAATTACCAGTGTCACTAGCTCCATTTCCAGTTTCCCCTCCCATCCTCCACATGACCTCTAAAGCATCGCCATCACTTTTTTCCCCAAGACGAAGAATCAGAGAATCTTGTCACAGAGTGAGCTCGTTCCCACACCCTCAAGAAGAAGCCGCAGGAAGCGGAAATAGGGCTTTTCATCTTGGAACATCTCGAGACAGGGAGCGAGTGGCATCTCCTCTGAGAAAAATCAGTAAAAACAGTAACTGAAGAGAAAGCAACCAACACTCAATACAGTACAAAGGAGAGGCAGCAAAAGGAAAGAGTCTTCACCTTTCATTCGAACCTTTCAAACCTAGAGGCCATATAATAGATTGCAACTTCTACAATATAGCAGGCTTTAACACATATTATTGTTTCTCAGCACATCTAATCCATTCAGTGTGTGTCCTACATGCCTATAAATTTTACTAGGGGGAAAAAAGGGATGGTCTAAGGGCGTTCCAGGGAGGGGCTCAGTGATGCGCACAGTAGTTGCTATTTTGTAAGAGATATACATGTTTACATTACTGAACCAATCTGTACACTTTTACACCTAATTGATTCATGCAAGTGAAACTGGACTTTTCTGTGGCAAGTGTTTTCAAAACAGTATACGCGTATACTTTATAAAATATCTGACTGCATTTAATTCTGAGTGTTTATTGATGTTGTGTCACAATTATTTTGTGCGTAAAATATATGCATATACGTTTATAAAATGGGTAGAGAAAGTACGCATTTTCTTGCATTGGAAATATTTATGCGTACTGAAACATACGCTTGTACTTTTGGAGAAGAAATTTATATGTGAAGCTCCCATGCAGTATTTATATGTGAAGCTCCCATTGCACAATTTATAACATATCAGCATTGATCTCTTTGTGTCCATGGATAGGTTTGAAAGCTAGACCCCTTGGCAGTAGTATCCTCCCAGACGAATTAATGTTATATTCACTAAATGGAAACTGTATATAGAAATTCTTGTAATTCAGTAAAACTAAATGAGCACAAAATTATGCCAAAAGGAGAAGAATGAAAGTCTAATGAATAGAAAGAAGTCAAAGTCACTCTGAGAGTAAGTGGGGCTTCCCAAACCTTTCCTGGGAACACCACCCCACAACAGGGTTTGCAAACTTTCAAATGTGAAAATTCCTAACACCTGGACACATGGAGTAAAATTTTCACCTTTTTCTTTCCACACGCCTATTTATTTTAAACTTTTATTACTTGCCTTATTACTAGAAAGCTGTGCACAAACAAGGTGCATATGACTCAAATATAAAAATACCAATAACATTCTATTACAACAGTCAGGAAAACCACAATTACTTAACAACTGCCACTCCCATCATTAGGAAAACCTGCATTTGATTTGAAGAATCACAAATACTTGTTATTTTCAGGTCACACAAACTTTCTAATAACGCAATCTATTTTGCACCATTACTGTTTTTTATTTCCTTAAGCCAGTGATCAGTCTCATAGTAAGATATAGATGATGGCAGATGAAGCCCAAATTGGTCCACCCAGTCTGCCCAGTTGAGATTCCTCTGCTTAGGGTAGATGAGAATAGATATTCTCACATGCAACCATACACCAACTTCTTCCCACTATCTTGTGTGTGTTTTTTATTTTTATTTTTTTTTACCTAATATGACACCCCTTTACCCACCACTGCCATCACAGGGCTGGTGCAAGGATATGAAGTGCCTTAGGCAAAGTTTACAGCCTTGCAGAACTCACTCTCTCACACACAATTAAAAATTATGCAGTTATAAAGATTTTACATGGAAAAGGACATTCAAAGTATAGTCTTCTGAAGTAAAAATATGACTTACAACATGTGCTATGATGACAAACAAAAAATCCTGGAAAAAAAAGATACTTGGAACTCATATGGTATTAGGCCTATTATAATGTGTGTTTGGTGTGGGCTTGGCCATCAGAAAGTCATGAGTAAACTGAATTACAATTACAGTATAGTAAACCTTCCAAAAGAAAACAGCACTAACTGCCAGCACTCAAAAAGTAAAATCCTATCTTTGAAAAGACAAAACTTAAAATATCACATCAGGCCCTAAAACACCAATACACCTCCTATTAGGAAACAGAACAAGGCAGGTTGCTATAGATCCCCACACAGAAAGTATATACAGTACTAGCAGAATAACGCACCTAAGTCACTCATTCAGAACAGACAGATTCTCACCAAATACAGAGACCATAAAGTATAAACAGAAATGTGCAGTTGGAAATCACAAACCAGATTCTTTATATAATACAAGAATGGAAAAAAAGAAACATCACCATTCCTCACAAAACAATAAGGTCAAGAAATATAAAACATCTTAATAGTTAAAGCATATTTCAATATGGTTCATAAATATTTCAAAAGAGCTGATGAAAAGAATAACATCCAATAATTAACAACTCATATTAAAAGTTTACCAAACACCAATAAAATATTTCAAAGCAGTACACATATCAAACAAAATCCAATAATTCAAACAGAGGTAAAAAATATTCCAGGACTCCATACCTGGGAATTTTTGATTTCCAGTCACCTTAGATCATCATGCATTAGTAGGGGAGTGGGAGGGTGCACACTTTATCCTCTCTCATTCACGCATACACTTACACATTCATTCTCTCTCTCACAAACACTCACATATACACACTCCCTCTCTCAGACACACACACTCACACAAAAGCATACAGGCACTCACAAGCCCTCTCTTACATGCTCACTTTCTTTCTCTCACTCATAAAGGCTCTCTCTCACTCACCCACTCATCCACCCAACTCTGGCTCTCACTGACACAAACACAGGCTCTCCCACACTAACTTGCTCTCCCCCCCCTTACACACTCATATACACATACAGATTCTCTCAAACTCCCTGACTTTTGGCTCCTCACACACAGTGACTCCCTCCCCCCCACATACAGGCAGTCTCATACTCACTGACCCTCTCTCCCTCACACACATACAGGATCTCTTATACAGACTGAGTCTCATACACACACATACAGGCTCTCAACACTGACTCTCTCCCTCCCTCACAGCCTGCCCCCTCCCAGGATATCTCTTATACTCAACGACTCACTCTCCCTCACACACAGGCTATCTCACACTCTCTCCCTCACAAACACACAGACACACACAGAATATCTCATCACTCATTGATGCACTGTTCCTCAGATACACACCCAATGACACTTTCTCCCTCACCATACATACAGGTTCTCACTCTTTCACACACACTTTCTCTTTCTTTCACTTATACACATACAAACGCTGACTCTCTCTTCCTCACATACACAGGCTCTCACTCTCAAACATTCTTCTGGCCTTTGCTTCAGCACACCTATGTCCCCCTGGGTCTCTTGTTTTGTTGCAGATGGGAGAGGAGGTGCCAGTGGCTTTTACTTATTGCCCTGCGGGAAGGAGAAGAGGTACTGGTGGCCCCACTTTCTATTGTGGTGCAGCTGGGAGGTGGAAGGTGAGTCAGCGGTGCCAGCGGCCGCTTTTCTTGTTTTGCCCTGAGTGGGAGCTAAGAGGGGTGGTGCCAATGGCTCACTTTGTGCTGTACTGTGGCCAGGAGGAGGGGAGCCACGGGCAGGAGGTGAGTCATTGGCGGCTGCTTTTCTTGTTTTGCATAGGCTAGAGCCAGGAGGGGTGGTGCCAGTGGCCCCGCAGGCCTTTCATTTTAGGTCCATGGGCAGGAGAGTAAGTGCCAGAGGCTCTGCTGAACCTTTCTTTTGTGCCACAGGTGGGAGGGAAGTTGCCAGTAGCCGAGATCATAGCAGGGAGAGAGGGTATGCGTGTATGCATAGGCAACTTCCTGGAGGATGTATAGTGCTACCTTTGGCTGTGAAGTTAAACCACAGCTCCTTCAGGCTGGTTGAGGAGTTGCAGATACTGAAAGCTGCTATGCTCGAATGGAGGGTTAAAATCCAGACAATTTCCGGACATTTTAGCCCTCTATCTGGCTTCTGGACAGTACTTTCAAATTCTGTACTGTCCGGAGAAAATCCGGACAGTTGGCAACCCTACCCCACAATCAGTTAGAATTTCCCTGACAACCAATGTTTATGAGAAAGATTTTCATTCATTGAAAAACTGGTGCATCCAAATTTATCTCATGCATATTCATTGTCGATATCTTGAAAATCTGACTGGCTGTGATCACAATGCATTGGTTGGGAAGTCCTGGAATAAAGACCAGCAATGGGATCCAATGCTAGATCTTCAGAAGTATGAGATTAAACTCAGAGGTCTGGATATCATCTACAGCAACAACAAAGGAATATTTTGCTCAATTTCATTGTCAATATAGACTACAATATGATGAGATTAAAAGGTTTAAATGTGTTCGCTGTTAGCGTAAGTGATAATGCAGGGTAGGTACACAAGTATGCTATAAGAATGAGAGCTGTCTTATAATACAGCAAGGAGTATCTTATGTCGTTTATATAAATTATTGTAAATAAAGAATTTCATCAGAATGGCTGTTTTATGAGTTTCAAAAGAGCTTCGGAGACTGTAGCAGGATGAATAGTATTTGCATGTGTTCTCAACCGACCAAACACTGCAGTCCATTTTTTTTTTTTGCATGATTCTTATGAATAGAGTTATCTACATATTTCAGTTTTGTTTTAGTTTACCTCCTATCCTTTCCCACCACATATTATCTGACCTGCCAGGCCCAGTGATATATTGCCAAATCAGCAGAAAGGAAAGCTTCCTCAGGCTGAACCCTTCGATTTCCTTCCGGATACTGGATGATGCATGCAATAGTCTTCCCGTCCCCCAATCCACTGGGACTTCACAAATTTGAGAGTCACTAAACAGGAAGGGTAATTTTATGACAGCCTGCGTAAATCTGCTTTGAAAATTAGTGGGACTGCTTTTGCTTAGTGCACACATTTACACCTGCTAGTGCGGAGAACTAATGGGGTATGCAAATATTTATGTGCAGACTTTTGAAAATCCAAAGTACGTGTGTAAATGATTTTCCCACCCTAACTCCACTCCCGGGAGTGCCTCCTTGTAGTATATGTAGAAGTACGCAGAAAATCACTTCCACACCTTTATGTGTACAACCCATTTACATGTAGAAATGCTTTTGAAAATTTCCCCCCAAAATTACTAGTTATGTGTGATCCAATGAGTGACAGCTCTGAAGTCATATAGTATGCTCAGTTTCCAAGTCCCAATTTAATTCAGTTTGGTACTTGCCTCAAATGTGACAAAGTCATCAAACTCATCTGCACAAGCTGGGGAGTCCTCTTCAGGGGAATATCCCATGTCATATAACTGGAGGTCAAGATCTGCAGACAGAAAGAAAGGTCATCAGATTGGTTATTTAACTTATCTTCTGCTTTTCAGCACATCATTTATTTAGTGATGCTGAACAAAGTTAACCAGTCACTTCAATGCGGATGAAATTCAGGTACTGTACGTATTTTCTCTATCCACAGAGAGATCATAATCTAAGTTTTGTACCTGAGGCAAGGAGGATAAAGTGACTTTTCCAAGGTCACAAGGAGTAGCCTGCTGCTCTAATCACTAGAGATGTGCATTCATTTTTTCCAAATTAGAAAATCTCAATGAAATTGTCCAATTCAGCATGTTTCGGGGACCCTGAAAAATGATTGGGATTTTCCCGTTTTTTTACGAAAATTCGTTTTTTGGATTAGTGCACACCAACGGGAGTTAGCGCGCACTAACAAAAACTAACAAAAAGTAACAAAAAATAACAAAATCTAACGGTTTTTGTTAGTGCGCACTAACAGGGAGTTAACGCGCACTAACGGGAGTTAGCACACACTAACTCAAAAAACAATTTTTTTGTGAAAAAAAATCCCGAACCGCAAAAAAACGACATTTTCAGTGGCGGCCGAAAAGCAAAGAACGACATGAACACAAAAAACGATTCACATCTCTACTAATCACTAGGCTACTCCTCCACTCATGTTTTCATGATAGCTGAAATTTAGCAAAAAATGAACATTTTCTGCTACTTACTACCTTACAGCCAACATTATGAATAAGCAGGCAGAATAAACGCAATAATTAACAGATAACTTTTCAATAGTATTTTGTTTAAAAAGACATTCAATTAATGTTACAATACCAGGATGTAGCAGTGTTTCCCAATCCTCTCCTTGAAGCACACCTAACCAGTCGAGTTTTCAGGCTCGGCTGGTTAGGTGTGCTTGAGATAGTTACATATATTGGACACCCAGTGTATGCAAATCTATTTCATGCAAATTCATTGTAGCAATCCTGAAAACCCAACTGGAATGCCAAATGGGATACCAGCCCTCGTTCCCCGCAGGTTGAGCCCTTGGGTGCCGGGGCTGGTAGGACTTAGGTGCGGGTGCCTCAGAGAAGCAGGTGAAGAGGATGACGGAGACAGAATCAGCAGTCCAGGTCTGGGCAGGCAGCGAAGAAGCGAAACGGAGTTCAAGCAGAAGATCCGGGGCAGGCAGCAGACAGACAAGAACGAAGAACCAGGCCAGCCTTGCTGAAATCCAAGTACACTATATCTAGTGCTCTCCCTTGATACAACTTTCTGGTCACCCAATCAAAGAAATTAATCAGATTCATCTGACAAGATTTACTTCTGGCAAAACCATGCTGCCTCGGATTTTACAATCCCCTGGATTTCAAAAATTACACTATCCTCTGTTTTAGCAGTGATTCCAGACTAACAAGTCTGTAGTTCTCAGCCTTCTCCTTACTTCCCCTTTTATGAATGGGAACCACACCCGCCCTTTTCCAGTCCTCCAGAACTATTCCAGACTCTAAAGAAGCATTGAAAAGGTCAGCCAGCGGAGCTGCCAGGACATCTCTAATTTCCCTTAGACCCTCAGATATATCCCATCTGACACCATCGCCTTATCTACTTTAGCAGCTCCTCACAAACATATTGTTCTGAAGATAGATTGAGGTTTACCTCACTTCCAATCTTATTTGGGTTTGTTTTATGTGTTCGTAGTCCAGGCCCTTCCATAGAGAACATCGAACAGAAATATCTGTTAAGCAATTTTGCTTTTTCCTCATCAGCCTTTACATATTACTCCCCTTCACTTTTCAGTCTCACAATGCTACGTTTGCACTTTTTTCTATCACTATCATATCTATAAAAAAAAAAAGTCTTGTCCTCCCATCTTACCGTATTTGCTATTTTTCTTCTATCTGAATTTTCACATTCCTGACTACAGTCCCAGTTTCTCTTAATTTTACCAGATATAGGGCCTTATTTTCCAATATCGAATTGGTAACGCATTAGGGGGCGTTACCAATGCAAATGAGGCTTCTTTCGTGCAGTGGGGAAAAATCGCGTGCGGCGATGTTTTCGCCATTCACGAAAACATTAGCGCCACACACGATGTTTTCCCAGTGCACGATGATTCTTTCAGAATTTTATCACAGTGCACAATATTTGCCGGTTTCTTTTATCACGGTGCACGATAGTCCCAGACAGCCTGTTTCAGGCGAGAGAGAGAGAGAGAGAGAGAGAGAGAGAGAGAGAGAGAGAGAGAGAGAGAGAGAGAGAGAGAGAGAGAGAGAGAGAGAGAGAGAGAGAGAGACTTACTATAGTGCCTATGCCCTACATAGGTATTTTAACCCCTATGGGAGGGCCACCTACTAACTCGGGGTGGGGATTAGGTATGAGCGTCGGGGGTTGGGGGCCACTTTTGCATTCCACATGAGACCTACGGACAGAACAGTGGTCTCTAGTGCAGATTTGCTGGCTGTCGGAGTGAGGACGCTCACTCCAAGAAGTGGTTTGGGCAACGTTCTCTCTACCTAGCTTGATGGACACTCTACCTGGGCAACAACATGCTAGGTGGAGAGAATGTTGGCCAAATCTCCGCTTGGAGTGAGCGTCCTCACTCTGACGGCCAGCAAATCTGCACTAGAGACCACTGTTCAGTCCGTAGGTCTCATGTGGAATGCGAAAGTGGCCCCCAACCCCCGACGCTCATACCTAATCCCCACCCCGAGTTAGTAGGTGGCCCTCCCATAGGGGTTAAAATACCTATGTAGGGCATAGGCACTATAGTAAGTCTCTCTCTCTCTCTCTCTCTCTCTCTCTCTCTCTCTCTCTCTCTCTCTCTCTCTCTCTCTCATATGGCGGTAATCCTTTTCAGGCACGTAACGCAGTCCATAACGTGAGGTTGGAGTTGTAGTTAGCAGCCGGCTAACACTGCGGCTGTTTCGCCGCACATGATACACAGGTTCCCGCTTTACATATGCTCCGCCCCCTGAATACCAAATGACTAATTTGCATTCGCAAATTGCTTTTGTATACCAACATTCGTTAAGAAAACATCACATCCATGGAACAATAAGTAGCCAACAGGGCTTTACAATGAAACTGATAATAGAAACTGGGGAGAGGGGGAGGGGGGTAGGAGGGTGTGGGAAACCAAGGTTATGCTGTACAAGTAGGTAAATGCAAAAACATAGTTAAATACAATTATAGATAATGTACAATAAAAATATAATTAAATACAAGTAAAGATAATGTACAATAAAAACTAGGGGGGGGAGAGTTAAGAAAGGGGGTATTCGGTCAAGGACCTGGGGGGGGGAGGGGAGGGGCGGGGGGGTGGCGGAGGGGTGAAGGAGAGTAGGAGTGATAAGAGGAGGGGGCTCATTGGTAGGATTGCGTGAACAACCAGGTCTTGAGGTTCTGTCTGAATTTCTTAGTGCAGGTTTCAAGGCGTAGGTGGGTGGGCATAGAATTCCATAAGGAGGGTCCAGCTAGAGATAGCGCACGTTGTTTGGTGGCTGTTAGATGGAAGAGTTTGGGAGAAGGTGTGTTAATGTTTGCGGTGTAGGGTGTTCTGGTGGGTCTAGAAGAGGAACGGATGTGTAAATAGTCTGAAAACCATAGCATGTCTGGATTGTGGATGGCTTTGTGGATAAGGGTAAGGGTTTTGAATTGAATTCTGGCTGTGATGGGGAGCCAATGAAGTTGTTTGAGAATAGGTGTGATGTGTTCTTTTCTGTGGGTGCTTGTTAATATTCTTGCAGCTGCATTTTGAAGCAGCTGCAGGGGGGCAAGGCTATTCTTCGGGAGACCTAGGAGTAGAGCGTTTGAGTAGTCTATTTTAGATAATATGAGGGCTTGTAGGGCTGTTCTGAAGTCATTGAGGTGCAGAATAGGTTTGAGTTTTTTGAGGGTGTGTAATTTGAAGTAACAGTCTTTGATGGTGGAGGAAATAAATTTCTGTAGGCTGAATTGGGGGTCAAGTGTGACACCTAGGTCTCTTACAAATTGCGAGAGGACTGGGGGAGCAAGGGGGGAGTTGGCTGAGGGTGTGGGTACGGGGTTGATGGGTTGAGGTGAAATGATCATGAGTTCAGTTTTGTTAGGATTTAGAGCTAGATTGAGTTGAGTGAGCAGACAGTTGATGGATGAGAGGGCACTGTCCCATCTTTTTAGGGCACTGGCGATGGAGTCGGTGATGAGGATAAGCACTTGCACATTGTCAGCGTAGACGAAATGTGGGAGGTCGAGATTTGTTACGGATTTGTTACGAGATTTGTTACGAGATTTCTTTAGAAATCCATAACCGTCTCTTTTGGGATGTCCCAATCAACATCTGGAAGATTAAAATCCCCTTTCACAGCAATCCTGTGAATATCCTGCATTTAATCTCTATCCATCTCCTCTGTCTGTGATGGAGGTCTGTATATTCCACCAGTAAAAATAGATGTTCCATTCCCTCTTTCCAGGTTAACCCAAAGTGCCTCCTCACTGCATGTGTTGTCAAAAGCTAAATACCTGAAATATTTTAGTAATGTTTGAGATAAGTGATTAAAACGGAGAGTATAGAAGAGTTTCTCACTATATAAAGTTTTTTATTTTTACTGAGTGGATCAAGACATGAGATAATTATGCATACTCCTCCCCTCATGTACAAACAGTGAGAATGAAAGTGGGACAGCCATGATGAAGGTAATTTTAAAAGCCATTTCTATGGTTAAAACCACGTGATATATCCTTCCTGCATGTATACCATGGATTTGTTCAGTGTCAGAATGTTTGATACAGAGTTTATCTGCAAATCTTGCTGCGACAATTAATGGAAGTCGAGCAACTTTAATGGCTGATGAGATCACAGTCTGCTCTCCCATATTTTAACAGCAATTGCTATGTTTACCCATAAATTAGGGTTTTTCTGCCAAAATGAATATGAACAAGTTAAATGTAATTCTTTGCTCATACTGGCCCTGCAGAAAGCTGGAGCCCTGGTAAGCAGTGTTCCTACTAGGACTAGGTGGGCTCACAATAAAAGTAATTACACAAAAAATAGAAAATGTCGTCAGAAGATTTTGTCGAGCCCGATATTCAAAGTGCATTCAGCACTATTTAGCCAGATAAGCGAGACTTATGCGGCTAAGTAGCAGCTGCTGAATACGTGTCTATCTTCAGCAGGCACTGCTTAGCCATGTAAGTCCTATATATGACAAAGTTACACGCATAAAAAATAGGCTTGTACTGGGCAGCTCGGGGGCGGCACGAGTTAGCTGTATAACTTATACTGGTACCTACCGATATTTGGAATTAGCCACATAAGTATACATGTAAATTTAGACACACTATAGAGCAGGTCTAAATTTAGCTGGGTAGACTTATCTGGTTAAGTATTTGTATATGCGTGTATATAACATTATAACTTAGTCAGTTAAGTTACTTACATGACCAGCTTTGAATATTTACCCCTACATGCTTAGGATATTGTTTATTATTTTGTACTTATATATAGAACTGTGTTTGGGTTTCGATAATTGTACTTAACAGATGTATTTTTAGATTATTCATGTACTGCATTTTCTTGCATTTCTATGTACTGAATATTTTGAAAACCGCTTTGTGTTACACCTCCATTTGAGGAAGGCAGTATATAAGTAACAAAACGTGTAAAGGACCAACAACAGAGACTGTAGTACATAAGCTTTTGAGACCAAGCAAGTGCCTTCTTCAAATGTGCAGCCCTCATGTCATATATGAAGAGGGGTCCTGGGAGGTCTCGAAAGACAACATAAGCATTTGGGAATTTACAAAAGCAAACGAATGCTACAGTATTGGCCCACCTATGGAGGATGAAAGCAGCTGACTGATAATTTCCAACAGGTCAGAGATACGTTTCAATCCCAGAGCTGCCCTCTACCATCAAATTAAAAAATGTATGTAATGTTTCCAGAAAGTTCATTTAGTGCTCCCTCAAATAAAGGTCTTATGCTAACATATAGCATGTATATGCATAAAAAATATATGCATAACTCAGAAAAGGTCACATATATGGAACGCAATTCATTGAATAAGGTATACCCTCATAAGTGGGCCAATGTACACCTCCGCTTAACAGCGTTTTAACTTTTGTACACTGATATCAGTGTGGCTGCCCATTCAATTTTAATCACAGGGTAACCTTTTTCCAATTGCGTGACAAACACTGCCGCTTCTTTTCAAAGCAGAACTTTTCACTGCTGTCTCTCTTTTAAAGCAGAAAATTTGTTTGTATATTTTTGTTAACTTTTTTTTCAAAAACTCTTTAAGGTATCAACAAACTCCAACTAACTCCAACTTGGAATAGTATTCTTTTAAATGAATGACTTATCTTTTTCCAAAAGAACGGAAGCTAGAGTCCAAAGGCTCATCAGCCCTGCTCTGCTGAAACACCCGACACCACTGGTGTTTCGAAGATTTTCTTCTTCAGGGGCTTAAATGAGAGTTGGAGAATACAGCGATCTATGCGGCATACGCAATTGGAAAAAGGTTACCCTGTGATTAAAATTGAATGGGCAGCCACACTGATATCAGTGTACAAAAGTTAAAACGCTGTTAAGCAGAGGTGTACATTGGCCCACTTATGAGGGTATACCTTATTCAATGAATTGCGTTCCATATATGTGACCTTTTCTTTTTTTTTTAATTTATACTTTATTAAATTTCTTGTCATTTTACAATGCACATGAAAAAAGAAAAAGGATGGTTTACATTTCAATATTCAAGAAATACTTTTACAATAATAATACTTTATATAAACCAAACATAAAAAGTCCACTATATGGAGAGCCATCCTAAAGTAATATATCAAAAGAAATTAACTCTACACAAGAGTATACTAAGGAGAAGAGACTTACATTTACACCAGTCAATCATTCCCAATTTCGGAGGTTGTAACATTGTCATGCCCTCCTTTGTCTATAAGAAAACCCTCAAGATGACTCGGTTCCTGAAAAACAAACTTATTATTTTGAAAAGTGACTAAGCACTTACAGGGAAACTTAAGATAGAAGGATGCCCCTAAAGACATCACCTTCTGTTTTAGGGAAAGGAACTGCTTCCGTCTTGATACATCCGGGAATACCTGGATTTTCTGGCCACAAAAGTTTAATTCTCTATTTCTAAAGTACTTCTGAAGTACTATATTTTTATCTTGCTCCAGGCTAAATTCCACTATTAAAGTGGCTCTGGACTGAATATCGTCCGCTGAGGCCTCAAGGAAAGCCGTTAGATTCGGACTATCTGTTGTTAACACTTCAATTTCCCCTTCAGGTAACAATACATCTCTCTTTTTTATTGGAATGTAATACATTTTAGATATAATTAGATCTTTAACAATACCCAAATTTTCCTTTATGTATTTTCCAAATAATTCTTGGGCAGATATTAACCTTGTGAAAGGAAAATTCAGAAACCTTAAATTTCTCTCTCTCATGGCATTTTCAAATCCCTCCATTTTTCTATACATTATTAGAGAGTCTTTCATGAAGGCTGACTCAGTAGTTTGCAAAGTTATGATTTGCTTTGAAGTTGTTCCACTCTGTGTTTCAAGTAGTTGAATTCTTTTTCCATAATCATCCAAGGTTTTCCCAGTCTCTTTAAAGAAATTGGAGGACTGGCTCATTGAAGAAGATACCATCTTCTCCAATTTTGTTACTACTCTCCATACGTCCACTAGGGTTATATTCTCAGGATTGACTTCACCCTCATTTAATTTCTCACCATTAACATGACCCACCATACTTATCTCAGGGAGTCTTTCCTGGCCGCCTAGTGGAACAGCTGGGGCTGCAGCTGGTGTCATTGCTAGCATTTCTGGGGCATTGAAACCCATTGCCCCACTGCCCTCAGCAGAATCATTGGGAGTCTGGTTATAGGCCGGACTTGAGGAAGCTCCGGAGGAAAAGAAGATATCTGGTATCACCTCTCTAGGAGGTTGACTCACCAGTCTCACAAGGTGTTGATCCATTGGTCCTGAGGCATCTTTTCTAACCGGCGTTGATATCATCATTCTTGCCTTCCTCTTCCTCCCCATCGATATTTCTCTCGTTCGTAGAAGTTAAACTTCGAAGAATCTGAAAAAATCTCCCAGGGGCACGCCCCTTTGGCGCGCGGCTTCGGCTGCGCGCCGCAGCCCTCGGTTTTAAATAGGGCCGGCGTTCAATGATGACATCAGAGGTAGGCGGGACAAGATGTCTCGGAGAACGGGTGAGCTCCCTTCCTTACGTCCTCTGTAGCCGTGGCTCGCTCAAACACGCTGGTACCTCTCACAGCGTGTTCCTCCTTCCCAGGCTCCCGCTTTGTCGCCACAGCCCTCGGTTTTAAATAGGGCCGGCGTTCAATGATGACATCAGAGGTAGGCGGGACAAGATGTCTCGGAGAACGGGTGAGCTCCCTTCCTTATGTCCTCTGTAGCCGTGGCTCGCTCAAACACGCTGGTACCTCTCACAGCGTGTTCCTCCTTCCCAGGCTCCCCATGTGACCTTTTCTGAGTTATTGATATTATTTTGTCACATATTTCCCAGTTTTTTTGTGTTTGAGTGTAAAAATATATGCAAACATATGAATGACCACCCATTGCTTTACTGCACCACTGCCCAACATTACACACAGAGCTCCGTTTCTTTGCTTAATGGTGAGATTATTAAACTCAGTTTTATCTCTCCTGCACAATTACAGAAACCACGACAAGGAGCAGTCGAGTAAATAAATACTCATTATCTTGAAGTCAAATTTTTTTCCCAAACTAATTTTACTTCTGTAGCTCTGGCTGACCCTCTCAATCCGCCCTTCCCCCATACCCAATCGTCATGTGCGCTCCGTGTAGTCCCAGGGTTGCCAGGCAATTGTATTTGGCCTGCCCTGTCACTATGGGGTTGCATTCGCTTGCAAATTCCTGTCCACAGGAGTGGAAAAACAGATTCCGATTTAGCTGCTCATTAAGCAGCTTCAGAAATATAAAAGGTCTGTCTAAATCACACATGAATGGACAAAGAAAATTAAGTTCAGTTTTCTGAAAAGCTTTTCCTACTGTGTCATACAAAGGATTTTTTTTTTTTTTAACCATAACCTCAGAGCACAGGGAAAGCTTGTAAAATTAGGTATAAAAAATGAAGGATGTCAATAAAAGGTAAAGAATTTGAGCAAAGTATTCTAGAGAAAATCAGGTGCAAGAGGGGACAGCCAGTAAATTTTATCCTGGCTCTACTCCAGCTAGAGAGGAATTAGTGCAGATATGATGAGAAAATTCATATTTTTTATTTTATTTAGATTTTTATATTCTGCTTTTTGCACTTTTTTCTTTCTTTTTTTTTTTTTTAGCACTTCAAAGGGGATTACATTCAGATACTGTAGGTATTTCCCTATCCCTAGAGGGCTTACAGTCTAAGGCCTGGATTTATCAAAATGCACTAAATATCACATGCGATAGGAAAAGGGGTGTGTTTTATGGTAATAAGCAGTTTATCGCAATTTGCGCTAATACCTATGCGAAGCACTATCTTAGCGCAAATTGCGATAACTTTTTCGCACTTTGCAATAAGTGCCAGAATTGAAGTATTTCCTACATACAACCACTGGAGGGACCATGTTTAGTGAGAGAGAGATAGAGAGCGAGAGATGTTACCCAGGTAGAGAGTCAATCAAGCTAGGTTGAGAGAACATTGCACAAATCTCATCTTTGGGTGAGTTTCCTCACTCCGAAGGTCATCAAATCTTCACAAGAGAGCACTGTTCTGTTCGTACGTCTCACTTTGAATGTCAAAGTGGCCCCTAACCCCTATACTAATATTTATTTATTTAGAGCTTTTTTTATACCGGCATTCATGATAGTATCATATCATGTCGGTTTACAGGAAACTGGGGGTACAATAACCATAAACATTAACAATGAGAGAGAAGCAAAAGGTTACAATAAAACAGGGGTGATAGAACTAGGAATAAGAAGACAGAGCATAGATAACTTAAATATAAGGATAACTATTTGCAATGTTCTGAGTGTTCCAGCATACCTAAATCTCACCTCGAGTTAC
Organism: Rhinatrema bivittatum; assembly: GCF_901001135.1. Lineage (NCBI taxonomy): Eukaryota > Metazoa > Chordata > Amphibia > Gymnophiona > Rhinatrematidae > Rhinatrema > Rhinatrema bivittatum. The sequence continues at coordinate 41,620,357 of NC_042628.1, forward strand.
TAGGTGGGCCTCCCATAGAGATATAAATACCTATCTAGTGTGAAGACATTATGGCTAGTCAGTCAGTCTCTCTCTCTCCCTCTTCCCCCCCCCCCCCCCCCCCCCCCCGGGAGCTTAAAACGGTTTGGACCAGATTTTAAAAGGGTTACGCGCATAAGGTATGCGCGTAACCCTTTTAAAACCCCCCTGCCCCAGGTTTTGGATCGGGGGCGTGTTTGGGGGCGTGTGGGCGGTCCGACACAGTGGCCTGTGTCGGGGCCTGCCGTGTCGGCGTGCGTAAGTTTCAGATAAAGGGAGGGGAAGGTGGGGGGAGGCAGAAGGAAAGTTCCCTCCGAGCGGCCTCGGAGGAAATGGGCAGCGCGCACAGGGCTCGGCACGCGCAAGTTGCACAAATGTGCACCCCCTTGCGCACGCCAACCCCGGATTTTATAAGATACGCGCGTATCTTATAAAATCCAGCGTACTTTTGTTTGCGCCTGGTGCGCGAACAAAAGTACGCGCGCGCGCTATGTTTTAAAATGTACCCCATTGTGCGAGCGATAAAGCTCACACAAAAATTCACATTAAAGCTGTGTGACACAGCTTCGCAAAACTCTGAGCCCAGCCCACTTGGCCATAATTCCCACCCCAATATCCTCCCCTTTTTCTCATTTGCATCGAACCAAAACTTAATGGTGCTTTCGCATGCATTAATGGCGTTCTCGCATGGATTAAAGGCGTTTTTTGCATGCGAAAACGCCATATAGCACTTTGATTAATGACCCCCTAAGTTTGTTCCAGTAGTTAAGGAACGCTACATGCTGTAATGTAAGAGCATCAGAAACTTTGTAAAAGTGTGGGGATCAACCTTGACCTCTCCTGCCCCGACCTCCACATGCATTTTATCCAAATTGTGTGGAAGCTGCTGAGGATGATCTCAGTCCTGGTGGTGACAGCAGTAGGAAGGAAGAACAAGGACTAAGGTAGCGCGTTCTCAAAGGCCCCATCTCCCATAGAGAAGCACACACTGGCTCTGTCCTGCTCTCACATGCATGTACCCCAGCAGAACTACACCCATGCAGGTCCCAATCCTGGAATACCTCTCCCCTATACGTGTACAAGTATGTGTGCTAGTTTACATGAAATTGTTTGCGCAATTTTCTGAAGGGCCATTTCAGCAGGTAAAGCACTACCCTCTGAACCTGCTCAGAGGGTAATTTTAGACCACCGCTCATAGTAAAAAAAAGTCTGCATATATCTGTTTCACACAGACTTTGCCACTAATTTTCAAAGCAGGTTTATTCACACAAAATCGCTTTGAAAATGCTGGGGCAAAAACCCGTGGCACACGTACAAGTTCTATCCACTCTCAGAGGTGCAGAACCTCTGCATGTAAACTTAGCACAGACTTGTGAAAATCTGAAATATCCCTGCCCCAGCTCCGCCCCCCGGAATACCCACCACAAGTGCACATAAAAGTATGGGTGTACCCCCTGCCAGGGTGGCTTTCAAAGAGTCACTTCATACACACACAACTGGGTTTTCTGCATAAAGTGGCTTTGAACAATTACCCCCTTAATACATGAAGGAAATGCAGAGGACTTTAAACTGAGATCGGTAGTATGGGAGGGAAAAATGTTGTGCCAGGCCACTCTATTCAAAAAGTGACTGAACATATGCATCTGAAATTGTCATCTGAAAAGATCACTGCAAACCAGTTTGCATGAAAGAATGTATAGCAATCCAAATTCTTACTCTTCGGATTATTGGAAGGAGATAATTACGTGCTCCTGTACAGATGGGTCTACTGTCAGAACTGAGAGTATGGCCCAAGACAGTTAAGTCATTATACATTCCTAGAAGAAGGTGCATTTTATGTAGCAGTCACCCCTTTGAAAAATAATCTCCAGAAGATGTCAAACTCTAAAAGGAACAGCTTGCGGAAAATTACATGCTTTCTGTCTTCTATTGGTAAAAGGTTGTCATTAACCCAAGCATAAGTATCAAAAGCTGGAATAAACTATCGCCTGAACTGAAAATACAGAGCTACTGCGCCAGCTGTTAGCAGCTGCTGTAAATGACTGACGCACTGCCTAGGAAGCAAATCAGCCATCTCATGACTGGTGCTCACTATTTTCAGCCAGATGCACCCCAGGCTGTACAAAAATGTTGGCCTGCCCTAGATGGGCAGAATGCATCCTGTGTTTATGAGACACATGCTCCCTACAGTCTATGCTACTGCTGAAGCAGCACTCACAACCCCTTAAGGAAGAGCTAAGCTGGTCTTAATAAAGAACTGAAAACGCTATTGAAAGAAATAATCATCAGCGGGAACTGCGTTCTGTTCTGTGGACCATAGGAGCTCACTGCAGCTTTCAGCCTGTCAATGGGAAAAAAAAATTACACAAACAAAATTAGAGTTTAGGGTCAAGCGTATGGTTTCCTGTTGAGAGACAGCAGGAAGAAATGACCTAGAAGGAGCTAAAATAATAACTATCAGCAAAACAGCCCAGTAGAAGTGACCTGGGCAATGTGTTTTGTTATGAGCCTACAAAATTAGAAGTCCTGGGTATGATAAATTGACCTGCTTTAATTCAGTTAAAATGTTCTCTCTTGGGGCTGGCCCAGTGATTTAGTAGGAAATGCAGAATAGTTTCACGTGGAGGCCCTGAATTCGATTCCCAGGCTCCCTCCTCCCCTTGCTGGCTGGGGATACTCCATGACGGCACCTAGTGGCCAGGCTCGCCCCTCGGCTTTATGTTGGCCTTAGCCCATTTCCCAGGACTGTCACTGTGATGACTGCACTGATCTGAGAGAGGGAATAAAAGCCAGTTTGTTGTGAATAAAAACACTCATGGTGCCTTAGCCCAACAAAGACCAGTTTAACTGAGCTGGAAGCCCAAAGGTAGGAGGAGGAAACTCCTAGATCCAAAAAACAAAAAAATTCTTCTCTCTAGGTCAGAATAAACATTAAATTTGAGAGAAAAACACAATGTTATTAAATGTAAATTTTCTACTGATGTTTCCGTAAAAAAAAAAAATCCACATTTATTTTTTTTTGCTCATTTCTTCCCATTCCCCTATCCTGGTGGTTTCTACTGCTTCCCATTCCCCAGACAATATGCCTTGGCAGCTCTGGGGACCCTCAGTACCTCCTCTGAGGTATCTCTCAACAACCCTTGTTGGTTGGCAGCAGTAGCCTCCTTTCTTCCTTCTTCACCCAGACCTGGGCATATCACCTCCAAACTGTACCCATGCTCGACTGGCCCCAACCGAAGAGAGATCGGCTAATCTAGGGTTACTACAGTATACTAAACATGAAAAATCAAATGTCCTGCAACATTAACTATATTGATGGTGGTCTGGTTGACTTGATTCTCCCCTGAGGCAGCTGCTGGTGCGGTGAAATATGGACCATGTTGGCAGTTACAAGTTGAAGGTTACATGTTGAAGACAATGTGGTTCTCCCTTTGAACACTCTACCATTATATGAATGAGCGGGAGAGCTTCTTTTTCATTGTGACTGATTTTTCGTTGAGGATTGATAAGTTGAACATTGGATGTTGAAGACAATGTGATTCTCTTGCTGGGCTATATACCATTGTATTATTGTGAAGTTTTCTTTTGAGTATGGACATACTAGTCTATGGATGTAGTAAAGAATTTCTTGTTCTTTGAAAATTTGTTTTTGTTTTATTAATATTTTAGATGCGTATGGGGTTCTCTCTTTCAATTTGGCTTTTGTCAATAAAAACATTTTTTGTTTAGCTTTTTTTTAGATTGTTACGTAATTTGATGCCTAATCATGTATACATTGGTTTATAGGTAACCACTTGGTTTTTGATGCCACGTCACCAGGCTGGATCAATAAAAATATGATTGGGTTTTTTATTCTGGCAGTTTCCTCCAGCTTCTTTGGGTTTGCAGGTCAATCAGAATTAGCCTCTGTTGGGCATGGGGGAAATGTGGGGATAAAATCCACCTGCTAACTTGACCCTTTCAATTTGGGCTGGGTAGCACAGGGGATTTCACAGCAGCTTGCTAGGAAGCTATATTTTTCTTGTGTTAGCATCTACGCTCGTTAAGGTGAATTTTAAAAGCCCGGTGTGCGCCAAAATTAGGAGATATATGCACAAGGTGGTGCTGCGCGCATCGAGCAGATTTTAAAAGGCACCCGCGTATGAACGTATCTCCTGCTACGTTAGCAAATGAAAAGTTCCGAAAAAAGAGCGGGATGTGGTCTGGGTAGGGAATGGGCGTTCATAGATTTCTCAATGAAAACAGTACGTAAAATACTTATGCGCACAAGCATGCATTGGAGTGCCCTGCCGCATAACTTTACTTCAGCTATGGTTGGCATGTAAGTCATAAAACAAAAAGAATTACACAGATCAGAAGGCTATTAAAGTAGGTGAGTTTGGAAGTCCTATCCCTTGTCTGGGCAACCTGGGAAAACGGGCAATTGTATCGGTGCACATGTCTATTAAATCCCCCTACTTACATGGTAGAAGCAGCATTTGTGCGCATAGGTGCATACAAACTTAAAATTGCGCACACATTCAGCCTATTTTATAACATGCGTGTACATATGCGTGCATTGATAAATTAGCCGCGTCCCTGGGCTCGAACCAGCAAACACGCACACGTGCACCTGCGCGCCTATTTAAAAGTTACTATCATACTGTGGCCATGTTATTGAAGGTAAGTTTTAGCATTTTCTCAGTAAAATTTCTCAGAAAGCACATTAAGTCCCATTTTAACAAATGTGCAATTTGTTTTAGTTGCATACTAAACCTTGTTTAGCACAAGCTTTATCACATAGGCACCATAATGTATCATTAAATAGAACTGCCACTGTAAAACTGACATTTTTTTTGTTCTAGCAGTTTTCTCCTCTCTCTTTGGGTTTTCAGCTTCTGCCATCCCCATAAATATTACATAATATTTATTCCAATGGGTCACTTTCCTAGTGGAGAAATTATAGTATTTGGGGTCATATTACACATATGGTAGTCATGTTTACTCATTCAGCCCTTTTGGAGAAGAATTATTTTTGGCAATCATCTGTACAGTGGTTATTCTCATAGATCCTATAATTATGCAGTTAGTCTTTCCTTTAGGGAATATAAGTCATCTGAAAGTAAAGTTCATTGCACATCATCTTATCGCAGCAAAATGTATCACTGTGACAAAGTGGAAATAGAATACTCTTCTGATAGATGAGTGACTGATGAGATGCTGAATATTAGTAGTGAAAACAGTGACATACAAGGGACTGTATAAAGGACATGAGTATCTTGACATACTGAATATATATTCCTATCAGAGTACCTGGAAAACAAGCAACTTTTAGCTAAAAGACCCACATGCTTTAAATAAATTTTCACCTACTAAAACATCAAGATTCTGTGAGAGGAATTTGAATTTGAGTGCATCACTCCTTAGGGTTATCTTAGCTCACCAGGCCCACTTAATGTAATTTAAAGGATCTGAATTTTAAAAATAATCTATTTCTTGGATGACATGCAAAACAGATTGGGCACATGACCAGTACATACAGAACTGAAGGACTCTTTCAGCTTTCCTAGAAAGGTTCTGAGCATGTGCAGGAGTTTTCTTTTGTTCATTTATCCATTAGAGAAGGATGTTCTGCTGGATTATTGATGTTGTAATTTTAGACCTGCCACCATTTATTTTATTTTTTTTTTACATTTTTCACCTCTTCAATGCTCTGAAAAACTTCCCTTACTCAAGTTTTTCTCAATTTTGCCTTTTAAGTCTCCCTAGGCATTTTAGCAGGTTTTTTTGCAATGCCTGAGCATGATGTGCAATTGCAATTTTTACTTCACTGCCCTACATTCAGTGCTTATTTGCCCATTTGCAGTTGTAGCTTTCTTTTCCGTGTGTCTTTTTCTTTTTTTACCTTTCTGTATTGAGGTTTTTTAATTTTTTAACAATTTACACTTAACAATCCTAAACAGGAATAACAGTCCTTAATATCACAAACAATCCCCACAGCAGAAGATGAGAAGTCTCTCCTCCAAACTAAGTTGCCGATGAGATCCCAGCAGAGTCCTGGTATTTGTAATTCGTAAGTCCTTTTAGTAGGTCTCTCTTGGAAGGTGGGAGTGACCACCAGAATTTGTTCCAAATCGAAAAGCAAGTACTCTGTGCTGCCCTCTTCTGGGATTGTGCCGTCATGAGTTCATGCTGCAGTAAAGTTACCAGTCGAGCGTGCCAGTGACTTCCTATTGGCCTTTCATTTGTAATTCACATGGACATAATGGTTTGTACTGCTATAAGCAGAGCTTTGTGCAGGAACTGTTGATTGTAGTCAGACAAATTTTTGATAGAATCCGAGGGGATGCACAGCAAGCATAATTTAAGGTCCTTGGGTATCTGTATATGCAATATCTTCCCTAGACTCTCCAAAACTTCCCCCCAAAATAAGGCTAACATGTCACACTCCCACAAACTATGGAGATACGTCCCCCTGTGTGTACGACACTTTAAGCAAATATCAGAATCGCAAATTTTTGCAGCATACAATCAGGTTTGGGAGATAAACATACAGTGTATAATTTTAAACCCCAGCTCACGGAGGATAACATTTTCTGTTACCTTATGACACCCTCCTAAGATTTGTTCAATGCTCGCCAGAGACATGCAAATATCAGCGTGTTGTACCCACTTATTTTGGATGGACTTCAAGGTGGATTGGTCTATTAAACCCCTCAAATCCCTAGAGAAGGTGGAGCAAGAGTATCCTCTCCTACTCTCCGGGCTGAGGATATCCCGTAGCCTGTCTCACGAGGCCCCGGGCAGTTGTACCCCGAATGACAGGCTACATAATGCCTCGCCTGTAGGTAAGCAAAAAACTCATGTTTATGTAACCCATATAATTCCTGGAGATCAAAAAAACTCCAGAGGACCCCTGTCCCTGAGGCAAAGAGCTGATACACGTTCTTTAGTACCCCAAGTCTGAAATATCGAATCCGACAAACCTGGTGGGAATTGGGGATTACCACACAGTGTAACATAGGGGGTCAAACATTTCCCTAGGTGCAATTTGTGAAGGCATATAAATCGCCAAGCTTTCCTCCCCGAGGCGATGATCATATTCTGCTTGCATGTGGCAGGGACCTGCGATACAGGGATTTGCATAAGGGTTTCAGGCCTATAGGGGCGTAGCCACTCCAACAGAAACTCAATTGGCGTGTATTTCCCCGTGCCGTCCAACCAGTCTTGTATATGTCATAGGAGACACGCTAAGTTATAATCTCTCCAGCTAGGACAAGCCAGACCCCCTTGAGATCTATCCAACTTCAGAATGTTGAGTGAGATTCTAGCCTTGCGGCCCCCCCATATATATTGACGCACCATCCCATTAATACCAGTAATTTCCACCGTGGCTAGCCAGAGAGGAATTTGATGTAGGATATAGAGCCAGCGGGGTAATTCAAGCATTTTTAACAAAAGGATTTTTCCTGTCAAAGATAACAGGAGGGCTTCCTAAGTTTTCAGCTTCCTAGCCATATTGCTCAGTAATGGTCGAATGTTAGCATCGTGTATTTTGGTGGTGTCCCTAGTTAGTTGTATACCCAGATACCTCATAGTCCGATCCACCCAACGCAGTGGAAAGTCCCCCTTCCAATCCGCCTTTACAGAAACGCTCAGGTCCATGACCTCTGAAATATCAACATTTATTTTTAGGCCCGTAAAGGTACTAAAGAGGCTCTGGTGCATTAGGGCCCGTTCCAGCGAACTCTGGGGGGAAGTCAAGAAAACTAGAACATCATCTGCAAACGCAGATATCTTAAATTCCTGGCTTCCCCATCTAAAACCTTGGACCAATGGGTCTGCTTCAATCTTCCGGAGCACGGGATCTATTGATAAGATATAAAGAAGGGGAGAGAGCAGGCAGCCTTGCCTTGTACCTCTATGTAACCTAAAGTCAGCAGAGACTTGGCCGTTAGCCAAAATCGCTGACCAGGGTCATGGTATAGCATCTCTATGTTTTGTAATATCTCCCTCCTAAAGCCATATCATTTCAAGGCTGAGAAAGATACGCCCATGACACCCTGTCAAAAGCTCTCTCAGAGTCAAAGCTGACAAGCATCGCTGCAACTCCCTGTTTCTGGCATTCTTCCATTGCTATTATCAATTTGGTCATATTTGTGCTTTTAGCCCGACCTTTGACAAATCCTACCCGAGTGTTGGTGATAATATCGGGAAAGACTGCACTAAGTCTATCTGCTATAATTTTGGCAAACAATTTGGCCTCAAAATTTAGCAGCAATATTGGATATGATGAGGCTGGGGAGGATAAATCCTTACCAGGCTTCTCTAACACTGTGATATAAGCCCTAGTGGTATCCACAGGGAAGTGCCCTCACCGCTGCGCCTCCTGATAAAAATGGAGTAGGTCCTCCGCAGCTTGGGTGGCCAAACACTTATAATACTCGGCACTGAGGCCATCTGGGCCTGGGGCTTTGTTGGCTTTACTGATGTTGATAGCACTCCTGAGCTCTTCTATCCCTATGGGTCTGTTCAAGTTTTCCAGGTGACGGGCACTAATTTGCAGTATATTTAATCCTCGAAAAAATTCCTCCTCCCTCAGGAAGACCCCCTCACCCTATCCTCGGCATATAAGCAGGAACAGAATTTGCGAAATTCTGCACAGATCTCCGTCCCTTGTACAAGGGGTTTGCCATCCCCTCCTTTCAACTTATCTATAACAGTAGATCCTCTTGACAGGCGTACCATTTTGGCCAACAAGCGACCGGACTTATTCCCATATCAGAAAAATGTATGCGCCCCACCCTGTAGCATCTTCTGTGCTCGCTCATGTAAAAGGGCATTTAAAGTACGCAATATGTCATTACAGTCAGCTTGAACTTGAGGCGTATTTTGTTGATCTAGCCTACATTTAGCCTGCCCCAACTGTCGTTCTAAGTGAAGTATATTTTTAATCAATGCCTTGGATTTGGCTATCATATAGGAGGTAATTTCTCCCCTCATTACCGCTTTACTGGTTGCCCAGTATAGCCAAGGGTCATTTTTGTGGTTGGGGTTATGATATTCATAATCACTCCATTTGCTCTGTAGGAATTCTCGGAATTTGGTATCCCCACTCATATGTCTAGGGAATCTCCATAGTCTAGATGTATTCTCCCCTGTGTTAACTCCTATATCTACCCATATTAAAGCATGATCAGAGATTTCTATGGGTCTGATTTTCACCTGCTGAATCCTGGAGAACACAGGTAGACACCAGAATATAGTCTATTCTAGACAGAGTGGAGTGGACCTTCGAAATATGAGTATAGACACATTCAGTTGGATTTAGTGTCCGCCAAATATCAAGCAATTAAAGTTCAGCACACATATATGAAATTCCCTTTCCAGACATATCGGGAAGTATCGTAGCGGGGTGAGATTTATTGATACTAGGGTCTTTTACACAGTTGAAGTCACCCAGCAAGATAAGTGAACCTTTCATAATGGGCATGAGCTTACCAACTAGGCCTTGGAAGAACGAGTGTATATAAGAGTTAGGAGCATAGATATCACACAGTGTTACTTCCCGACCCTGTAGTTTACCTATCAAGATAAGGTATCTGCCCATTTCATCCGATATCTGATGTACCAGATCAAACTTAAAGTTCTTGTGGACCAAAACTGCTACTCCCACTTTGTGCCCTGAGGCCGGAGTATAACAACACTGTCCGACCCATTGTCTCTTCAGCTTGAGGCTTTCCGCCGCTGAGAGGTGCGTTTCCTGGAGGGCTGCTATCCCCACTTTCTGCCTCTGAAGGGCACTCAGTATTTTTTGCCACTTAATAGGTCAGCCTATACCTCCCACGTTCCAAGAAATATACCGTACTTTACCTATCTAGTAACTAGCCTAGTGGTGTAACTATCCAAATACTCATTCCACATGTGGGCTAGTGATCCCCCCAGCCTGGACCACCGACCCAAGGCAAACCAGAAACTCTAAACTAAAACCCTTCATCCCTGCTGCAATTAGACTGTCCCTTCCCCCGTGAAAACTCCCACCTTCCCCCTCCCCTCCCCCCACAACCATACAGAACATTATACTCATATTCGCCCGGATGAAATCAGGCGGTAGTTACGTGGAGTATGCACTCGAGTGCTGACCCCCCTTCTGTTAAACCTAACTAACAAATTAATAAGAGGCTTTGATAACAATCTGAACCACTTACTAATTATGCTCGATCTATCTGCTGCCTTCGATACAGTCGACCACAATTTACTAATATCAAGCCTTGCCAACATAGGACTTGCCAGAAATACCCTTGATTGGTTTACTTCATTTCTAAAAGACAGGTTTTTCAAAGTCACCTTTAATAACGTCTCATCTGATCCCTACCCTCTAGATACAGGAGTGCCACAAGGATCTGCCTTATCTGCCATCCTCTTTAATATTTATCTTCTACCACTCTGTCACTTCATCTCCAATCTTGGCATCACCTTCTTTCTTTATGCTGACGATATTCAACTACTTATCCCCATAACATCTACCATTGAAGAAGCAATATACCTCACAGTAAAATACCTCAATTCAATCAAAATTTTTCTCAACCAACTAAAACTATGCTTAAATATGAACAAAACCAAATGGATCTTAATAAAAAGAAACTTCTCAATTCATTCTTCTCAAATTCCCTACATTCAAATCGACAACTCCAACATTCAAATGAAAAATCCAATAAAGGATCTTGGCATCTGGATTGATTATGATCTGAGTCTTAAGAATTGCATAGCTATAAAAACGAGAGAAGGCTTTCATAAACTCCAGATCCTCAAACATCTCAAACCATTACTGTACCCGAATGACTTCAGAACAATTCTTCAAACCCTCATTTTCTCAAGCCTAGATTATTGCAACGCAATTTTCTTAGGACTACCTAAATCCTCCCTAAAACCACTACAATTACTTCAAAATGCTGCTGCACGAGTGCTCACCGGCAAAAGGAAGTTTGATCACATCTCCCCAACCCTAAAAAACCTTCACTGGCTACCAATTTCACAGAGAATTAAATACAAATCCTTAACCATTCTACATAACGAAATTTACAAAGACAACAATTCATCTCTGGACAACATGATTGCAATTCACAAATCACCCTGCCCTTCAAGGTCTTCTGATAAATTACAGCTAATCATTCCTCCTCTCTCATCTGCGAAACTATCCTCTACCAGACATAGAGCCTTCTCTATAGCTGGACCAACAGAATGGAACTCTATCCCAGGATACCTAAGTTCCATCAAAGATTCCAAAACATTCAAAAAAGAACTAAAAACATGGTTGTTTAGACAATCATTCACAGACTGATATGATCAATATATATATCAATATCAACCTTCATCTTGAACTCTAATACTTCTTTAATAAGTTTCTTCTAAATTAAGCCTTAAATTGTCTCATTCTAACATGTTATACTCTGCTGCTGCCGAGATGTTATAACTATGTTTATATTGTGTTATAATTTATAACCTGTTCATTGTATGAAGTTGTTACACTGTAAACCGGGGTGAAGGCACTCAGCTATACTTCGGTATAAAAAAAAAAAAGAATATAAATAAATAAATAAAAGGAAAGTATAGCTACTATACTATTTTTTAGGCAAAACCTATTAACTTACATTACTCACAAGTAGCTTTTTAGATTCCAAAAACAATTTTAGATCCTCTGGCTCGAAATAAACATATCTATCATTGTTAAGCTTTACTAGACATTTGCAAGGGTACCGAACTACCATTTGTGCAACTACTTGATCTGCTAATGATTTCATCTCCAAGAACTGTTTCCTTCTAGATTGTGTCATTTTTGCTTAGTAAATAGGACATCTATGGGAAAATGTTGTATAAGTATTTGTATCTTATGCAATTTTTCAGATATTTGTGTTTGTAAAAGAAAGATTAACTATCTGGTTCTTTATGAAAATAGATATCTGTATTGTAATTGACAGTTCATGTCATGATATGTCTAAAAGCTAATAAAATATAAATTAAAAAAAAAAAGTTTTCACTTATGCCCACAAATTTATGTTCGAGCGCTGCGACAACTGCCGCGCTACTGCCTCATCATCCTGGCCTGCTCCATCCGACACTCTCCGGCTGTCGGCCATATTTGGCTCCGTTGCACTCGATTTTATTTTATCTTTCCGCTGCGGCTTTGCGGTCATCTCTGTCCGGCTGCAACTCGCCAGCCCAGGTGTTCTAACCTTTAGCCAAGCGGGGCTCCTCCTATTTCACGTGGATTGAGGTCTGGGTTCTTAAAATTGGCAGGTTTTGGAGGATCAGCACCCGGAGCCCCAATGAGAGCGTCTCACCAGGCTCACCACATCATGTGACTCGTCTTTTTTCTTTTTAAAAATTACTTCTTTTGAATTTGCATCAGTCATTTTGTGGTCTATAACCAATAAGCAAGTTAGCAACATTAAGAGGTGCCATAAGTACTCCCAGGTGTCATCACTTCATAAGGAGTACTATGAGTGTTTGGATGAATACTAGGTCTCTTCATGTAGTGTCTGTAAAATGATGTTGCTACAAGTGGTGGAAACCTAGCAAGAAAGGCTTAAAACCTACCTGACTAGTGCAAGTAAGTCCAGCGGGAAGCTGGCCTCTAAGCTTGCAAAAAAGAACCAGGGAGTGGACCATAGTTGCACTAGTATCTAAGCTTTGACAAAGTGGTCCTCAGCTGCTTCAGTCTCTTAATCATAAGAACGTAAGATATGCCATGTAGGGATGTGAATTGTTTTTCTGACAACTGAAAATATCGGAAGAGCAATGGATGGCCCGCGCCATTTTTAAAGATGGCGCCGGCCGTCCATTGCTCCTACCATGTGACAGGGGCCAGCCAGTGGCACAGATAGCCCCTGTCACATGGTAAGGGCCATCGGCGCCATTTTGTTTACTGGCAGCCAACGGCCCGAGAGCAGGAGATCGCTCCCGGGACCCCCGCTGGACCACCAGGTACTTTAAGAAAGTTTTGGGGGGTCGGGAGGGTGGGGGATGCTAAAAAATCAGTTTTAAAGGGTCGGGGTGGGTTTTTTGTTTATCGGCTCGGGCGCAGCCGATAAACAAAAACGATCGGACCGCGGGAAAAACAATTTCCCTATAGTCCCCGAAACCGGAACCAATTCCGGTTCCGATTCACATTTCTAATGCCATGCTAGGTTAGACCAAGTCCCATCGAACCCAGCATCTAGTCTCCAACAGTGGCTAGTCCTAGTTGCAAGTACCCAGCAGATCCTATAAAGTAGATCTATTTCTTGTCACTCACTCCCAGAGATAGCAATGGCTTTCTTTACTCTTCATGGCTAATAATGTTTTATGGACTTTTCCTCCAGAATCTTGTCCAAGCTTCTTTTAAACCCTGCTAGACTATTCACCTTGATCATGTCCTCCACAGCTTTGATTGTGCATAGACTAAAAAATTACTTCTCTGATTTCTTTGTAATATCCTGGTTGTTATTCTAGGAAAAGTTCCTTTGTACTAGTAGTATTTGAAACAGTAAATAATCTCCCTCTATATACCTATTCCACACCACTCATGATTTTTATGAACTTCCATCATGTCCCCTCTCAGTCATTGTTTTTTCCAAGATGAAGAGCCTGTGTAGCCTCTCAAAGGAAAGCCATTCCATCCCTTTATTATTTTTGTTTCTCTCATCTGCACTTTTTCTAGTTCCGCTATGTCTTTTTTGAGATGGGGAAACCTGAACCACACATAGTACTCAAGGTGTTTTCATACCATGGATCAATACAAAGGCCTATATATTTTCCATTTTATTCTCCATTCCTTTTTGGATCATTCCTAACTTGTTCCAATTCCATTAATGATTAGTTTAATAATGTCCACGACTTATCTATCTCAAATGTACATTCTGATAGAAGTCGATTCAAAGCACCAGTTTCCTAACTGCTGCAGAACAGAAATATACATCAAGAAGGGAAAGGGAGCAGATGGGAAATGTAAACATTTTTCCCATCCATTTTTGATTGGGCACTATGAAAACGTCAGGCACTTACACCTTTCAATTCTCCTCTTAATATTGAATCTGAGCCAAACCATCAACTGAAGCAGCACTTGATAGGTAACTTGACCTGGGGCAGAATGGAAAGAGAACAGGAAATGCCAGTTTACTGGCTATCAAGAACAATCTCAAAGCTTTTGCTAATTATTAACAAACTATAGTTTTAAATATGCTGTTTGTTCTTAAAAATAAACCAGTCTAAATGTTTATATATTTTGTTTCCTCATCTCCCCACTCTCTCCCACAATGCCAGTTTCAATTTTTTACAATACAGGCAATGCTTCTTCAAAATGGAAAGAGAAAATGAGTAACAGGCAATTTTCAAACAAAAGGTATCCATGGAATATTGGCTTGTTATATGGCTAACGGCATGTGCATACACTTACACGGTTGTAACCCCTGCCCCAAAATTCAGACTGGGCAGGGGTTATAACAGGAGCTCACTCGGGTGGTCATGGGTAAGCACAGGACCCAGACCTCCTAAGGTTCTTCCCACATGGGGTTTTTTTCCTTCTCTCCTGGAGCTCTTTTGCACATCAGTCTGGTTAAGCACAACAAAAACCACAATCCACACAGTAGATGTTGTCCAAAAACAAATTTCTTTACCGGTCACTGATTGCAAAGAACAAAAATCCACAGCTGCACCCTAAAGTTTAGTGTACCCAACAGTACAGAAAATAAAGTCCAGTAGCAATAAAAATAAACTTAGTCACTCTCACAGTACCAAATCCAGCAAAACCTGGCAGGTAAGCGCATTGTGGAGGTGCTGATCCCCTTATTGCGTCCAGCTGCGGGTTATACAGTGCACTCGGCCCCTCAGCGTGTAGTGGATACTCAGCTTTTTCATATATGACCTCTTTGGTAAAGAATCCCAGGGTTTCCCTGGCTACCTTTTCACCAGATATGGAGGAGTGGTGGGAATAGGGGCTTTTTCTGACTTGATAGCTGAGTTTAAGACTCCTAGACATTGTCACTTTCTTTATTTGCAGTTGCGGGGGGGGGGGGGGGGGGGATATATCCAAATTGCAGGGCACTGGAGACAGAGTTGAGGAATGTGATGGACCTGAAACACTCCTGGGTTGTGAAGATGGGGGTACTCATAGGAGTACGCAAAGGAGTACTAAATTTTATTTCTGCATTTAGGGCTTGATGAGCTCCGAGAAAACTGCTCCTGGTCTCATAGCTGCCTGGAATGCGGTCTTGTAGTCTGATTTGGATTGGAAAGACTGGAAACAGATTTGGCATGCATCCAGAATGATTTCCTTTTGCACTAACACAAGTTCTATCATACTCCCCCCTTTTTAGTTCTGGTAGTCCATTTTGTAGGAGGGGGTATGGAAGCAGGGGAAGTTATTTGCATTTGTGGTGGGATGGTGTGGAAGTTCATACATTTTGGGAAAGCCTTCTTGATTCTATTTTCCTGATCTATGGTTATGTGCCCCTCATAGACTCACATTTGTTTGTTGGGTTTATGGAGAAAGAGAGTTTATATGAAGGGCCACAAAAAAATTGACTATCCAATTACTCCACGCAGCACACCTCACTATCACCCATATGTGGAAACAAGCACCTCGTGTCATCTGTTGGGAAACCAACGTGGCAGACATTGCTATTCTGGAATGAATGACCAATACTTTAAGGGATCCCTGTGATATATATAATGAACTTACTAACTGAATAAGCTCTATATCTTCTTCCTGCTTTCCTCCCAGGCAGGAAGGTACAAACAGCACAGCTGCAATCTAATCTACAGCCCTATAATTTTATGGTAAACCTGTCAACACTGTGCTTCACAAACATAAGAGAGCTTATTAAGCATCACTAACCCTTAGAAAGAGCAAAGAGTTTGCAAAGGAGGTTCTTTGATTCACTGATACAGTACAAGCTGTCATGAACACACAAACTAATCTTCAGAACTGTTAAATCCACTGTTCAGCTCCCTCTCCCCCACTAACTACAGCATGTTTTTCCTGCTGACTTGTCAGATTAATACAATTCATCTCTTTAAATGAACCTGCGTTTAATAAGGATGAAAAGGTTGTAACAATTTTCATCTACTCCCCAGACGTTATTCAATAATATATGGGGCTTCTAACATTATTGCCAAATCTCTCTATCCATTAAACAGCAGAAGCCACTTAACAGTTGCAGCTTTTTATAGGCAATCTGTGGTGGTTGTAGGGGCTTACAGGATTTTCCATTTCTTTGAATGGAATTGACCACAGAGTCCAAGAGAAATCTATATTTTCATGGTATGCACTGTATAAAAGGGTAAAGATTTTAAGAAAGGATTATAATAAATGCAAGATGGCACTGTCATCAGTATAAGAGTACAATTGTGTTCATGTGTTGTGGGGGGAATACAGAGTTACTTATTTGCTAATCTTACACTAAACTGGACCAGATGGATAACAGTGCCATCTGTAAGTGTAGGACCTGTTACTCCACCTTCAACAACAGATCATGGAGGGATTTTTCTTTTTTTAAATCAGCAGTTTCCTCTTACTCCTTTGGCACAATCAGAACCAGGACTAAGATCCTGGTACTGCCATCATCATCATCATCTTATTTATTTCACGCTTTTTCAGCCAAAAATTTCAAAGAGTGTTAGAGCAGGTTAAAATTTAAGAATAGTGCAGCTGGGTATCAGCTACTGATTACATTGGCAGATTCATGTTAAAAACTCACAAGATAGGCAGCTTATATTTACAATTGCATGCTGAAAATACAGAATACTTGGGTAAAAGGTCAAAAGTAGTATCAGTATGTATTATAAATATGATAGCTTGGTAATAGGTAGTGATAACAGACCATACGGTTTAATTAGGAAAGGATTCCATATGTCCACCTAATAAAAGTGCAGTGGTTATTTGCAGGGACTTTAGACTTCAGCTCAGGGTGTCAGCTGTTGGCCGAATGCTGCTTGGAAGAGCCATGTTTTTAGCAGTTTTCTGAAGGCTTGTAGGCCTGAGGTTTGCCTGATAGTTGGTTGAAGGAAGTTCCATAGGGCTGGGCCTGTTCCTCTTCTTGGTACTTAACAAGTCGTATTTCCTTGGAGGGCTGGGACAGCCAGCCAGACTTGTGACAATGACTACAGAGGTTAGGGAGATGTATAAGGGATGAGATGACGGCTGAGGTAGAGAAGTGCATTGCCTGAAAGGGCCTTGTAGGCAAGTGTTAGGATTTTAAATGTGGCACAATAAAGTGCTGGTTGCTAATGGAGGACCTTTAGGGTTTGGGTGATCTTATAAGTGTGGATTTTTCATATGTCTCTCTGCACTATTCCCTTGGATTGATGATTTATTACGTGTAGTAACTCTCCTCCTGTTGTTCGTCCATTACATATGTAAACATTTCAGCAGAAATATTGAAAGAATGAGGCTCTCCAGGTTTTACTGTTTTAAAGCTTATGCATCAAAAATTATCCTTTGCAAGAGCAAACAAGGAAATGAATTATAGAGTGTGACTGATACATGATGAGAAAAGACCAATGAAAGCCATGGTGTCACAGCCATGCTGGCCAACTTGATGATACCCCCAAGGTGGGGGAATATAGGACTCAGGAACAGGCAGGTCAGGCACAAAGTCTTCTGCCTGACCAGCCACCTTCTCATCAGGTTATGCCCTCCAGTGCTGGTGGCTGGCAGGTCTTATGGAGGGCAATGCACAAAGTCAGGGACAGGACACCCACTGGGACTGGCAGACAGTGAGAGGCAAGGGACAAGAAGGTGCCCTATCCACACTGAACACAAACAGGGTATGTAGTGATAAGACAGGGGTGGACAGGTAAGCACAGTGCAATGTAGTACCACAAACAAACCAGGACTAAACAATGCAGGAACAACAGATGGCATAAGGGAAACACACTGACAAGGGTACCACTGGCAGACACAGCTCAGAAGAGGCTGGCAAGAAAGGCCACTGAGAGGCATACACAGAACAAGAACAATGCAAGGAACACAAAGGCAAGGAAGGCCATTAAGAGGCCTAAACAGAGCAAGAACAAGGCAAGATATATACAAGTAAGGTACAAGAATATCAGGCAAAGAATACACTGCTCTGGGGCCAAAGGCTTAGAGGAGCCCCTCACTGAGATGGAGAATAACTTGTGAGAGAGGGTTTTATAGGGCTGGCCTTACTGCATCAAGTGGCCTTTATAACAGAAGCTAGAGCGGGTCCGAGCAGCCCATTGAGGACCCCTGCAGCCAGCCTCATTACACATGGTCTTACTAAACTAAATTCATTTTTCGTTGGAAACTAATTCATGGAGTCTACACCTTGTTGATCCTCTCAAGCAAGATCTTTTTGGGCATCTACTAGGACTGCTAACAGAAATTCATTGACAAAGCCTACAGACAGAAACAGAGTCATTAATCAGTGACTGGTTCTCAGTGCCTTTATTAATGATGTGTGCAAGTTGGGCATCATACAAATGCTTCCCCTACTCCTCAAGGTTGCAACACCATGACCATAATCTTTGTGGAGATTTGGCTACTGATGATTATATCTGAAAACACTCCAGATTAGGCTCAGATACACCAGAATTCTAAAAGAATTGCCAGGTCTCAGGGCAACACCAGAAAACTCCAGGTCCTGCTGCAGAAATGGGCTTTGTAAGAAAAAAATCAGCTGGCCACGTGGGCAGGAAAGAGGAGCATCAAGCCCATGATACAGAAGAAGAAACAGGGGCAGTGTCAGCCCCATGCTGCAGGAGGAGGAGGAAATCAGTGGGCTGCAAGAGTCTGAAGAAGAAGGCTGCTACCGTTTGTCGGGTCAGAGGGAAAGAATGACTAAGCATGTATGTAAAAGTGAAAGAATCACTGAGTATATGTGGGTATAGAAGAAGGAAAAGAGTGTGTGCAAGTGTTTGTAGAAAAGGGAGTGAAGAGAGAGTTCCCAGGTATAATAATGATAGACTGAAGGTGAGCGAGAATAGAACATGTACTGATTCCAGAAACAGCACAGTCTGTTGTTACCCTGGCCATGAATCATCACTGCAATGACTGGACTAGGCAGGGGATTATAAAAATTGAGCAAAGCCCCTAGATAATTTTGAATGAAGCTCATAGTACTGTAGATCAGTAGAGGCCTGCTCTGACTAAGCTGGAAAAACTAAGGAACAGAAGGAAACTGATGGGCCCCATAAAACAAAAAAAGAAAGAACAGAAGGCATATATCATCGAGGATTAACATCAGGGAGTATTTTGGTTATGTGATGTGGCCCGGTGCTCTCCCTACTGAGCATAGGGAGGGTCTGCATTAATATTTTGTGTATTGTATTTGATATAGTATTTTATTGCTTTAATGATGTAAACTACTTTGGCATTTATACTTTATGATGTAAACCACTCTGGATCCTCTTTTGGGAAAAAGATAGTTATATAAGTGAAAATATAAAAATGTAAATATAAAGTTTTTTTTTAAAATACCCTTTCCTGGTACCCTAGGACTGGTCCTCCTTCTTTGGGAATCTTGGAAGCCAATTTCCACCTTCCCTGGATGTCACAGAAGTAATTTTTCACACCCCCCTCCTACAATTGCCTGAATATCAGAGGGGCTCCCTTATCCATGCTGTTGACTTCCCCCAGATGCTACAGGCACTAATTCTTTGTTCCTCCACCTTCCTCCAAATACCACATGAACCACTTCTTTAACCTCCAAAGCTGGGAAATCTATTGAATGCCTCTTCATTTGATTCACTAGATCTGCTGCTGACTCTCATTTATGCCTCAGAAAAAAAAGCCCCTCAGTTTTCACCTCCATTGTGTGGCTAATAGGAGAGTAAACACGAACAAGGTGAGAAAGAAACAAGTGTCCTCATCAGCAATAACAGACAGCACCCAGTTAGACAGGAGTTAAAACAATGCATTTTGCTCTGCAGCAGTCTTGCCTTTTGCTTTTAGGGCATTGAAATGCAATAAAAATTACCAATATAAAAAAGAAAGACCAAATCTTAAAAAAAAAATACTAATTAGAAATCCAATTTAATTTGCCAGGTATTTCCAAACAATCAAAATCCTTTATGTTTTAGAAGACAATTCACAGGCATACATAGCATTTTATAGAAACATAGAAATATGATGGCAGAAAAAGACCATATGGTCTATCTAGTCTGCCATCCATCTAATTTATCTAGCCCTTACAATTCCCATCACTACCTCAGAGATCCCCTCTATTTATCCCATGCTTTCTTGAATTCAGATATCATTTTTGCCTCCACCACCTCAACTGGGAGGCTGTTCCATGCATCCACTACCCTCTCTGTAAAGAAATATTTCCTAAGATTACACCTGAGCCTATCCCCTTTCACCCTCATCCCATGAGCCTTTGTTCTAGAGCCTCCTTTCCATTGAAAGAGGTTTGCCTCCTGTGTATGGAAACCTGTGAGATATTTATATGTCTATATCATATCTCCCCTATTTCGCCTTTCCTCTAGGGTGTCCATGCTTAGATCTGAGTCTATCTCCATATGCTTTAGAACAGGGATCCCCAATTACCGGGCCGCAGATCATTTGGTCCGGGCCGCACAGAAAGAATAAAAACATTTTCACTTTATTTCTGTTTTATTGACTATTGCAGTCTGCAGGGTGACCACTTCCGTCTGTGCCTCATTTCCACACTTGCACACTCAGTCGTGGTTTTTTCCATGCCCCGATAAATTAAGCCCACAAGCTAATGGTTAGCTACTAACCCACTTATAAGGCTTATAAAATGAGTAAAAAACAAACATTCCTGGAGAGCTTCTTTGAAAAAGGGGAAAGACCTAAAGATGAGACAGAAGAAGACCCCAACTGCCAAAAAAAAGAAAGCTGCATTTAAAAGAAAATACCAAGAGTCCTACTTAAGTTATGGCTTTATCGCAACAGGTGATACACATGCCCCAAGCCCACTCTGTCTAATATGTGGTGACTGGCTTTCCAACGCCACTTAGAGACCAAGCACCCTGCATCAAACAAGCCTTTGGAGTTTTTTGAAAGAAAAAAATGTGAACACGAAGGATAGAAGCAATTATTAAAGGCCACCACACATCATCAAATGTGTCTGCACTGAGAGCATCATTCTTAGTGGCTAACCGCATTGCCAAGGCTAAGAAGCCCTTCACTATTGGTGAAGAGTTAATCCTGCCTGCCGCGAAGGACATTTGTCCTGAACTTTTAGGAGAGGCTGCGGTTAAAAAGGTAGCACAGGTTCCTCTTTCGGCTAGCACCATAACTAGATGAATTGATGAAATAGCAGTGGACATTGAGGTACAATTGTTAGAGAGAATTAATGTGTCACTGTAGTGTACAATCCAGATTGATGAGTCTACGGACGTTGACAACAACGCAATAATGCTTGTTTTTCTGCAATATATTTTTCAGGAGGATGTGCAGGAGGATAAGTTATGTGCATTATTGTTGCCAACCAACACTACAGGTGCAGAACTATTCAAGTCTTTGGATGATTACATATCGGGAAAACTAAACTGGTCACTTTGTGTCGGTGTATGCACAGATGGAGTGGCTGCCATGACTGGACGGCTTTCTGGTTTAACTACTCGGGTCTAAGTTTGACCACTTTTTCGGAGATGACCAAAAAAAGAATCACTATAAGAGAGTGCTTGTAGTTTGAGATTCGTATGGCTGAGCACATGGCCACCAGGAATGCTGCTTTAAGGTACAGATTCTTGAGAGATGCACATTTTAGCAGTTCAAATGATGGCCTTGCTAATGCTCCAAGGGCTAAATTAAGGTCCCTTGAGGGGACCAGAGGGTGAAAGGGTGGCCTGATGAGCTTTACCCCTTTCAGAAAGCGACCTACATCTGGATGCATTGTTACCTACCTGCCCTTTATTGGGCCCCTGAAATAGGAGATGGCTGCTACCTGTACCTTTAGGAAGTTGAGGGCTAGACCCTTATCTAGACCTTATTGAAAGAAGTCCAGGATTTGAGCTATGGCTGCCTTCCAGGGTGAAAAACCTCTTGGTGCCATATTCGGATATATACCAGAGATGTGGAGGTCTTTCGGGCCCTTAGCATAGTGGATATTACTACCAGAATGGAGTTGGGTTTTCTATTACTACCGGGCCTTGATGTAACAGGCCCTGTTCCAATGGGAGGTGTAGGGGTATGTCTACCAGTAACCTCTTTAGGTCTCTGTACCATGGTCTCCTTGGCTAGTCTGGTGCGATCAGGATTGTTATTGTTGGGTGTTTTTCTATCTTCTTTAAGGTTCTCCCGATCAGAGGCCAAGGAAGAAACACATATAGGAGACCTTCTACTGGCCAGGGGCTGATCAATGCGTCTATTCTGCAGGAGCCCTGTACTCGCCTTTGGCTGAAGAACCTGCTTGCCTTTCTATTGCCTCAAGTTGCCATAAGATTCATGGCTGTGAATCCCCATTTGGTGGTGATTTTGAGGAATGCCTCCTGACTGAGATCCAACGCTCCTGGGTCTAGCTTGTTCCTGCTTAAGAAGTCCACCTGGATGTTGTCTGTTCCTTTTATATGACAGAAGCTGACAGAAGGCTCAAATTCCATTCCACCCAATCACAGTCTACTGCATCCTGGGCTAGAATCCAGTTGTGAGTTCATATATGCCACTGCTGTCACATTGTTGGAGAGTATCCTGATTGGTTTCCCTCTTATTAGGGGGAGGAAGGCTACAAGAGCTAGCCTGATGGCCCTTAATTTTAGCCTGTTTACTGACCAGGCTCTTTCCTGTTCATCCCACTTCCCTGAGCTGTCTGTTCAAACACTGGGCCCCCCACCTGAAGCTGCTGGCATCTGTAGGGACGACCAATCACAGTGGCAAGTCCAGACTCATCCTTTTTAATAGGTTGGATAGATCTGTCCACCACCTCAAGCTGTTCCTTATTAGAGGTAGTAAGGGTAATCGTTGCTCATAATCCCTCGACATGGGAGACCATTTGGACAGGAGAGCCATCTTCAACGGGAGCAGGTATGCCCTAGCCAAAGGAAACAAGATCTATTGTTGCTACCATGAGGCCTAATAGACGTAGATAATACCAGACTTTGGGATATTGTTGCCTTTTCGTCCTGGGCATGGGAGATTAGTTTCTCCACTCTCTTTTGGGTTAAGTAAACCTTTTCCTCTCTTCTGTCGAACCATGCCCCTAGAAACTCTAGGAGGGTAGGCTATATAAGAAAGCCGTTAGGGTAACAGATTGGATTAGAAGCCAAAAGGTAGTTCAATTTTGAGCTTTATTTGAATGGAGACGCGATCTTATATATGTGCCCGACTCAGGCCGGGTTTCGCCCCACGTAGGGGCTGCCTCAGGGGCTGTATATAGTTAGTCTTAATGTATATGAGTATACTCTCATAACATGAATTCAAAAAGCTGCTTTTTGAGGAGACAATAGTTGTTTGCTGCATCCACTAAAAACTCACTGCTGCTTTTATATAAACATTTTGGAGTCAGGATTGTGTCCCTGCATTGCTGTTCGAATTGCATCAAGAGCGGGTCCGCTTTGAGACCACCAGACTGCCATAGATGTTGGGAATTAATGTTATGAGAGTATACTCATATACGTTAAGACTAACTATATACAGCCCCTGAGGCAGCCCCTACATGGGGCAAAACTCGGCCTGAGTCGGGCACATATATAAGATCGCGTCTCCATTCAAATAAAGCTCAAAATTGGACTACCTTTTGGCTTCTAATCCAATTTGTTACCCTAGAAACTCTAGGAACTGGGTAGGTGACAGGTGGATTTTTGTAAAATTTACCACCCAGCCTAAATGCTGCATTTGGTGCAAAACTGTTCCTATGGCCTGTTCGCGTACTGCTATGGCCTTTGTTTACGTACTGCTTCCGCCACTACCACCATGACCTTGGTGAAGGTTTTTGGAGCTGTTGCAATTCCAAAGGGAAGAGCTTGAAACTCAAAATGTTGCCCCAGAATACAGAAAATTAGTAGTAGCCTCCTATTTTTGCTGGCGAGTATGGGGATAGTATAAATGTTTGAGGAACTGGTTTTGTCAGCTCGGGAGCATAACCTTCTCAAATAACTTCTAGGACATATTGGTCTAGGTGATACGGATCCACTCTGAGTAAAACCGATGTAGGTGACCACCTACTGGAGTTATCTGCAGAGGGACCCCTTGATTTTCACTGAGATGGGTAGCTGGTACCTGCTGCTCCAGGAAAATCATTCCTTGATCTCTTGACTCCTCGAAAGGGCTGGGATCTGGAACATAAGAACATAAGATATGCCATACTGGGTCAGACCAAGGGTCCACCAAGCCCAGTACCCTGTTTCCAACAGTGGCCAATCCAAGTCACACGTACCTGGCAAGTACCCAAACACTACATAGATCACAAGCTACTATTGCTTATTAATTACCGTCATAGCAGTTTATGGATTTATCCTCTAGGAACTTATCCAAACCTTTTTTAAAAGGTTACATTAACTGCCTTAACCACATCCTCTGACAATGAATTCCAGAGCCTAACTATGCACTGAGTGAAAAAGAATTTTTTTTCAATTTGTTTTAAATGAGCTACTTGCTAACTTCATGGAGTGCCTTCTGGTCCTTCTATAATCTGAGAGAGTAAATAACCGATTTACATTAACTTGTTCAAGTCCTTTCATGATTTTGTAGACTTCTATCATATCCCCCCTCTGTCGTCTCTTCTCCAAATTGAACAACCCTAACTTCTTTAGCCTTTCCTCATAGGGCAGCCTTCCATGCTCCTTATCATTTTGGTCACCCTTCTCTGCACTTTCTCCAGTGCAGCTATATCCTTTTTGGACTTTTGGGGTTGCTAAGATCCAAGGTTAATAGGCCTGTATCTCCAATAGTCCCTGAGCCTTTGACGACTCCGATTTTTAAGGTTGCCTTGTAGCAAGTCTTTTGGCAGTCTCTAAGGCTCTCCCAGACTCTACATGAGTTTCTCCAATTCCTCTCCAAATAACAAGCCCTCATGAAAAGAGTTTTCCTAAAGATTTAGATGTCTCGTCAGCTGCCCAGTTTCAAAGCCATAATAGCCTCCTTGCTGCCATGTCTGAGGTGTCTGCCAAAAAGGCTACCCCAGATTCTACACAAGCTGCATCAATAGATTCAGGCAACTGCTGCACCCATCTCAATACTGTGTGTGCCACATAGCCTCGACATATGGAGGTATGTAGAGTCACTGAGTTTTTGGAAAAAACCCTGCTTTAGGATTGATTCAATCTTTCTATCCCTTCTACTGGGAAACTAAGAAGATTGTGAGTCCTCAGGAAGAATGAGACCCGCCCCCGATGACGTCACCACGCTAACGTCAGAGCCGGTAAACGATGCCGGTCCATCGGGCGTCGCGCGACAAAGGGGCTCTCCCCTTTGTGCTCCCCTTCGTGCTAACCTTTGTGCTTCTTTTAAAATAATTTTATTTATGTTTTTCTTTTTAATTAACCTTTATTAAAGTTGTTTAGGTTTTTGTTTTGTTAACATTTGTTTCGTTTTAGATGTTCAATGTATTAGACTAAGGAATTATATTTCCTGCTTATTCAGTTTCACTGTAAACAGGCCTGATTTGCATTGTATGCAAGAATGTCGGTATATAAAAATTAAAAATAAATAAATAAATAAATGGTTTTACAAACTATAGCATCTACCCTAGGGATTCTCAGAAGAGACTCCATCTCTTGTGGTAAGCGATATAACGTCCCTAGAGCTCTGGTCCCTTTTAAAAATCCCTGAGGGTTTTCCCATTTGGCTGTCACCATTTCTTTCAGGACAGGGTATAAAGGGAATACTTTGGATGGTTTACGCAGACCTTGAAAGATGGGATCCCCTTCAACCTGCCTCTCATCCCTAGCATTGGAGATCTTAAGCTCTACTAGAGTATCGGAGATCGAAGCAGGTAACTCATCTTTTTGGAACAGGCGAATAACTGCTGCCTCTTCTTCGTCTTCCAAGTGCCATTTTTCCATGTCGGAGTGCGCCGAATCTGAAAGCACCAAAGAATCTCCTTTTAGGCTCCTGAATAGGATATTTGGATAGGCCTGAAGCCCAGAGCTGCTCTGAATCTCTTCTGCGGGGGTCCTCTCCCTGAAGCTGAAGAGCTTGCAGGTTCCTGACTAGACTGCGTGGCTTCAAAGGCCTGGTGATTAAGAGGGTAAATTCTGAGGAAAAAGCTCCTTGGGAGGGTCCAGAAAGTTCCCCTTCTGCTTTGACAAGCTGCTTTGCTCCACAGGATGCTCTTAAGGGTGAGTGAGTTTGGGCCTATGAGATCTCTAGATAGGCTACCTAGTAGTAATTCTACCTCCTGATCCAAAGTCTTCGCAACCTCCCTACCTGGGGAGCTAGCCATTCCTATATGCTCCTCTGGGGGTGGAGGGAGTCTGTATTACAGATCCTGCCTCCCCAGATTAGCGTCACAGAGGGGACAGAGGGACCCAGCCACCGTGGGGATCCTCTTGGTCCTATATTCCAGGCACCTTCTACTCCTCAACATTGTGGTATGGACGCAGTCTGAGTGGGCGGTAAAATGCCGACCCAATTTTTTTTTTTTTACTTACCACATGTGTGCTAACAAATGCACATGTTCCTGCTTATGAGGTCCTCCCAATGCTGCCGCTTCAGATGCTCCCCTTTGCCTGCTCGATAGGCTGCATCAACACGGCCTGTTCCCCCACGTTGCTGGCGATCGACTTACTTCCACATAGGAGCCTCTCACTCTCTTTCCTGGGGGGAAGGAGGGGAGAGATTGCCTCTGGTTCCTGGTCGTCCCTCAGGGAGGGGGAACACCCTACAAGGGCTGCTGCACCAGAAACCCTGTAGAAAACTGGAAGCACTGCTTGAGGTACTCGATGAGGAGACCACAAAATTTGTATTTTCAGTGAGTAGGTCTGCAGTTCCAGGCGTCGGGCAGAAGACAAGGTGGGGAGACAATCCATCGATCCACCTCCTTTGGATACAGAGAATTACTGGAGGCCGCCTCCAACCAGACCCCTCTTAAGGAGGTGTCATCTCCGTCTCCACTGGACGCGGAAGAGGAATATACCCAAGAGTGGTGATTGGTCTAGTAATAGGATAAGGAACTGCACTATCCTCTCTTTGAGCAATGATGCCATTAATTTGCTCACTACAGAGGTCAGAGTAACTGGCCTATAGTTCCCAGCTTCCTCATTACTTCAACTTTTATAAATAGGAACATTTGTCCCTCTCCAGTCCTCCAGAACTACTCCTGACTCTAAAGAAGCATTGCAAAGGTCAGCCAGCAAAGTTGCCAGGACTTCTCTAAGTTCCCGCAATAAATCGGATGTATCTCATCCCGCCTTATCTACTTTAAGTTTAGTTAGCTCTTCATGAACACACTGATCAGAAAACTGATTGAGGTTTATCTCATTTCTAATCTTAATTGTGCTTATTTTGTGTGGTCCTTTTGTGTGGTCCTTTTGTGTGTCGACCCTTCCACAGTGAACACCGAACAGAAGTATTTGTTAAGCAATTTTGTTTTTTTCTCATCAGCCTCTACATAATTCCTCCCCTTGAGTTTCTCAATAGCACTTTTGCACTTCCTTCTTTCATTAACATATCCTGAAAATGTCTTGCTCCCTACTTTACCATATTTGCTATTTTTACTTCTATTTGAATTTTTGTATTCCTGACTACTTTTCCAGATATTATTGCCTGTCTTCCACTTTCTGTGATCTCTTGCAGTTTATTAATGCTAACCTTTTCTCCCTTACATTTGCTGTTACCTCTTTAGAAGACCATAGCAGCCTCTTTTTCATCTTCATTCTCGGACTGTTTTCAAATCTACAACTAAGTTATACTCATTGTATGGAGCTATGACCTCACACTTTCAAAGGACTTCTTTCATTAAAGTTCCCAAATGAAAGATTATAGTAAATCTAGCTTATTATAGTTTTAGGAGCTGATTCATAAAAAGCTGAACCCCTAAATTTAGACTCCGAAATTAGGTGCCCAAGTTAGGAGCCTATTTTCAGCTGAAAGCAACCTAAATTTTCTGCTGAAAATGCACAAATTTAGGACCTGAATTTAGACCTATCATTTTCCGAGTTTTAGGATCCTAAATTAGGTGCCTAGTTATGAAAATCAGTGCTAAAATCCTCTGTTTCCCTGTGCTAACTCTGCCCCGTAACACCCACTTAGAGGCCTAAATTTAGATAGCAAGCCCTGGTAAATTTTCAAAGGGGCCAATTTAGAAGCCAAAGTTAGATGCCTAAACTCTTTGAAAATTTGCGCCTTAGTGCACTGGGAGCAGATGTCATCTATGAATTAAGTAGACAGAGGGAGCAGAAGTCCAGCTGTATAAAAATATCAACTGCAGTAAGAGATAAAAGGAGCCAGACCAGCAATCATCTGCATTTCTATAGGCCTTTTTAGCCAAACAGGATTCCCAACACAGACTTCCAAAGCATACAAACAGCCACTGCTATAATGGAAAGCCTCTGGCAATTTTCAAAGGAAAAAAGAGAGAAGAAACAATGTTATCATTATTCATAGTTGGAAAATTAATGCACAATAAAAGTCACTTTTTCAAGGTCACAGTTAGTGTCAAAGCAGAATTTTAACGCATGATGCACAGAAGTGTCCTGAATCCTAGTACACTGCTGTAATCACTTAGACATACCTTTTTTTCTAGGTACAAAGAAGCTTCATTGACTCACAAACTACTGTTTGAACAGCAACTTTGGGAATATACAGCTGGATACTAGTATCAATGTTCCTGCTTGTGATGCTAGAAACTCTTGCCTTTTTTTGGCAAGATTTTCCTTGCAAGTGATTACTGGAAGAAAAAAGCAATCCCACCCCTTCAGTTATCATTCTTATGGAAGCTGCATGAATGTGCAGCCAGGATGCTAGGACTGCCATTACACAGGACAGGAAAGTTTCCTTTCACCTTTTCTTAAAGCAGCTTGCTCACTCCCTTCCCATTTTTCAAAACCTCTGTCAATGTAAGGATTGTAGCAGCCATCCTGTGGCTGACAGGCATGAACCACAGTTGCCTCTCATTTCACATTTCCCTCTGGGCTGACTGGTAGATTGACATGAGAGGCTTCTTGCCTGGAGAAGGGGTGAGCATGGACTCTGCTGAGGACCCAGCTAGCCTCAAGAAGAGCAAAAACTCTGGGGTGAAAACATTTCTGTGGGCTATATTTTTAAAAGGCACGTTTTCCATATATTATAGGAGACAATACAAAGATTTGCTATTTCATATTTTACTTGCATTTATATTGGGCAGGCTAATCCTAATATTTACTCTTCCATTTGCTGAAGCCCTTTGCTGTTGTACCAACTACCATTTAAAGTACTATGAGCATTTCTACCTCCTTTTTCTAACAACCCTTTCTAGGACAAGAGTTTGCAGTACCCTGCTATAGTCAGGAGAGATTTCCAAAGTTGCTCTCAGACTGCATCATAACAGCAGCAGTCACTGGTTGTTCTGGGAGGTGTGAATGGTGCACTGCTTCAGCAGGCAGCATGCCCAGTTTTCAAAAGCCTCTGAGTCAAGGATTTGAAGTAAGCAGCTTTAACAACTAAGCCATTAGAGCAACACGTCACCTTTTCTTATTTTTTCATCAAAACAGACCACAGCAGGCTAGTTCTATGGCTCAGTGCACGGCCATGCGGAATTGTCCTTGGATTCAATCCCACTCCCCAGGTCAGTTTTCACAGGCCCAGGGAAGAGAGTCATGGTCATTGCGTAAGGGAACACCGAGTGGCTGGATGCAGGGCCCACCATTACAAAGTTCCAGAAGGATCTTGGCTCATAACCCCTGGCCCAGAACTACAATAACCAGTCTAGGAGGCTAATGTACTAAAGTGCACAGAATTACACAAAGATCTCTTTATCACACTGAAGGCGACGAAGCAATGAGACAAGGCAATAGCGAAAACCAGAAGAATGCTGGGCTGCACAGAGAGAGGAATAACCAGTAAGAAAAAAAAGAGGAGATAATGCCCTTGTACAGGTCCTTGGTCAGGACTCACCTGGAGTACTGTGTTCAGTACTGGTATCCTTATCTCAAAAAGGATAAAGACAGGATACAGGTGGTCCAAAGAAGAGCAACCAAAATTGTGTGGTGTCAGCATTGGAAGACTTATAAGGAGAGGCTGAAGGATCTGAATATGTACCCCCTGGAAGAGAGGAGGTGCAGGGGAGAGATGATACAGACCATCAGATACCTGAAAGGTTTTAATGATGCACAACTGTCAAACCTTTTCAATTGGAAAGAAATCAATAGAACTAGAGGTCATGAAATGAAACTCCACGGAGGACAACTCAGAACCAATGTCAGGAAATATTTCTCCACAGAGAGGGTCGTGGATGTCTGGAGAGGTGGTGAAGACGAAAATAGTGAAGGAATTCAAATGGGCATGGGATAAACAATGTGAATCCCTAAAGGCTAGAGAATGGAAATGAAAAAGAGTGCATGGGGTGCTGGTGCGGCGGTTGCTGCCCTTAACAAATAAGCCTTGATACTGTTAATGCAACTCCACCATTGCTCTCTGCTTCAACAGCAGTGGGAAAAGGGGAATTGGATTCAGACAGCAACCGAGGGCCCTGACTTTTACGGTTTAGGGAACAAATAAACATGGAGGTAACTTGCTGATGCAGCTTTTACTACCTTTAATCAATAAGGGGTAAATTTTAAAACACTGGTGCATGTAAAAACTGGGAGATACGCGATGGCCGGGCTGCACGCACCGCGGGGATTTTTAAATAGTCCCATTCATGCACGTATCTCCTGGTACATGCCGAAAACCGGCTTCAAAATAAGGGTGGGGGCAGCGGCAGAGTGGGTGCCGGCTGGGACAGGGCCATTAGTCGCCTTCCCAGTGAAGCAGGTGCTGGCAGCCGGCCAGCGTGCACAACTTACTACTGCGCCGGAGAGCAGGTAAGTATAAAAAAGTATAGCTAGCTAGAGGGGTTTTAGGGGTCGATGAGGATAGGGGAAATGGCAAGCAGGGTAGGTAGGGGTTTTACAAAGTTCCATCCCATTCCATTCCTTTATTGGAGTGGACTGGGAGGGAATTGGGGAAAGGCCCAATCGTGTCGCCACACACTTTTAACAAAATCCCCCCCCCCCCCACCTTGCATGCCTGCCGATATAAAAACGCGTGCATGTGTGTGTGGGTAGCTGATTTTATAACATGCGTGCATCAGCACACACACGTTATAAAATCGGCGCATCCATGTGCGCGCACCGGGAATCACGCGCACATGGACACCCGTGTGTTTCTTTTAATAGCTACTTTTGATGCAACTCCAAATCTCTGCTTTCAAGGCAAGGGTTAAAGGAAATTGGATTCAAACAGCATCCAACAAGGGCCCTGACTTTTATGGTCTGGGAAACTGATAAGCATGGGGGTAACCTGCACAGTGCAGAAGATAATAGCATAAGCATAAGCTTGCTGGGCAGACTGGATGGATCATTTGGTCCTTTTCTGCCATCATTTCTCAGTTTCTATGCAAATAATGCACATTAAGTGCCTGATTTTCACAGCCCTTTACACGCATAAAACATGGTTTCGTGCACATAAATATTGATAAAGAACAGCTCATGACTCAGTTTGGATAAGAGTATGTATGTAACCCAATGTCTTGCACACTTTTAGGAAAACTGGGGATAGGTATTATGGATATAGTTTTGTATTTTAAAAAGTATGTGCTTACGTTCACCCACACAATTCACACCTTTAATAGAGCAGGCGTGCTTTCTGCGGGTGAATCTGTATGCATTCTAGGCCACTGACACATGAATTTTCAAAATAAACTTACACGCATAAGTTGGAAAATCTGGGGTAAAGTCTGCATGTAAAAGTCTAGATGTAAAAGGTACATGCAGACTTTACCGCAACACACACAGTTTATTTTATTTAAAAAATGTAGCTCAGGGATTAACTAACATTCAGTTTTTTAACACAGCCTGAGGATTCTCTATCAACTCAGTTATAGGCTCCATAGAATATTTCAGTAATCGATGTTAAGTGCCTCCCTAAATAGAAAAGTTTTCAATAATTTTTTAAATTGTGCCTTATCTAATGTCAGCCTTATTTCCTCTAGGAGAGAGACCCATATTGATGGACCAGCTACCAAAAATGCATGCTCTCTGGTTTCCACTGGTTGAGCCAGTTTTATTGAAGGCATCTCAAGTAAACCCTTATTAGCTGGTCGTAAACACGAGACAGTTGGTAAATGCAAAGAAGAGAGCTTAACCATAAATTCTCGGGATTATTCAGAAGCATATGTATTAAACGGCGACTTTGTATTTCACTTGCCACGTACGTGGTAACCAGTGGAGGGACTGAAGACTTAGAGTAATGTGGGTAGGATGTGTGCCGCAGAGTTCTGAATTATCTGTAAAGATCTGACAGAGTTCTTCCTACGCCAATAAAAAGGGCATTGCAATAACTGAAGCAAGGGAATAGTAAGGTCTTCAATATAGGATGAAAGATTTCATGTTCCAGTAATGGTTTCAGCCTACATAGGAGGCACAATTTGAAGAATGCAGTTTTAACAATAGGCTTAAAATGGTCACGCATAAATAAAGAGGTGTCTAGATTGACACCTAGATATTGCACAGAATGTATTTTTACTGGTAAACAGTGACCATTGAACATTAATGATGCTGGGCAATCCACAGGGATCTGTTGTGATAAGATCAACAGTTCTGTTTCATTTATGTTGAGAGAAAACTTGCTATAAGAAAGCCAACATTTAACAGCTGTGAGACAGATGCTTAAGAAGTCAAATGTATACTTTCATGACAATCTCAGAGAAAATAAAAATTACCTTCTAAGAGGATAATTTTCAAAAGGAATTTCTACTAATAAAGAGGTGCCCTAAATGGCCCTTTTAGAAAACTGTGAAAATAATTCTCTGGAACCTTTATGTGCAAAGGGGAGAGGTGTTCTGGGATGGAAACTTGGCAGGGCTGGGATTTGCCTGTGTAGCAAGCTACTGTAAAACCAGGTTCCTGCTCTCACGAGCTTATCATGAATTGGAGCCATACATTGTGGACTGAGCTGCATCTGGATTTGAGTAATGTATTTTGGACCTGTCAAAAAAGAGTTTTCAACCCTGCAGAGACTGCAAGCCACCACAGCCAAGGTGAAGGAATACAAAAATATGTCAAAAACCCCTGTGTGCTTTCCTGTGAAAGACAAATGTTCTGCAAGAACCAGGATCCAGCACTCATAGTGCTGGATGAGAAAAAGGGCTGTACTAGCAGAGGAGGAAGACAAAGTAATGCTGGGAGACCATTTTAGAAAGAAATGGCACAAACTGCATGGCTCTGTCTGGGGGTGAGGGGAGGGGACAGCCAGCAGACAGGAAGAGAGAGGTGCATCTGACAGCCCTGCAATCAGTTCTTCTCCTGACAAGGAATCATCGCAAGGAAGAGACAGAAGTTTGCATTCTGAAAAAATAGAGAGATTCAGGCAGCTGTTCTTGCTTCATAGCCAAGCTACATGTAAAATTCCAATATGGAACAGAGGAGCCAGGAGCTGAGGAACTGAGAAGCTTCCTTTCCAGAGATATCCAGGCCCAGACGTACATAGCTGGATCATCTTCCTAAGAGACCTAGTTAAATAATCTAAACTTTGGTCAGAGGAGGGAGACTGTTTATTTCCTTGCCTTTTGTTACAATTTCAGTATCTCATCTTAACTACTTTAGCCTTTCAGCCGAAGCCGAGCATAAACACTTGCTGGCAGTTACAGACACACAAGATAGAGCTAGGACAGTGAAGCTGATGCACCGTGGTCTTTCTAAAAGAGATGGAAACCAGGTTAGCTTTATGATTACTACCAAGCAACCCATTTGGGGAAGCTCCCCAGAAGAGAGAGACCTTGCACGCACTGCAGTGCTCATCTATTTGGTTTGTCATCTAGCCAGCTCCACCATCAACAGGGACTTCTTCATTTTCTTGCTTGTTTTTTTTCCCTTTACAATTTTGTGTTTGGGACAGGGCGCACCCTTTATAAATCGGAGACATTTGGGTGGATCTGTCCTCCCCATTTTTGAGTATTCAGGAGTACAATTTCTGAAAGTTGTATACTTCACTGTTTTTCCCCCCAATCTTTCTCCATTAGCTTTCCTTATTTTTTTTTTTATTACTATCCATATGAGTATGTTGGTTGCTCAGGCTAACAGGCCATACCCAGTATTATTTTTGCATGGCTTGATTTAAAATAAGAAAACTGCAAGTTTATATTATACTTCACTATTGTACTGTTGTAGGCATGGTCCCTTGGACAGAGATGGAGTTGGCGCAACCTGCAGGGTGCAGCCGTCAGCTGGTGGAGTCAGAAGAGGCAGAGGCCAACTGGAGTTTCACCTATACTAGACCATTGTAACATGGCAGCCTGCCGCGCATCTATGCGGAAATCTTCAGCAGCATCGGGGGTCCACAATGGAGACTTGGGGCTGGTCAGTGCGGTGGTTTGTGGGCAAGGCCCGCGGACTGCCAAACGCAGCATGTACTTTTCCCATTTAATGTTCTGGTTGGATGTACTGTCTACTTACATAATACTAGTAAAAAGTTTAATTATTGTTTTATTCTGATGTGATGATTTTATCTGGTCTGTGGTGCCACAAGTGAGAGGTTGTTTGGGAAGGGCACAGAATTGTGGCATCAGGGTGACCGGGATCCAGTCTCATCCCCCACTCAAGCTACAAATGCAAAGATAAATCATATTAGGATATAGGCAGACTACTTTTGCGAATTCTGCCTGGGAGGGGTAGGCAGGAGCCTGCCCCGACGAAGCCGCAGGAAGCCAATCAGCTGCTGCCACGTCATCGGAGGACCCGGAAGGGAGCATAAAAGCTTTCTTTCACGGAGGAATCTTTGAGGAGAAGGGAGCTTGCTCGGACCCCTGAGGCAGGAGGATTGTTCTTACCTTGCTGATAATTTCCTTATCTGCCTTAATAGGCAGACTACTTTTGCGAATTCTGCCTGGGAGGGGTAGGCAGGAGCCTGCCCCGACGAAGCCGAGGGAAGCCAATCAGCTGCTGCCATGTCATCGGAGGACCCGGAAGGGAGCCTAAAAAGCTTTCCTACGGCGCGTAGCTGCCGAGGCGCGCCTATCAACCGCGCCGTCTAAGCTGCGTGTCCAAGGGGCGCGTGGCTTTGGCCGGCTTCGGCTGGATTCGCCTGGGAGCCTCTAGGAACTTTAAAAAAATTTTCCAGACATACTTTTTTGATTTAAAAAAAGTATGCATGTAAATTCTTTCAACAAAACTGTGTGCACCAAATAGCAGGTATAAGTGCGTGCAAGTGAATTGGTGAGATAATTCTCAAAGTGGACTTATGCAAGCAGGTCTGCTTTGAAAACTGGTGTAACTTATGCATATATTTGCCAGCTAATCTATGCAATTTACAAAAGTAGTCCATTAAATGGGATGGCACAAACTATTTGACCTTTTAGCACACAAAATGTTACTATTTGCTTCCCAAACAGCTTATAAAATTTTATTTAAATTCACAAATACTGAGGGACAGCAATACAAAATTATGCAAAAAAGCTCATTAGCAATTAACATATAGCTAAACTACATAGGAAAAACCCTTTGCGAACCCGATTTTGCAAAAAAAAAAAAAAATATATATATATATATATATATTAACACCTAAATGAGGTGAAGAAGTTTTGCAAAGTTTTCCACAGGCCAAACTACGCACCATATTTGGTTACCAGGCTTATTTTCCACATACATTCCAGTACAAAAATAACATGCGCTAAAACAGAAATAGCATGTGCAATTCTGCAAACTTTAGTTCATCGGCCTCTAGGTATGTTGTATGGCAGGGAGGGGGGAGTGAAAGGAAGAATAAAATAGAAAAAAATCCCTAGGTAGTTACAAATGAAGGCTCATAGCCTGGCTCTGACTGAGTGGGAAATACAAAGGAGTTGGAGGAAACTGACAGGTCAAAATAAAATAATAAAAACTAATAAACAGTCCATGGTGCTACTAAGAGCTTGATTCACTAAGCTTTTCTGCTCCTTAGACACAGAAGCGGGGGAAAGACTTAATGAATTAGGACCTTAGTGATCTATGACCATGGTAACAGAACTTGGTTTAGATGTAAAATGCTTTGGAACTAAGAAGGAATGTTGCTTGAACTTAACACTTTCTAACACTGTATGTAGTTAGGACGCCACTACTAAATAATTCCAAGAAAGCAAGCAGATGACTATTCTAACCTTCTGCTTTTTTCACTAAGATCTGGGCCCAGGGCAATATTAGCCTCAACTGAGAATGAATTATTGAAGGAAATTCAAACCAGCAAGCACAAAGGCACACTGAGCTCACACAGTAGCTATGCTGGTATCCAAGCACCATCACAGATTAATGATCACTTGAATCCCTCCCCGCTACTTCTTCAAATCCATCCCTTCCTATATAATTTAGTGTTGTTAACACCACAGCAGGATCCGCAGCTGCTTCATTGGAAAAACTGATAAATAAATGTGCTGTAAATATTTATATTTTAAAAACTCCCTAAAGAAGTATCTATAGTAAATATGCTCAATCCAGATTACGAAATCGACAGGTGATCTAAACTAGGGCTACCATTTTTCCAAAGTCCAAAAAGAGGACACTTCCAGAAAATGAGCTCACACAACAATTTGCATACATATTATTTATTTATTTAACAAGAAGAATACAACTTGTACTTAATTAAGTGTCAGCTACAAATAAGGAGCAGTACATTTTTATGCCTAACACCAACAGACTCAATAAACAATATTTATAAATAACCAGTGCATAATGTTAAATAAGAACAAATGGAGAGAGTGGTAGCTGAGTGGTAAAGACCTAGCTCATGGGCCCCCTGGGTGCAGGGGTCAAGGGTCCCCCACCCCCCTGGGAAGACTGTCCTACCCTACTCCATCGATATGCACAATCTCTTGATCCTTAATTAACAAATATGCCAACAAGCTGAAATATTACACCTATTCGGTCAGTTTTATTCTGGGTTGCTTCTTATTGTGCCCATGCATACTTGACTTTTGTAGCAGTGCCTGGTTGTTAGTTAAGTTCCCATAACATGTTTTTGCAAGAATTATCTCTGAAGTTATACTGCACAAGCAGAATCCCTATTAGGTTGTTCTTTTTGTCTAAGGCTTTGCAACAGTAAAAACAAATGTGCTCTGTAGAGATGTAAATGTGTTTAAACATTGTGAGAGGGAACAGCAAACAAGAACTATGGGATCTTCGGTTGTTCCTAGGAAAATCCAAGGTTTTTTTATTTTTCAGAATACTTGGTCCATTTTAGTGTGACAGCAATATTTGGAACTCTTTATTATTGTTTTTCAGAAATTTCTGTAGATTGCTGCACTGATCAAAGCACCTGATGCCACCAATTTCCATGCCTTTTCTACCAGGTATTCGACACAGGCTTCCATATCAGTCCAATCAGGGTATTTATTTTATTTATTTACTATCATTTATAAATCACCTTCCAGATTAAAAAAAAATCATTCAAAGTGATGTACAATCACAACATAAAATAACAATCAAAATAATTACAATATACTCATTAAAATAATAAACAAGAACACTTGTAATTTATGTGACATGTATTGATAATTTAAATTGTTTAGTTTGATTGAATTTAATGTTTTTAATTGTATTGTTATTGATTTTAATTTGCTGTAATCCACCCAGAACAGACAGTCTGGCAAGTGGGCGGAATATAAACTTCTATCAATAAATAACAAACAAACAAAAACTTAGGGGCCGATGCAATAAATGAATGTGGAAAACAGGTGCTCAGTATTAAGCGCTCACTTTCCTAATGCTTGTCCAGGCACCTCTCCTGGGTGCACAATTCAGTAATTAAATGAGGAGGGGGTCACACTGCCAAGGAGGCACTAGGGACAAATGGGCACCCCTAGTGCCTTCTTGGCAGTGGGCGCCCAGAAGAGGTGGCTGTCAGTGGGTTAGGAAAATGGATGCTCAATTTTTTGAGCGTCCATTTTCCTAACCGGGGCACAGCCAGTTAGGTTGCTGGTAGACAAGATCATAGCTAGGGATGGGGGTAAATAAAATTCCATTTACAGAACAGAATGTTTGGAAAGAGCTAGGCAAACAAAGTGAACAAGGCCATGGGGATGGATGAGGTACATCCCAGGATACTGAGGGAGCTCAGAGATGTGCTGGTGGGTCTGCTGAAGGACCTTTTCAATAGATCCCTGGAACGGGAGTGGTGCTGCGGGATTGGAGAAGAGTGGTTGTGGTCCTGCGTCACAAGACTGGTAGCAGAGAAGAGGCTGGAAACTACAAGCCAGTTAGGTGGTGCGAAAATTAACATAGACATTGCTGAAGGAAAGGATAGTGAACTATCCAAAATCTGGTGGGGTGCTAGACATGAGGCAGCAGAGATTCACCAGGGGAAGGCCCTATCAGACAAATCTGATAGATTTTTTTGATTGGGTGACTAGAGAATTGGATCGAAGAAGAGCGCTCTATGTCATTTACTTGGATTTCAGCAAAGCTTTTGATAAGATCCCGCATAGGAGGCTTGTGTACAGATCCTTGGTGAGGCCTCACCTGGAGTATTGTGCTCAGTTCTGGAGCCTGTATCTCAAAAAGGATAGAGACAATATGGAGGCAGTCCAGAAGAGGGCAACGAAAATAGTGTGGGGTCTGTATTGAAAGACCTATGAGGAGAGGCTGAAGGATATGAATATGTATATCCTTGAAAAGAGAAGGTGCAGGGGAGATATGATACAGACCTTCAGATACCTAAAAGGTTTCAATGACTTCGAACCTTTTCTGTTGGAAAGAAAACAATAGGGGTCATGAGAATAAACTGCAGGGGGCGACACAGAACCAACGTCAGGAAATATTTATTCATGGAGACGGTGGTGGATGCCTGGAATGCCCTTCCGGAGGAGGAGGTGAAGAAAAAACAGTCAAAGAATTCAAAAGGGCATGGGATAAACACTGTGGATCTCTAAAGGCTAGAGGGCGGAAATGAGATAAGCATGCAGGCGGGTAACTTGCTGGTTCGGTAGTTACTACCCTTAGCAGAAGGCATGGAGATTACTACCCTTAACCACTATGTTTTGATGCTTTTAATGCAACTGCAACATTGCTCCCCGCTAAGACGGCAGGGGGAAAAGAGGAACTGGATTCAAACGACAACTGAGGGCTCTGACTTTCATGGTCTGGGATACTGATTCGCAGACATAAGGGAAATAGCACAGGACTGCTTCTACAGCAAAGTCCTAACGGAAATAAAGAAAGCGTACATGGGAGTAACTTGCTGGTACAGTGGTATTACCCTTAACAAATAAACCTTCATAGTTTTGATGCAATTCCAGTGGCAGGAGAAAAGGGGAACTGGATTTAGATAGCAACTAACAAGGGCCCCTACTTTTATGGTCTGGGGAACTGATAAGCAAGGAAGTAGCCCGCACAGAGAAGCAGTTACTACCCTTAACAGAAAGCATGGATTACTAACCTTAACCAATAAACCTTGATGCTTTTGATGCAACTGCAACATCGTTCTCTGCTTCGAAGGAGGGAGCTGGGGTGGGGGCTGGAGATTAAGAGGAATTTGGATTCAGAGACAACCAACATGAGCTATGACTTTTTTTTATAGTCTGGGTATTGATGTGCAGACATTAAGGAAATAAACACAGGACTGCCTGTACAGCCAATCCATAAGCAAAGCATGTCAAGCAACACCGATTGATACATGGGAGTAACTTGCACAGCGTGGCAGATACTACCATGGGAAGCTTTCTGGGCAGCTTTCTGCCATCATTTCTGATTCTATGTTTCTATGAAAGGATAGCAAGTGAGTGGAGAGTTCTTGAGGGAAACAGAGTAGATCAGCTATGCAAAGCAGACTGGAGTCTGGTTCTTCTCTCTCTCTTTAGCACCCCCATGTATCCAGACTGACTAATAGGTAGGAGATGGTTCTCTCATCATGGAGGTAGGTGTGTTGGACATGGGCACATAAAAGGATTCCTCCCCCATGACAAAGAGGACATTTGCCTAAAAATCAAAAACCTGGAGGACAAATCTGAAGAATCTCAAAAGGTGGACATGTCCTTTTAAAAGATGGCTGATGGTAGTCCTAGATCATTTAAGAAGCATTTTTAGCTGTTAATAAAGTGTTTTTATTGTTTTGCATTTGTACACTGCTTGGATCGGGTCTGGTATGTGTGGTATATAAAAAATATTTTGGAAAACTACAGGTAAAATTCAATGCATATAGGTTCTTTGTGCATACTTTTACCCGCATAATGAGCGGGCAATTTTGCAAAAGCCCAATTCAATGGGTTAGGCATTGCTTTATCCATGGAATGACTTTAAAAATTATTGCCCCCTGTATTTAAATTTGTGGATTACTATAAAATCTCTGACCCCATGTAGTATGAAAGGACTCTGAAATATCTTTTTTTTTTTTTTTTTTTTTTTTTTTTTTATTTATTAAGTTTTCAAGTTTTACATAATTCAGTATACATTATTTTACACTTTATACTTACAACTTCAATTTTTTACCAAAAGCTAAAAAGAAAACTTTACTGTTATGGTTCATTCTATGAAACATTTGCAATTGGCAAAAAATTATCTCAAAAGCTTGACATCAACTTTTTGAGCATGATACAGGA
Source organism: Rhinatrema bivittatum (assembly GCF_901001135.1). Taxonomy (NCBI): domain Eukaryota; kingdom Metazoa; phylum Chordata; class Amphibia; order Gymnophiona; family Rhinatrematidae; genus Rhinatrema; species Rhinatrema bivittatum. Next base: position 41,660,994 of record NC_042628.1, read on the forward strand.
AACAAAGTTTTTTTTAAATCTGAACCATCCTGACTATTCAATAAGAGGATAAAAATAAAAGAAAATATAATAATTAGGCAATCTCCGTTTCGCAATTTACTCTGTTTCTACACCCTACCCATTTGGTTCTACCGGAGATGAGGTTGCAGGCAGTCGTGATTCAACAAATTGAATTAAATGTTCTATTTGCGTAAACACAAATGATTCCATGCCTCTCTTTAATACACATCGACAAGGATATTTTAAGGTGAAGGAAAATCCCATTGTCAAAATTCTTTGTCTTAGTTCCAGAAACTGTCTACGTTTAGTACGAGTAGCCAATGATAAATCTGGAAAGATTTTTATATTTTGTCCAAAATATTGTATAGGAAATTTTTGAAAGTATGTTCTCATTAAAGAACTTACATCAGCTGTTGAAATCAATGATACTACTAACGTTTCTCTTTCCAAAATTTGTGTAGCTGAATTCTCCAAAAAGCTTGTTAAATTTGCCGGGACAGATACTACTGGGCCAGAAGTTCTCTTTTTCAAGAAAAAACAGGAATTAATTGAAATCATATTATTTTCTGTAAATTCCAGAACTTCCGAAAGAAATTTTTTTAAAGAAACATATGGTATTTCCCCAGCTATCCTAGGAAAGTTCATAATTCTTACATTCAATTGTCTAGTACTATTTTCCATCGCTTCTAACCTTCTTGAGACTAAAGACTGATCTTTTATTAAGGCAATGTTAACTGCTTGTATAGCTTTAACATTGCCTTCTACCGTAACAATTCTAGCATCTAAATTATTTACTTGTTGTTGTATATCATCATTTCGTTTAGACAAATTTGAGGATACAGAATCAATTTTTTTTTCCAACCTGTTGACCGTCACAGATAGCCCGCTAACTAAATCCCACAGTGCTCCCAAAGTTACCGTTTCCGGTCTAGATGTCGGTTGTTCCACAACCTCCAGTAGTTCTCCTTGTGGAACTTCACGTTGTTGCTCAGCAATATTCATTGCTGCCTGTGTTATTGTTCCCTCATTAGACTCCTCTACCAAAGCGGAGGTAGCTCCCTCAGTAGCTGGCTGTTGACCGACCTCATCGGTAGGCAATGCTGCTGCTCCTTCGCTTATGGATCGTTGGGCTGGAGGGGGACGTGGGACAGGGCTGAGGGACGTCTCAACCAGGGATGTACCCCTCTCCTCTATCGAGATATTTCCAACGGTTTCACTGGGGCCCTCCTTTTCTAATTGCTGCATAAAACAATCTATTTCCAGTTGTAATAGGGAGGGAAGGGGTTCAGAGGGAAACACTCGAACTCTCCCTTTTCTCTTTGCAGGCATTTTACTGTTGCAATAATAATAATAAGGAATAGAAAGTTTTTACCGGAGCAGTTTTAGTCGGTGGTTCAGCGTTTGAGAGCGGCGTGTTCTCCCTCCTATCCGACCTATTCCGGACTAAGCCGGACAAAGCCGTGCGCACCCCTTAGGTGCGCACGGCTTTGGCGGCGCGCCGGCGTCGACGGGGCGCCGCAAGCGCTCAGGTTTTCACTGCGCTCCGGCTCCTCCCCTCACGTGGGCCTTGCGTTGTTCCGGGCTGAAGCAGGGGGTATCAGACGCCGTCCTCCCGAACTTCTCGGCAAGCGCTCAGGTTTTCACTGCGCTCCGGCTCCTCCCCTCACGTGGGCCTTGCGTTGTTCCGGGCTGAAGCAGGGGGTATCAGACGCCGTCCTCCCGAACTTCTCGGCAAGCGCTCAGGTTTTCACTGCGCTCCGGCTCCTCCCCTCACGTGGGCCTTGCGTTGTTCCGGGCTGAAGCAGGGGGTATCAGACGCCGTCCTCCCGAACTTCTCGGCAAGCGCTCAGGTTTTCACTGCGCTCCGGCTCCTCCCCTCACGTGGGCCTTGCGTTGTTCCGGGCTGAAGCAGGGGGTATCAGACGCCGTCCTCCCGAACTTCTCGGCAAGCGCTCAGGTTTTCACTGCGCTCCGGCTCCTCCCCTCACGTGGGCCTTGCGTTGTTCCGGGCTGAAGCAGGGGGTATCAGACGCCGTCCTCCCGAACTTCTCGGCAAGCGCTCAGGTTTTCACTGCGCTCCGGCTCCTCCCCTCACGTGGGCCTTGCGTTGTTCCGGGCTGAAGCAGGGGGTATCAGACGCCGTCCTCCCCTCTGAAATATCTTAATCCATAATATTTATGGATTTTATAATCGAGGGTCTTGAAGACGGCGTGTTTTCACTCAAGTCTCCCTGGTGCAGGAATTTTGTTTCTGAAACGCAGTCCATGTCGGGGACACATCAAACAATATGGGATGGAATCAGCGCATTAATTTTTCATGCAATTGTCTGAACTTTTGACGCTGTGAACATATTAATTTCAAGGTTTGACAGCGCAACAAGACATTACTCACTTTTTAACTGCATTAAAAAAGTTTATAAACAAAAAATAGCAGGAAAAGGCAGACCGATGATTACAAGTTAAGGGCCAGCAACAGAACCTAACAGCGATGCATTCAGCCTGATTATATGAAGGTCCTACCTATCAATGATCATCTTGCTGAAAAGTACATAGTATTATTTTTTTAAAACTGTTTTTATTTTGGGACATTATTAGTTTAGGAGGAGTTCTTTTCATAATTGAATATTTGTATTTTTCGCTATCCTGGGAGTACACTCATTAGGTCATTACTGTTCAGTAAATATCCAATGTGGATGTCTACTCAGATGCTGTAGAATCTATCTATGGATTTCAACGCACGGGTGTAGGGCTTTGTCAAGGGGAAAATAATAATTTGAACAAACAGGTGCTATATATACTTAAACCTATATATTTCAATGCTTAATGTTCTTCCTTTCTTTAAGTTAGATAAATAAACGAACTTGCCTTCATTTCTAATTTCTGTGATGCCTCGATAGAAATCTTCAAAACTGATCACGCCAAGTCCAGTGGGGTCCAAGTACTTAGTTAGGTCCTTGACCTGCAACAACAAATGAAAAATACTTCTAAGCAAATTCATCACTTTCAGAGAAATATATGCGGTCTGAAAATCCTTGTAAGAGAAGTCCACAGTAAAGAAAAATTTAAGGAAATACCAAGACAGCAGAAGAAATGTGAGAATCACACACATATCATCCTATGCAGTGAACAGAACAGCATTTGGCAGCAGCTAAGGAGAAGGAGCAGCAGGCTGTGAACCAGGAAAGCCAGAGTTCAAATCTGGATGACTTTCTTTGTAACCTTGGGCAAGTCACGTCACCCTCCACTGCCTCAGGTTCAAACTTAGGGGATCATATACTAAGATGCATTAGGGCTTTACCATGCAGTAAACAGTGTTTACCGGGCAGTAAATGCCTTTATGCAAAAGACGTGTGGTATTTCAAATATCGTGAGTTATCTTTCCCCAAAAAATCTCGAACAATGAGGATATTTAAATGTGCTGATTTGCATGTCAATCACTTCATTACCAGTTGATTAAATACAAATCAAATAATGAGGCTCGACTCAAAATTTGCAAGCTGTGCTATTTGTCTGAAAGTTAGCTATAGCTCGAGAGGTGTAGCTATATTTCCTCAGGACCATTGGGATATTAATGTACGATGCTCTCAGGATGCATCCTTATAGGTTCCGAGTGGCCTGGATACTTTCTTCGCTCCCCCCCCCCCCCATAAAGAGAGATCCCTGAGAGTCTAGTGATGACCTCCTATCCTACCACCAACTCTCAAGACAGGCAAAGTTGAAAAAGTAATTTTTAAAAAGTTCAAAGTTTCTAGCCCCACCCCCTCTCAGAAAAAAAAGTCACCTATCCTTCCCACCTAGCCCAATCAGCCCCCTCTCACATAATAGGGGCAAAAGTGTATATGCGGTTGACTGGTGCCATTTTTAAAATGGTGATGCCAGGCTGGAGTCCATTGGATCATCAGGGACTTGTAGAAGGTATTGAGTGGGAATCAGGTGATTCAGGGGAGTAGGGGGGGGTAATGTTTTTTTCTCAAAGGGTGTAGAGTTTGGAAATGGGGGGCAGGGCCAGGGCCAGGGCCCGGGCCAGTGATTTTGAACTTTTTTTTTTTTTTTAAATTATTTTAATTATTTTTTAATTATTTTCAAATTTGACTACCTTACAGGGTGGTGAGGGGGGTGGGACAGGGGGTCTGAATAGACCCCACTCCACTGGAGGAGGGGGGAGACAGTATGCAGGCCCATAAACCCTGAGAGAAAGGGCTTTATCATTGGCTGGGCCCATACTATGGAACACGATGCCACCCGAACTCAGATTACAGAATAATCTCAAAACTTTTAAGAAAAATCTAAAAACATGGCTCTTTAAAAAAGCCTTCACTAAAGAGTGTGGAGGGTAGAGAATGAAAGTACAAGGTAATGCAGATGAGAATGAATTTAATCAATCCTACTTTTAAGAAGTAATATTTCAAAGCGATAGTAACTCAATAATACACCTGGACTTGACCAACATTACTGAAATAATGATTTTATTTATGAAATTGTAACCAAACTTTATTGGCACCTGTTAGAATGTAAGATATCCTACATTTACTTACCTTAGTCTATGTGCCTATTTGTAAACCGTTGCGATGGTATATAACTTAGCGACGGTATAGAAAAGTTTTTAAATAAATAAATAAATAAATAAATAAATAAAAGACAGCGGCCAACATGCAGTGAGCTTTTGGGTTACTTAAGTCACAGTATTTTTGCCTGCGGTATTTTATTATCGGGGATAATACCACAAGATTCACAAACCTGTGGTCCTCCTCTCTGGGGAAAACATCATAGCAAGGGTTCTCAATCCCGTTCTTGGGACACACCTAGCCAGTCAGTTTTTCAAGATATTCTCAATAAATATGCATGAGGTAGATTTGTATACAATGAAAGCAGTGCATGCAAACATTCAACAGCAGCTACCAATAGCAGGAGGCGGCCAGCCCCACCATTGCTAAAAGGGAAAGAGTGCTCACGTGGGAACCTATAGGACTAGCTGCCCCAGCTGTAGTAAACTGAGGGAGAGGAAGACCTACAGCTGCCAAGAAAGGAGGGAGGGATTTGGAGTGTAGTGCAACAGGACCACTTGCACTTGGTATGAAGACAGAGGATAATTTAACTCTGAATGGGACGGAGGAGAGGGATGTTGCTAGTGGCTGGGAGGTGGGGACCTGGTACTGGGTAGGGAAGAGAGAAAGAGGAAGGGGCTTGGGTGCAGTGGGGAAGAGAGGGAGGGGAAATGGAGTAGAGAGAAGTTGGGATCTATTTCTATTTAAACTATAGTAATTTTACAAGTATCTAAATATATTTACATATTAGAATTCATTTATCTAATTATATATGCAAATTCAATGCACATTTTTGTCTTGAATTTTGTCCTTTTTGGAGGTTAGTATTGTTTTAGGATTCTTGTTTTCCCTTTTGAAGAAGAGTATCCTCCTTTTGCGGTACTCCCAAATTGGCCACCTTAGACACTGCTGGGAACAAAAAAGAATGGATTTTTAAAATCCTTTGTTTCTAAACAACCAGAAATCTACCAAGCCATAGTTCAACAGCTCACTCACCCACTCAGAGAAATTGTGCTACTTTCCAGCACTGCACAAATTCCCCCTCAAACAATTTTCTGAAGATGGCGCTCACGGGGAATGTGCAAAGCTAAAAGTAGATAAAGCAATAGAGCTGGATGGGATACATCAAAATGTTTTAAGAGAACAGGGGAAGTCCTGGCAGCTCTGCTGTCTGACTTTTTCAATGCTTCTTTAGCATCGGAAGTGGTTCCAAACCACTGGAGACAGGTAGATGTGGTTCTTCCTCACAAAAACAGAAGTACGGAGATGGCTGGGAACTACAAACGAGAGTCTGACCTCAGTGGTGAGCAAATTAATGGAATCTTTGCTAAAACAGAGGACAGTGCAGTTTCTGGAATCCAGTGGATTAAGGATCTGAGACAACATTGTTTTAGCAGAGGTAGGTCATGTCAAACGAATCTAATCAGTTTTGACACAGTTCCACATAGGCAACATAAACAAACTGAGCATCCTAGGTATGGGTCCTAAAGTGACTGGGATTAGAAACTGGTTGAGTGGGACATGACAGAAAGTTAGTGGTAAATGGAGTTCTCTGTAAGGAAAGGGAGGTTGCCATGGTGTGCCATAGCAATCGGTCCTTGATCCGATTCTGTTCAACATGTTCATAGGCAATATTACAAAAGGGCTATTGGGTAAGGTCACCTTTTTGCAGATGAAACTAAAATCTGCAATAGAGCAGACACCTTGGAAAGTGTGGAAACCATGAGAAGGGATCTAGTGAAGCTAGAAGATCGGTCTAGATTTTAGCAGCTATGATTTAATGTTAAAAAATGCAAGGTAAGCATTTGGGTTGTAAAAACCCACAGGAACGATATAGTATGGAGGGTGAAGTTCTTCTGTGCACAAAACAAGAGTGAGATCTGAGAGCAACCATGCCTGATGATTTTAAAGTGGCCAAAAAGGTAGATAAGATGATAATAAAAGCCATAAAGATGCTTGCTTGCACAGAAACAGGAAGAGCCAGCAGGTAAAAGGAGGTAATATTGCCTCTGTATTAGTCTCTGGCAAGACCTCATTTGGATTCTGTACAATTCTGAAGACCGCACAGTCAAAAGGAGATAAACCAGAAGATTAAATGCACAGGAGGGTGGTCTCTTTCAATGGAAAAGAGGCTCTAGAATTAGGAGCCTTGAGATGAGGATGAAAGAAGAAAAACTCAGAGTAATCTAATACAAATTTTTATTTTTTTTTTACAGAAACAGCCTCCCAGTGGAGGTAATGGGACAAATACAGAGGACCTCTGAGACAGGAATGGATTGTAAAGCTAAACAGGTGTCGTTGATGGGCAGACTGGATGGGCCTTATTGTTTTTAATCTGCCATGATGATTTATGTTTACATGTTTTTATCTCACTTCTGAAATGAGGCATGTGAACTCCGGCACATCTGTGGTTTCAAAGTGATCTGAGCTGCAGTATCAAAGGATTCCAGACCTACAAACAAGTAACTACGCACTGAACTGCATGTATTGAGAGGGAGTTCTTTTTCGCTCTGACTACAATCTAGTTGTTAATGTCAATCATGTGATAAGGTAGGCTGCAGAGGAGTGGTGGGAGAGGGAATGGAAAAATGTCCTCATGTTACCCCTTACAGATTCTCACACAGATCTGCAGGAAGCTCTAAATGAGACAAAAGCTGCCAAGTTGTTTAATGCTGTTTTTTATTTGCATTTTTCTGACATGACAGACTTCCTTACTCAAAAGCTTGCATATGAACAGGCATAAAATCTTCCAATACTGAATGCACTACATCCAAGATGCAGTGTAATATGCACTTGTCAAAATATTATCCATGAATCCAAGAGTGCCTAGCACTTGGAACCCTCTTTGCACAGCACTTCTGCTGAAATCTGAATTATTAGGGGGAAAATTTTATAAAGTCAGAATTACTTCCAATGTATGAAACCTCATATTGCTATGAATAAAACTTCATTTGTAATGTCATTTTATAAGTAAAATAGAAGAAAAACAACAAAGTAGATGGATAAAGATGGCATCTTTAGACAGGGAGTAAGGTGTGCAAAATAAGGTGGTATGTAGCAAAGCTTGATGAATAGTCTAGAGTCTTGCAGCTAAAATTTCATGTTAAAAAATGCAGTCATGCTGCAAAACCCAAAACAGTGATACAATCTAGTGGGTGAAATTCTTCTATGCTCAGAGCAAGAGTGGAATTTGGAGGTGATCGTATTTAATGATCTCAAGATGGCCAAACAAGTGGATTAGGTGATGGCAAAAGTCAGAAAAATGCTTGGGTGCATAGGGAGAAGAATGGTCAGCAGAAGAAAGACTGTATAAGTCCCTGGTGACAGCTTATTTCAAATATTGTGTACAACACCGGAGACTGCATCTTCAAAAGAATATAAGCAGGTTGGAATCGGTCCAGAAGGTGCCTACTAAAATGATCAATGATCAGGTACAGAGAAGGGCGACCAACATGATAAAGAGGATGGAATAGCTCCCCTATGAGGAAAGGCTAAAGAGGTTAGGGCTGTTCAGCTTGGAGAAGAGACAGCTGAGGGGAGGAAGTACAAAGGAAAAACAATACTGTTGGTTACATAAGATTATAGGAAATGCCATGTTGGGTCAAATCAAGGTCCATCAAGCCCAACATCCTATCTCTGACAGTGGCCAGTTCAGGTCACAAGTCCCTAGCAGTTCCCAAAAAGAAGATCTATTTCTTGTCACTCACTCCCAGGGATAGCAATGGCTTTCTTTGCTCTTCCTGGCTAATACTGTATATGGAACTTGACCAAACCTCTTTTAAATTCTGCTTTGCTAGTTGTCTTTACCACATCCTCTAGCAACAGATTCCACAGCTTTACTGTATGCTGAGTAAAAAAAAAAATAATAATTTTCCTTGATTTGTTTTAAATCTGCTGGTTGATGGAGTGTCTTCTTGTTTTAGTATTTGAAATGGTAAATAATCTTCCTTTCTTTATCTGTTTCACCTCACTCACAAATTTATAAACGTCTATCTTGTCCCCGCTCAGCCACCTCTTTTCCAAGCTGACAAACCCTAACCTATGTAGCCTCTCACCATTTGCTTATATAATTAAACAAACAAAACCTAGCCACTATAATCTGTAATAATATTTATTATTCATTATATACCACCCAACTCAGATACAGAACCAGCCCAGAGCACTGAACAACATATCAAAACATAACAATTAAAAGTTCCAAGAAAAACATTTAAGAGAAAATAAACATTTGAATTCATACCCCCTTCGCTCTGTAGAAACAAAAAGATGCATTATTACAGGAGTGGCCAACTCCAGTCTTGAAGAGTCACAAATAGGCCTGATATTTAGGATATCCAGAATGAATATTCATGGGCTGCCTCCATTGTATGCAAATATTTTCATGCATATTACATATAACATAACTTAATAACAATGGCAGAAAAAGACCAAATGGACCATCCAATCTGCCCAGCAAGTTTCTTATGGTAGTAACTGCTGCTCCATGCAGGTTTCCCCCAGGCCTTCTGTTAAGGATAGCAATTGACACTCTGAGCAGGTTACCCCCAGGCCTTTTCCTAGTTCCTCCCAAACATTCTCTTCTGTAAATGGAGATGTATCTACACCACTCTCATCTGTATTCTTGCTAGCCAGCAAAAGTTCTCCAATGTCTTCCACAGTAAAAACTGAACTGAAGAAATTGTTAAATACTTCTGTTATTTCTTCATCTTTCTCCACATCTTGCTCCTTGTTTCCTTTCAGTCTTGCAGTGTGCCTCCTTTCTCTAACATATCTGAAAACTGTTTTGTCACCATGCTTTACCTCTTTGGCAACCTTTTCTTCCACTTGGGCTTTCGCCATCCTGATTTCATTCTTTATTTCTTTCGGCTTCATTCATAATATTCATTATGGATATCATAAAACCAGGCCTGTTTGTGGATCTTGAGGACTGGAGTTGGCCACCCTTCCACTATTAAGTTGCTAGAATTGAAATACTTTAGGCATCTATCCTATAGTTCTCTCTAACTGAGTTTCCCAACTCTCTCCTGGAGGCACACCTATCCAGTCAGGTTTTCAGGATTGCCAGAATGAAAATGCATGAGATAGATTTGCATACATTGGACACCCATGGTATGCAAAGCTATCTCCTGCATATTCATTATAGATATCCTGAAAACCCAACTGAGTAGGTGTGGCTTCAGGAAAGGGTTGGAAAACACTGTTCTAGAACTCAGTGGCACAAATTCTGTCCTGTGGAATGAGTACTTAAGGATTAATTTGGTCAATGTTAAGGTTTCCTTTGGGAAAATTCCCTAAAATCTAATGGGATTACATTACTTTCTTTTCACAGGAAAAGTTAATGTAGGGGCATCAAGAAAAGAACATTCCAGTTCTCTGCTTCCTGGGATATCTGTCTTTGCAGTCAAGATACAGTTGCAGTGGCGGCTCCTGAAATGTTTGCATGAGAAGGGGGGGGGGGGAGCATAAAGGGAGCACAGTAAATTTCAGGATGGGCAAGCACCAACTAATCAAAGCAGTCCAGCCAGATGAGGGATGGCCATCGCCCGCCTGCCCCCTCCCCCATACAGGTGAACCTAAGATGACACAATGGCCCTGTCAAAATAAAAAATAAAAAAGTTAAGAGAAATTGGTAAAAATGTGTGTCTTTGAAGGAAGATTTTGCTAGGATAAACACAGATACTGCCATCTGTTTCCTAGTAAATGTTAAGTTATTCTTGGTGGGGGTGGGTGAATACATTTCTCTTCCAGCATTATGAAAATGCAAAGAGTTTTTAGACATGCCAAATTTGGATTAAGTGATGACCAGAATAAATCTGGATTGCACATAAAAAGCATGTTTTCTGCTCATACAATATGATTTATGCACACAAAAAATGCTTTTTGTACATAATTCATATTTTATGCACAGAAAAAGATTTATGCACATAAGCCATATTTTCTGCACATACAATATGATTTATTAGCTTACACATTAAGAAACCATGTGCTAATTTCAGCGCACAGTTTTAGTGCTCAGCTGATTACATTGGCCCCATAGTTAGGAAAACTCTGGAGACAACTACTAGAGCATTTTCAAAATAAGTGTTCTTTTTCACAAGGAACCCCATCCTGAGTCCCCCATCTCTTCTGTGCCACATATTCTCATTCCTTTCTAGCTGATAATGTTCTTCCTTCGACTGCATCTCTCTCCATAAGTTCTTAGATAAGTTCTTAGAGGAAAAATCCATAAACTGCTATTAATTAATAAGCAATAACAGCTTGAGATCTATTTCTTGTTTGGGTCCTTGCCAGGTACTTGTGACTTGGATTGGCCACTGCTGGAAACAGGATGCTGAGCTTGATGGACCCTTGGTCTGACCCAGTTTGGCATTTCTTATGTTCTTATGTTCATATTGGCTCATGCTCAGCATCAGATTCTTCACTGACTCCTCTTCAAACAGCCAATCCAACACCTCAGCCCCTCAGCTGGGCTGGTAAAGTGGTAGTCTTCATTGTTTTCTATACACCCAGTTTTCTTCCAGACTTAACAGATTTTGCCTCAATTTACATATGAGATGAGTACAAATTTTTTGATTTGAGAGTTATTCATAATGGGGCAGATTTTAAAAGCCCTACACGCGTAACTCCAGCTGGATTTACGCATGTAGGGAGATTAAGTGCGCCAAGCCTATTTTGCATAGGCCCGGTGAAGAGCACATGTCCTGGGCTTGAAAAAAGGGATGGGGGCAGTCCGGGGCAGGGGTGTGGCCAGAGGCCTCCTTGGGGTTTCTAGGCCGGCAGGCGCAACTTGCATAACAAAGGTATGAGGGGAGTGGAAGGTGGGGGGGGGGGGGCGGAAGGAAAGTTCCCTCTGAAAATGGAGCAGCCTCGGAGGGAACAGGGAAAGCCATCGGGGCTCCCCTAGGGCTCGGCACGCACAAGGTGTACAAGTGTGCACTCCCTTGCGCGCACTGACCCTGGATTTTATAACATGCGCACGGCTGCGCATGTTATAAAATCGGGTGTAGATTTGTGCACGCCGTGTTGCGCGCACAAAGCTACGCCCGCGTGTAGGCACTAAAATCTGGCCCAATGAGTCATAAGAAAATTTATTTTATCTGATTGAACATTTTGGCATTGTTCCATTTGAAATTGTAATACTGAATGGACTCATATGTAACATTTCAGCTGGCCACGGGGAGGCCCATGACTGGCTGCAGTTATTGTACCACTGTAGGACTCTAAAGACGCTCTCCAGGCTCTCTCTACTACTACTATTACTACTTAACATTTCTATAGCACTAGCTGACATTCGCAGCGTTGTAAGAACATAAGAGCATAAGAACATGCCATACTGGGTCAGACCAAGGGTCCATCAAGCCCAGCATCCTGTTTCCAACAGTGGCCAATCCAGTCATAAGAACCTGGCAAGTACCCAAAAACTAAGTCTATTCCATGTTACTGTTGCTAGTAATAGCGGTGGTTATTATCTAAGTCAACTTAATTAATAGCAGGTAATGGACTTCTCATCCAAGATCTTATCCAATCCTTTTTTTAAACACAGCTATACTAACTGCACTAACCACATCCTCTGGCAACAAATTCCAGAGTTTAATTGTGCGTTGAGTGAAGAAGAACTTTCTCCGATTAGTTTTAATGTGCCACATGCTAACTTCATGGAGTGCCCCCTAGTCTTTCTATTATCCGAAAGAGTAAAAAAACTATTCACATCTACCCGTTCTAGACATATAAAAAGACAGTCACTGCTCAATAGTACTTACAATCTACTCTCTTGCAACCAGGACACCACCAGCATGCTCCGAGCTCATCACAACGCGCCTCTCCCTAGGTGCGCGCACACTCTGTCCCCTTATTAAGGCTCCATAGTGAGAAAATACCCTCAGGCACCCAGTGATGACATTGGTGTGACTGGATATTTAAACCCCAGGTGAACTCTTAGCCCTCGCCTCCGCATCAAGTCCTTCTGCTTATCGAAATTACTCCAAAGCTCCTGATCCTGCCTTGCCTCATCCAATCTGCCAAGCCTTCACCAGCCTACCCTGTCTATTCAAGTTCGCCTTGCCCTACTTCCAGCCTCGCTCCGTTCCAGTTCTTTGCTTGTCTGCCTAGAATTGACCCCTTTTATGGACCTGGACTACTCTCTTGCCTGCTGCCTCGAACCTCAACTACACTTCGCTCACTACCTGCCCTGACCCTTGGCCCGAATTTGCTGTCTACTTGCTGCCTGCCCTACCTCAGCTCATCCCTGGACTCTTACTTTCTGACTGTCCCTAGGGACATTCACCTAAATCCTGCCAGCCCCTGAAACCCAAAGGGTCACCCTGCAGGGAACAGGGCTGGTAAAGAGGAAAGTCCAGCTCAAACCCTTCAAATGGCGCGTCTGCCAGCTGTCAGTGTGGGCCTAGTAGGTTCACCTGCTAAGCTGTGTCAACCATGTCACAGCCCAAGGGCTCACTTCTATTCCATTGCATTATACATCTTAAGCTTTTGTTTAGTTTGGTGTCACTTTAGACACTTAAAATTAAATTTTGGTTGGGGACTGCACCTCAGAGACAGTGACCGAGGAGTTGTTTCAATAAAAAAAATTGAGTTTTTAAAACCAATGATTAGAGACATCAGAGCTAGATAACTATGCTTATAGCAGGGCTTTCTGAGATCTGTTTCCTCCTTTTCTAAGATGTTTAAAATTTGTTTGGCCATCATACCCTGAGGATTCACAATTTATATAATTTCATGGTGGATTTTTTTCATATTGTTTTTCCTTTTGGTCTGTTCCACCCACCTCTTGCTTATATTTGATATTGTTTAAAAATACTATCTGGAAAGGCCAGATAAAATATATCCTATACATTAAAAACGTTGGAGGAGGACCAAAAAGAAAACCTCACCTAGATTTTACACTGTTAGACAATAGCTAAGTTTTTAGAATAATGCATCAAATGAAATGAAAAAGTCAAAACCAAAGATGTTGCTTGTACATGCGAGTGAATCACAGATTACATAATGTACATCATGCAATTTATATTACAGAAGTGATATGAAGGAGAAGGGGAGAAACTGGAGGAGGAAACTATTGAGTTTGCAGAGCGATAAGGTGACAGAGAGAACTCAGAATTATGTCTGCAAGAGTGTTGGAGAAAAAAAGTTTATGAGAGACAAACAGCAAAATAGAAAGGAGGGGGGACAGAAAAGGATAAAAGAAAAGAGAGGGACAGAGCTGAAGAATTAGAAGCAAGGGAAGTGGAGAGATGCATAGAGATGGAAGAAAGGGGAGGGGGAAATGATGGAGATGTGGAGGGGAGATCTCTCCCTGCCTCTCTCTCCCTCCCTTCACTACCCTGTGGTTTGCCTCTTGCCACATGACCTGGCTACGGTTGCCAGCTCAAGCCCTATCTTCATCTTTTACAACCTTCTCTCCCTTACTTCCTCTCTTCCAAGCTTCCACATTGCAGACCTCCACTTTCTACTGCTTTCTACACCTCTCCTGTCCCTATATGGGCCTCTTCTCCTTCCCTTCATCCTCCAGAGTTTCACTCCTTCCCCTTCCTTCTCCCATTTCCCCACAGACCTCCACTTTCTACACCTCTCCTGTCCCTATATGGGCCTCTTCTCCTTCCCTTCATCCTCCAGATTTTCACTCCTTCCCCTTCCTTCTCCCATTTCCCCACAGACCTCCACTTTCTACTGCTTTCTACACCTCTCCTGTCCCTATATGGGCCTCTTCTCCTTCCCTTCATCCTCCAGAGTTTCACTCCTTCCCCTTCCTTCTCCCATTTCCCCACAGACCTCCACTTTCTACACCTCTCCTGTCCCTATATGGGCCTCTTCTCCTTCCCTTCATCCTCCAGAGTTTCACTCCTTCCCCTTCCTTCTCCCATTTCCCCACAGACCTCCTCTTTCTACACCTCTCCTGTCCCTATATGGGCCTCTTCTCCTTCCCTTCATCCTCCAGACTTTCACTCCCTTCCTTCTCCCATTTCCCCATGCAGGGCTTCATTTATTTATTTATTAAAAGTATTTATGATTCACCTATAAGGAAAAAACCCTGCTAGGCAAAGTACAAACAATGGAAAACATCATTATGTAAACAAATAAAACAGTTAAAGCATTATTAAAAATATATATGTATATATTTTACAGCAAGAATAAAATCTTTATACAACATAAAATTATAGCTAAACAAGAAATAAGCAAAGCAATAAAACTACAATAAATCAAGTAGTGTCAAAGGCTTCTTGAAAAAGTAAGATCTTTAAACATAAACTTAATAACATCTTCCTCCCCGCACAAGATAAACTGGCAGGGCATTCATAAAGTTGGACCAGCATAGAAGAATGCTTGCCGCCTAGTTTTTATTAAGTGAACAAGTTTAATAAGAGGCACAGCCAGTAAACATTTATCCGAAGAATGCAGGGAGCAGGAAGGGGCACATAATGCAGGAGAATGCCAAATAGGAAGGTCCACCTTTTTCTTTTCTTTTGTTTTTTTAAAGCTTTAAATGTTAAAACCAAGATTTTATGATTAAATCATTTTTATTAAACTTTTCACAATACAATAATACCTTGATAGTGATGTGGCTTTATCCACTATCAAATAACCCACAACAATGCATGGACAGTCTAAGAACGCTTTATTCCAACCTCCCCACCCCTCTTATCACCCCCCAACCCAAAGACCTTTACCATCTTTCAACATCTGAAAATATAGAGTGTCTATACAAAGTTATAAGCTCCTCTCATTTCTCAGTGAAAGTATTAGCAATCAGACCATGAGCAGTTGGACTCAGTGACTAAATACATATTCCAAACCTTCAAAAATCTTCACCTTATACATGTCATATTTGACACATTTTTTTTTATTATACACCATTGAAAAGCAGCATTTCTGAGCTCTGTGTCGGCGCCTCAGACAAAATCCACTTCTGCAATATAGCCCTTTTAGCAAGTAAAAACATTTTCCTGCACCACAGATGGATAAATCGATCTCGAAAAGGCACCCCACCTACATTATCAAATAAAATCACTCCTATGTCAATAGGCATCCTAGAGCTGAAAAGACCCAATATATCACTTATCACCAAAAAACCTGGATGGTGGCCAAATGTTCCTATACTGCTGGCACACGTCTTACACACATCTGATGATTTCAGGTGCATATGTTTAGCCTGTTTTTGTGACATATAAAGACGCAATAAGAATTTATATTGGGTTTGTCACAAATCCATACTGCTAGTAATCTGCTTAATTCTCTTAAAATAACCAGCATAAGTTTGGCTTGAAATTTCAATGGATAATTCGTCCCGCCAAAAGTTCCTTTGGGACTGGTATTCCAAACCAAAATTTTAAAAACATACACGCAAGTGAACTGGCAACCAGTGCAATTCCCGTAAAAAGAGGGGGTCACATGCTCCCACAGCTGGCCACCTAAAGCAAGGAAAGCAGCAGAGTTTGTAGACCTTGTAAAGCTTTGAGGTGAGAGCAGGGAATCCCAACAAAGAGAGAATTGCAATAATCTATGGTGGTCAAGACAAAGGCTTGAACAATAGTATGAAATCAGTGGGGTTCAATATCCATTTCAAATGTCAAAAGCAACTGTAATTTGTAGTAGGCAGTACAAAAAATCTGTTGGATTTGCTGTTTAAAGTAAAAACTATCAAACAAAATCCTAAGCTCCGAACAAATTTCTTGAATGGAATGAGAGTGTCAAAGGCAGGAAAGTGGGTAATATTCTAATCAAGTAAGTCTGTGAACTTTTTAGAAAAAACAAACTGCTTCAGTTTTCACATTTACCAGGAAATGATTTTGACATAACCAAGAATTGAAAATGGATAAACTAACAAAACAGATTTAAGATTATTCCTTACTGGGGAAAAAAAGCTGAATGTCATCAACCTAAATTTGGAACATCATCCCATGGTGATCGAGTACTAAGCAAAATGGTCTGAGATAAATAACCTTTTGCAGGAACCAGTTCTACATAATTATGTTTAGGCCTATGAGGTGTGAACACTGTGGAGACTCCCAGGCTAAGAAACTTGGTGCGGTTACATGGTTCACAGCTGCCTAAACAGGACTCTGATCAGTTCCTTACTTACTCAGAAATTTCATCTCTAAACACCTTCAATATGTTTATCTGGGAGGACCTGTTGCTTCTGTTTCTTGCTAATGAATTCCTTCTATATAAGCAGCCATCTCCTCTTTTAGTAATGACTTTCAAAGTTTTCCCAAAACATTAATGTTAATTTAACCAGCTCATAGTTGCCTGGTTATGATTTATATCCAGTTATGAACAGAAAGACTTCATGTACCCATCTTGCCCTGAACATCACGCCCTGCTCCGATTCTTGAAAACTTAAATATGTCAGTCATGCCAGCATTTGGATGAATTTCCTCCAGTCCTGGTGCCTTAACTTTTACATAATTCTTTCTTTACTCACTCGTGAATTAATGAAAATGTCATTGGGCCTAAATTAACTCTAGCATATCTGATGGATTTTGCAACTGAAAGTCCTTTCTATTGTAAATAAGGAAGCAGTCACTTAGGACTTCTGTTTTTAATTTATGCATTTTCTCCACAGATTCAAAAAGTAAATCAAGAAACCTTCATATATAGGAAACAAAAACATATAGAAATATCCAATTACAATGAAGCTTACCCCACAATATAATGGTGGGAGGAGGATGAAAATAATAGATCTTAATAATAATATATAGAGAAAAAATATCAAAGGGATGTCTAATATATCTTAATTGGACTAAACCTTCGCAAGCCCATTACCTTGAAAAAAAATGTTCTATATTGGGTCAAAAAATGAAAACATTCCCTTTATAGTTAATCACACATTTACAGGGAAACTTAAAATAAAAAGGTTGCTCCTAGAGCCAATACCCACTGATGCAGGGTAAGAAAAGCCTTCCTAAGAGAAGCTGAGTAGCTCTGGCAACATCGGGAAACATTCCAATTGATTATCCATAAAACAAAGCATTTCTACATTTATGTTCAAATCTTATTATTAATTTTATCACAAAGATAGTGTATAACAAGATGCATGACAATTGGTTGACTATTCCCAATGATGTGCTCAATACAGAAACAAGAGAAACCAATGCACTCCACACTTAAACCCCATCCATACTACCACTCTCTCAATTACCCTTTGCCTGCAGAGTAGTTGTAATTAACAGCATTTCTACATTTATTGTAACGTTTTAACAGCCTATTCTTGTCTGACTACAACAAAAGGTGACCAGGAAGATAGCTCTCATAGTTATCTCATCCACTGAGCTTTCCAAATATGCTGACAAATTAAGACAGTGTGGGGATGAAATAAAATCCAAATCCCCTTCCTCGGATTCTCCTTGCATTTACCTTTAGGAATAACACATTTTAGGAAACACTTGGCACCTCTCCCTCTGGTATCATGAGTACTTCTTTCAAATACTTCTTAAAGAGCTCCTGTGGGGCCAACAGCCAAGTATACAGAAAGTTCAGCAGTCTGAGATTCCTTGATCTTACAGAGTTCTCCAATACTTCTATTTTATTATACAGGAGCAAACTGTCTTTCATAAAGGACAAGTTGGTAGATTGCCCACAAACTTGGCTCTCCAAACTGGAAACTTTCTCTTCGTCGATCCTCTTGTCTTGAGTCATGATCTTGGTTATAATATCTGATAAAATCCAATCATAAATCAGAGACTACAGAGGAAAATGTATCTTCCCTCCTTGTAATAGCTGTCCAAATATCCTCCAGGGTGATCTTCCTCCCTAAGTCAGGAGACTCTCCATTTCCCCAACCCTCTTCATAGCAGGCATAGACAAAGGTGAGAATACCAAAGAGCCTGGACAGGGATTCCTTCTGCTTCTCCTCACTGCCGATATTGAGCACAGCCTGGTGGGAGGGGGGGACTGTGGACCTATTCTGCAGCACTTCATCATTCAAGGTCCAGTTCTTCGGCTATAAACCAGAATTGTGATCCTGGTCCTCCTCTCTCACTGCCCCTTCAGCCAACACAGAACTCAGGTCTTCAACAATGCTACTGAATCATCAAGGAGGAAGGTGAAGCCATGACCCCCTGGAGAGAATGGTGAAGTCCTACTGACAAAGCTCGAAGTAACATCAAGCTCTCCGCTGGTTTCCTGACTAACTGCCTCTCCAGGAAGATGGGAGGCCAATAGAACAAAGAAATTAATCAGCCCTTTCCCCGGCCCGAGAGACTGAGTCATGTAGGCCTGCAACTTGCCTTTCCCTCTTCCCAGGCAACTCATCTCAAGGTAATCCAAAAGAATTCAGTTGCTAGCATCCTATACTGGCACCATATTGATTCCTCCCCCCAGGATTTTTATTTCATCTGCATCTTTAGTAATTATAATTGTGTTTCCCAATCTACCTGATCAAAATATCCTCCTACTATACAAGTTACAAACTAATAGATACCAAATTACACTGAATTCTGAATAAAATACCAAGAATTTTTCACCCACTCATGCCCCACTACAAAAAAAATTATTTCATTGTTATTTCACATGGTTAATATTCCAATTTTATTTGAAGGGAAAACAATTAATTTATTGAACTAAAGGGCTTCTTTTGGGACCTGGTTTATATCTGAAACACTTCCTAGTCTGCTACAGAGGGATCATGTACAGGAAAAAGAATCCACCACCATTCATTCAATGTATATGCATAATCGACTAGCATGGGAATTCTTATCTTCTTTGTCTGCACAGAGAATAACTAACAGAATAATATCTTGCCTGCAAGTGAAATATCATTGTTTTAACAAGTGTTCTTCCTAGAATTGTAATAAATAAGCATATAAGAAATATACACACTGAAAATATACACTCTTATCAGCATCTCCCTGTATCTTAACAAGAAAACAGAAATACAGCCCATACATTTATGAAAAAATTGGCACTCTGTTAGTTGAAGAAGTAAAAGAGCTTACTATACTCCTGTGTATATGTGTATATATATATATATATATATATATATATATATATATATATATATATATATATACACACACACTCCTATATATTTATTTATTTATTTATTATTCATTCATTTATTTGTTTTTTTTATTATTTTTTATTATTTTTAAAGATCAAAGTCTGGCTTTGAAAAACAGGATTAGTGTGCATGTCCTCTCTTACAAGACCCCCAACCTGACAAATCTTGTGGGACTGCTTTAACAGTTGAGGGCTGCAAACCATATATAGGCTGGATGCTCAAGATGGTTTTGGGAACATCAATAAAGAGTTGGTTTCTTATACAGGACTAGGACTTGCTGTATTTTGCCCAGATATTATTTCAGGAGAAAAGTCAAGCTGCAAATTAGAAACTATGCAAACCTTTTCATTTTAAATAGCCTAAACTCCCCTGGGAAGGCATACAACTCAGTCAAGTGAATACCCACTTTTGATCTTAGCGGCAGAGTATTCCCACAGTGCTAAATGCAGGTTCTATAGTGTTAAGGATTTAACTAATCACAGAACAGAAATGAAGCAAACTGACTCCATCCTATTTCAGCCTATTTAAAATAATATGATAGTTTGAATTTCACTATGACATGATAGCCCAAGTCCATTATTTTCTGAACAGGGCAATTAAAATACAAGTTAGCTGGCCCACTTGTCTGGCAGAACACTTTCACCTGTGTAGAATTACTACTGTGGAATAAATGTGTGCCTATAAATCACAACAGAAAACCATGCTTTGATGCAATTCCCTATACTACTAAGAAGAATGGATTCTACATTGTCTGAGAGTCACAGTTTCAAACCTCCAAACTTAGTCTATTCCCCAGAGATTGAAAACGCTAAAGGCAGGTCCCCCTGGGAGAGGCATCATCACATACTGCTCATATTATCACTTTTCACCCCATAGAAAGCCATAGCCTGTTCATCATTTCAAAGACTATATTTGAGATTGGCTGGCACCTAATTTTCATCAGTAAAGTTTTCTGAATCCCAGAGAAAAAGGCAGGAAGCTGCAGTGAGATCACTGTGCATTACAGAAAGCAGGGATCTAATGTACCAGCAGCTCATCCACATTCTACCTGTTCCGAGTATTTTGGGGCCCTTTTCTTCCACCTACTTTGTTCCAACAGGATGGATAGGCCAAAAAGTAAATAGCTGGCATCTTCTAGTCCAATCAGGAGACAGATGGTAAGTCCGAATGCAAATTCCAAGAAGCAATGAGCTTGCCAGAAGCCATCTTGTAGCACACCTAAAAGACTTCAGTCTGAGAAGCTACAGAGTGCCTTAACAGGATATAAAACATATGCTGACAGATATACTGTAATGATGGGGAGAAATTAAAATCACTTCTGGATGTTTCTGATGTAATATTTGTAAAAGGCAATTTTTAAAAAAGTACTTCTGTAGAGACTAAATTTATGTGGCTCAAATATCCTCACAGCTAAGGTCCCCAGTTTAGCTGCAGTATGGATTTAAGGTTAATGTTCTTGGTGTCTGATTTATCTACAAACCTAAGTAGAACAAGTTTCCAGCTACAATTTCTTTTATGGGACAATATTTTGCTTTGGTTGGTCTAAGGTCCAGAAAAAATCTGATCCTTGAATGATGCGCACATCCAGAAGAACCCCTCTCTTCCCATGTCCTTCCAAAAAGCTTTGTGATAATGTAAAAGACCACCAATATCAGGATTGCTATTGCCCAAGGATCCAGACTCCTAGGGCCCCTGTGTAACCTGTCAGATAGACCCAACTACTGCCCAAATTTTCAAAGGCCCGCGCGCATAAAATACGGGGGTTTATGTGTGTGGCTGGGCCTTGTGCGTGCCGCGCGCATTTTAAAACGGGCCCGGCCATGCGAGTAAACCCCGCTATGTACTGGGCCTCTCCAGGGGGGCGAACTGGGTCTGGGTGGGGCAGAGGGTGGGCTGGGACAGTGCGCATAACTTGCTTCTGGCTCCAGAGGAGCAGTAAGTAGAAAAATAAAAAGAATTGGGGTAGCTAGGTAGGTGTTAGGGATCGGAGTGAAGAGGGGAAGAAGGAAGGTTAGGCAGGGGGTTAGGGAAGTTCCCTCCCAGTCTGCTCCTTAATTGGCTTTTAAAATCCAGCACACATGTGCGCGCGGCCATCAGATTTTATAATATGCGCGTGCCGGCGCACACATATTATAAAATTGGCACGTCCATGTGCGTGTGCTGGGAACCGTGTGCACATGGACGTGAGCGCGCTCCTTTTAAAATTGACCCCTATTTGAGCACCTGATTTGAAAATAAGAGAAGTGAGCCATTTACTTTGATATATGTTTACTTGGTTGGGATTTTTTTTTTGTTTTTAATTTTTCTAAATAAATTAGAAAAAGCAGCTATATTATAAACTCATCTACCTAAGATGATAGAAAACAACAAAAACTGTGCTGGAACAGCTGTTACAACAACAAAAAGTAGGACTGACTGGGACCATTATGGTTTGGAGATTGACCATGCTATAAGGAAGTTGGTTTGGATAGTTTGTACAGAATTCTATAAGATTCTACGGGCCAAGCTACTTGATTTACTGTAACAGGTGTATGATAATTCCTCCCAACAAGGGAGATTCCATATGGAATTTAACCAGGCCTTAATCACTGTATTTCCAAAAATGAATAAAGATTTAACTAAGCCAGAAAGTTACAGATCGATCTCTCTTATTAATCTGGGTATATTTCCTAACCTGGTTTCTTCTGATTAAGCAGAATCTGTGAAAGGTAAACATGGAGTATGTAATATACACAAATTGTTTCTTGCATTATGGGATAAATACTACCTAAATAGGCAAGGCCTGATAATAAGTTTAGATGCAGAAAAGCCTTCGACAAGGTTCAGTGGAGCTACAATTGTGATCATACGTTTACACACCCTTGGCAGAATTTGTAAGATGTGTAGCATTTTAAAAAAACATGAGTGATAAAATAATTTGAAACATTTAAAAATAGATGTAAACTATTATGCATCACAGAATAGCAAAATCATTAACAAATCACAGTAATAAGGGAAATAATAAAATGGTCCTGTTCAAAAGTTTGCATATCCTTAATGTCTGGGCTAATAATATACACTCAAATTGACACACACAGGTTGAGATGGCAATGAAAGGCAGGTGCCTTGTTTGATTGTAATTAGTGTCTATGTATAAACAGTCAATGAGTTTCTTAGCTCTCAAGAAACCCTTGTGTATTTCATCCAAGGCTGCGCTGACTTTGGTGGTTACTGAAGCATGGAGAAAGCAAAAGAACTGTCAAAGGATCTGCAAGCAAAAGTACATCCGGAAAAGGATATAAAAAGGTATCCAAAGATTTGAAAATGCCAATCAGTACTTTCAAACTCTGATCAGGAAATAGAAAATCATGGGTTTCTGTTAATACCAAGCCATGTTCAAGTAG
Organism: Rhinatrema bivittatum; assembly: GCF_901001135.1. Taxonomy (NCBI): domain Eukaryota; kingdom Metazoa; phylum Chordata; class Amphibia; order Gymnophiona; family Rhinatrematidae; genus Rhinatrema; species Rhinatrema bivittatum. The sequence goes on from NC_042628.1 coordinate 41,683,933, forward strand.
ACCAAGAAATATTTCAGATACAACTGCCAGAAAACTTTTGTCAAGATGCAAAGAAAAATCCACAAGTAACTTCTACTGAAATATAGGCTTCTCTGAAACAAAGTGGTGTGGGTGTTTCATCATGCACAATAAGGAGATACTTGAACAAAAATGGGCTACATGGTAGAGTTGCCATAAAAAAGCCATTGCTGCACTAACGCCACAAAACAGCCCATTTACAACATGCCAAACTGCACCTAGAGAAGCCTCAAAAATTCTGGAACAAAATACTTTGGAGAGATGAGAACAAAATTGAACTTTATGGTGACAACCATAAACACTATGGGGTGGATCTTAAAAGGATTTACGCGTGTAACCGCTCCTGCGCACGCCAAGCCTATTTTGGTAGGGCTGGGGGGCGGGTTAGATAGGGGAAGCGAGGGGAAGGTGGAGGGGGCCGAAGGAAACTTTCCTCCGAGGCCACTCCGATTTCAGAGCGGCCTCGGAGGGAACGGGGAAAGCCATTGGGGCTCCCCTAGGGCTCGACGCGCAAGGTGCACTTCCCTTGCGCGCGCCGACCCCGGATGTTATAACATGCGCGCGGCTGCACACGCATGTTATAAAATTGGGCGTACATTTGTGCGCACCGGGTAGCTCGCACAAATGTACCCCGCGCACGTATGTTTAAAAATCTGGCCCTATGTTTGGAGAGGAGTCAAAAAACCTATGAAGAGAAGCACACCATCCCTACTGTGAAGCATAAAGGTGGATCTCTGCTGTTTTGTTTTTTGTTTTGGGGGGGGGGGGAGATGCAGCGGCACAGAGAACTTAAGACAAAAATTGATGGCAGGATGAAAACATCTTAGCAGAAAATACTGGAGGAGAATTTGCATTCATTAGCCAGAAAGCTGCACATGGGGTGCACTTGGACTTTCCAACATGACAACAATCTGAACTATAAGGCCAAGTCGACTCTTCAGTGGTTGCAGCAGAAGAAAGTGAAAGTTCTGGAGTGGCCATCACAGTCTCCTGATCTCAATATCATTGAACCACTTTGAGAACTCAAACATGCAGTTCATGCTAGACATCAAAGAATTTACAGGATGTGGAGGCTATTTGCCAAGAGGAATGGGCAGCTTTACCACATGAAAAAAATAAAGGGTCTCATTCACAACTATCACAAAAGACTGCAAGCTGTCACTGAAGCAAAAGGGTGTATTAAACAATATTAAGAACTAAGGGTGTGCAAATTTTTGAACAGGACCATTTTATTATTTCCTTTATTACTATGGTTTGTTTGATGATTGTGCTATTCTGTGATGCGTAATAGTTCAATTTGAAACATTAAAAATAACAGACGTGTTTTGTCTGATCGCTCATGTTTTCTTAAAATGCTACACATCTTACTAATTCTGCCAGGGGTATGTAAACTTTTGGGCACTACTGTATATGTTTTAGATTTTAGAGAAATTTGGTTTTCCAGCTTCCGTCACTCTATGGATTCACTTGCTATGCAAAGATCACCAGGCAAGATTGATTATTAATGGTCAAATGTCAGGTTCTTTTGATTTATTGGGGGGCACCAGACAGGAATGTCTATTTCCTTTGTCATATGTTTTGACTGTAGAGCCTTTGGCACTTTGACTGAAATCATATACAAGGACTCCACTTAGGGCAAAAGGTATGTCTATTTGTTGATATTTGACTTTTTAAACCCACTCTATCTGAATCTATGGAGATTATCTTAAGGTTTTCAGTGATTATGGCAGATTCGCAGGATTGAAAATTAATTACACTGAATTAGAAGCCTTGCCCTTAGAGGTTTCAATCCCAGCAAATTGGCAGGATAGTTTTCTACTATGGTGGGTGCCTTCTCACTTACCATATTTTGGGTGAAAAGTTTCATCTCAAATTGCTGACATATACAAACTAAATATTAACTGAGCACTTTCAAGATCAAATGCAAGTTTGAATGGAACTTCCCCTTAAAGAAAGGTGTATGTAACTTAAAATGATGTTATTACCTAAAGTGCTTTACAGATTGCCGATGCTGCCATGCTAGATCCCTCGGAAAGATGTTAACATTAAATCATTGCATTCAGGTTTTATCTAGAAAGCTAAAGCTAAGAGAATTAGTTACCAGTTTTTGATGAATGAAAAATCTTTGGGAGGATGAACTTTGCCAGATTTTCGATTTTATAATATTGCATGTCAGATGCGTTTCGGGTGGGAATGGCTTAAAGGGAAATGTAGATTTTGTACTCCTGAAATGGCAGTGTCTGCAATTAGCTCACTCGCTCGGTGGAGTGCATTACATCTGCAAGATTCAAAATTGTCTCCCTCTTTGAAAACGTGTCCATTGTTTACTGCAATCAAGAAAGCTTGAAAATATCTGTCATTGGTGAGGTATTTCATGGATGATACAGAATTTTTGCCATTGATGGGTAATTTTGATTTTTCTCCTGATATGCATAATCTTAAATTGCATCTCATGGAATTTAGAATCAACTGATACAGCACTGAAACTTACCAAATAATTTTTCAAAGTCTTCTACAGAGACATTAGTACTCAATTCTTTATTCCCAAACATTTCTATCAAAGGGGGCCCCAAAGAATCTGGCTGAAATATACTGGGATACTTTTTAACCCCAATATAGTGTCTATCTTGCAGATAAACACAGAAATGTTGATTAGGAATTTTAAAGTCAGTTTCTTATTGTATGCTAAGATGTATGATTACCGGGGTGCTATACTTTCTCTTTTGGTAAAGATGATCACTGTTAAACAATGGATCAGCTTGTCTTTTACTTCTGACATCTACTATTCAATTAATTTTAAAATGTATATGCCACTATCCTTCAAGAAGAACCCATAGTGGCTCTCAACACAAAACAACAATACACAAAGCTACTTCCATCACTCACTAATGACCCTTCATCTGTGGTCCAAAACCCATCCCCTACACAGTACTCACCTCTCTTAATATCCTGAGTAACAGATGAGGAGGATAGAGATATGACTCCAAGCAAGGACACCCATCCCCCTCCAAACACAGCCAGTACTTGCTTTCTTGAATTCTGTTATTATTTTACGTCTGTCACCTCTGCTGGGAGATCTTTCCAAGTATCCACCACTTTCTTTGAAGAAATACTTTCTAATGCTGCACCTGAGTCTACCCACTCTGGACTGTGACCTCTTGTTCTAGAGTATTCTTTTCCTCTGAAAAATATTTGTTTCTTATGCATTTATACCTTTGAGGTGTTGGAATATCCCCTCAATCTCTCTTCTCCTACAAGGTTTATATATTTTGGTCCTTGCATCATTTTTGTAGCCCTTCTCTGGACTGCCTCCAGCCCATCTATGTTTTGGAGGTACAGTCTTCAAATCTGGAACCGATATTCTAAGTGGGGCCTCATCACTTCCTTTTTCCTACTGGTTATGTCTCTTCCAGTTTACTGTGAGATCACTCTGTTTCTAGTCATTGCTTTATCAGGCTTTCACTATCTTGAGATCATCAGACATGAACAACAGAGGTCTCTTTCATAGTTGGTGCATGTCAGTACCTCCTTCCCCACTGTCACTGCTCCCTTGGGTTTCTGTACCCCAGATTTTGCACTTTTGTGCTTTGAAAAGATCTTAACTGTCAACATTTGACCATGCCTCATGTACAATCTTGATTTCCTGTCACTGACACCCAATGAAAATCATAGGCTCTAAGCATCTCATATTGTCATTACAGCTGTCAGGTTCTGAGCCTGAGCATATTAAACACCCAATTTATTTCAAGTTCCAAGCAGGATTTGTTTTAATCAACAGAAATAAAAGAAACTGATTCTCTTCACCACAGAGACTGAAAACAAATGCAAACTCCCCCAGGGATAGTTCACAGTTTCTTAGTAACAAGTCCTAGGTATGTCAAAGGACTCAAACAGATCAGGGACTTCAGTTCCAAACAGACAAATTCAGTTCACAGTACTCACAAACAGGCCTGGTCAAAGGTCAGAATATCCAAGTGCTCGAAAACAACTCCAACACCAAGCATCACAGATGACAGTATCCTGTTTCTATAGCATGGCTCAGTAGCCCTCAGGTTGCTGGGAACAACTTCCTTGTTCCCAGCAACCCCTTTTATAGATCTTGGGACCAATCCAGTTCTTCAGGGGTGGGGGTCTCCAACTCAGCCAGCAGGCTCAGTAAAAGTTCTCATCATTTGTATCAGCTTTCTTTCTTCAATGCCCTCCAGTGCCTTGCAGGACACAGCACCAGCCTCCCACTTGAACAAGCCCCCGGTTCAAGATCCGCCAGCAGCCAATACTAAAAATTAGAGAGTATGATTACTGGTCTACTGTAAGAACACAAATCAAGAATATAAACATTTTCAAAGGTCTCTCTATTCAACAGAATCCTGTTGTGTGAAATACAATTTTTTTTATGTATTCAGCATGACCTCTTTTAAATAGAGGTTTACTAATCCTCCCAGTTTGGCCAGGATCATACTAAACAGTTTCCTGTCCCCAGTGCTTGAAACATGGGTTCATGCAACCATTTTTCTGCCAGTAATTACTGAGAGGACTCACTTAAAGAAGCAAGTTCAAGTAACATAGCTGCCTCAAAAAATATTAGAAGGAATTACTTTGGGATGGTAACGCCTCTAGAAACAAATGTCCTAGCCAAAAGAAATACTAAAAAAAAATCTTTTTGATCTGAATTATAGGTCAGAATATGTTAGCAATTCACTTGGTAACTGTGGTTTTCTAGCTTCAGATCTCTTATGAGTACTATTTAAAAATAGATTTTTGAACTTTATGTTCTCTCTATGAAAGACTAAATTTCACAAACGTAATCTGAATTACTGTTTGTTCTCTTTATGACTGGTTAGGAATAGGGCAGGCAGAATCTAGCCCAGTAATGTGACTTGCAAGTGGAAATCTGTATCAATATCCAACTCGGGAGCCGGTTTTAACTCATAGAATAACATTTTCTCTGAGGAGCTGAATAGCAACCTATTTTCCTCAAAATTATTTTAACAGTATCATTTTACACAACTTTCAAACATTTGTAAGAAAAAAAATGCATTTGGGTAATCAAACAAATTGACCTAGGATTCTAGGAATTAGACCTCAAGGGGAAGGGCAGAGCCCAGAAACAGGCAGGTCAATATTTTTCTAAATGTGAGCTCTGTTATATTCACATCTAGAATGGCCTAAAGCACTCTCACATCTTTCCACCTCACTGAGCCAGGGGACTGAATTCAGTTTGCACTGGTTCTTGAACAACAGTCTCATTGTGTGAGGTACTCATTGACTACCTATATTAATATGCAAAAATCAACCAACTCAAAAAGGCCCAGATTTCATGATGTATATAACTTCAGTTGAGCTGTGGCACTTTAACATCCCAGAATAAAATTCAATCAGAATGCAAATCTGAGCACAGTTGGCCCTTCTCATCATAGGACTCCAATGTCCTCCTAACCCTTAGAAGAACTTTTCTGCTAATGAAAGAAGAAACATCCTACTCTCACCATACCTTTTCACTCAACATAGCATCCATAATGCAAAAAATGAAAGTGTAAGGTCGAGCTGCTAAGTAGAGGGAAAATGCTAAAGTTCAGCAGGTATGACACGGACAGCAACAAGAAAATTTGAGGTAGCAAGTACCTCAGACAACTTACAGTGGGGTAAACAAGCAGGAAATATTATGTATTTCAGAGTGCTTCAGATTAGTAGTAGTTATGTAAATAATCCTCTGTAATTCATTTTTAAGGGTCATAAAAATTGGCCAAAATTAAACAAAATATAATTCACTATGGTGGCGATGAAGACGAGAGTTGATAGACTTACCTTCAATTCCTTGAAAAGCTTAAAAATGGCTAACACAGTAAATAAAATAAAACGCTGTGCTGAAATGAATATTGCCATTTCAGTAACATGAAATAAATCGATGTGGAACCACGGAGGTTGGTCCCGATGCAATGTGTAGGAAATGTGATATCACATTGGGCATCATTTTTATCCCTGGTCTCACAGGGAAGTAATTTTTCCTCCTTTTATATGCAATTAATTTAAAAATATTTTTAAAAAGGAAGAAAAATAGTCAAAAGTGGATGCTAGGACCAATAATTTAAAATGACCCATTAGTGCTAGAAGGTGAATGAAAGTTAGTAACCTAAGCACGGGTGTTATGAAGGCCCTCATCTAACACATGCATAATTTTGGTGGTGTGTAATATTTAAAACATAATTAACTTTGAATGCATTTAATATTTATTGTATTCAACTTTTGCATTCAATATAAGTAATCCCATTGTTTTTTTGGTAATTTTAAACAGCATCCACACCTCTTGCAAATTTTTAACCTTGTGGGTTGCGTCTTTCAGATTTTTGTTTCTGAATAAATTTCATTTTATCATAATCTTCCTTTCATAGTTAAATGCTGCTGCAGTACTTTTCCTTAGTATTTCCCCTTCAATGATTATGTCAAATTTTATTACATTATGATCACTGTTACCAAGTGGATCCATCACCTTTACCTATTGCATCAGGTCCTGCATTCCACTGAGAACTAGAACAACATGAAGCACTCATTGATGGCATCTATGAATTTTACTTTTACCTCCCTTGTATTTCCTGACTTACCCTATCAATACTCAGGAAACTGAAATCTCCCATTATTATTGTATTGCCCATTTTACTAGCCAGTCTAATCTCTGTTAGAGTTCTGCAGTCTGTTTCCTCATTCTGGCCAGGTGGGCACTAATATATCCCCACTACTATACTCTTCCCTTTTACCTTTGGAATTTCTATCCATAAGGATTCCAGAGTAGTTTGTTTCCTGCAAATCTTTTATCCTATTCAAAGCTGGCCTTGTAAGTAACTTAGCTGATTAGAACTTACCCGACTAAGTTACGATGTAACTTAGCCGGATAAGTTACATCGTAACTTAGCCGTAACTTCATTGGATAAGTACATCGTACTTATCCAACGAAATGCGTATATGGGCGCATTTCGTTGGATAAGTATACCCAGCTAAGTTTAGACATGCTCTATGGGGTGTCCGTACACTTATACATCTAACATCGAATATTGGTATTTAGGCATATGTTAAATGTCTAATTTGCTCCTCTCCCAATCCACCCACTACATGCCCACTTTTTTTTTGTGCATACATTTTAGCCTCACAAAATGAGATGAAACCGCATGCGATTTGAAGTGCAGTTTACTCTCATTTTGTGAGACATTTTGATTCAGCAAGTGATTGTTATAGAAGTGGAGCGATTTGCCATTTGCCAACTAAAGAACACACATAATGAAAATTGTGATGTGATGCAATATCAAAAGACATTGTTTGTCTGTGTTCAGGAAGCATTACCAATGGCATGTTGATTGACGTTGATTTTGTATAAGCTTATATTTTAAAGAGTTGTATTGGGAATGTAGTGTGAATGGGGTATGTCTGAGTGTTATGTATGAAGGGATGATAGATGATAGATTAAACATTCTTGAAATTTATTTAAGAGAATATTTATAAAAATGATAGAGGAGAGGCTGCTGGTGAGAACATTTCCATTTATTTCTGGCAACAGAAATTCGGAGGATTTACCTGCTTTTTCACCCTTTTGCATGCCGGCCCTGACGTCAGACGCAGCACCGGAAGAACTGTACAAAAGGTCATTCTCTCTGGCGCGTCGCCACTGCTGGCGCATCGCCAAAGCCGCGCGCGACTTTGCCCGACTTAGCCCGAATTACCCGAATGAGCCAGGATATTACCTTCGTTTTGTTTCATTTTTCTCTACTAATTAGAATCAGCACCATAGACTCAAAAGTTTGAAGTAGTCTCGAAATGCCAGCAAAGAGGAAGGGAAAGATTAGGGTGTTTCCCTCAACGCCTGATTCTTCTACCCTGACTCAGCCCGAGATTATCAAATTTTTGAAGCAGCTGGAAAATCAAGGAGGAGCTGATGACTCCGTTGGGGCACAGAATGGAGATTTGTGAGACTCCCGTGAAGAGGTGTCCCTCAGTCCGGACGCTCGTCTACCCCCGATACAACGTAGTACGGATGATGGAGTGGCCCCGTTGCCGTCCAGTGAAGGGAGCGTTGCAACGGAACCAGAGGGTCCATCTGCCCTAAAGACTGTTGAACTTACAATACAACACCCCCCCTTGGAGGGGCAGGTAACATTAGATAAGATTCTGGAGGCAGTAAATAGTTTAAGTCTGGTGGTATCTAGGTTAGAGAAGAAAATTGACAATGTGACATCTGATTTTCAAGGTCAATTATCAATTGCTCAAAATCAGAGTACCCAAATTTTACAAAAAATGAATGAAAATGAAAAGAACATATTATCATTGCAAAAAGTCAATGTTTCCCATATAAAAGATCAAATTGCAAGCTCTAGACGCCTTGAGATATTGGAAAACCGAGTGCGCCATCTAAACATTAGAATTGTAAATTTTCCACAGGTCCTTGGTGAGATTCCCTATATCTCTCTAAAACGATATTTTAGAGAGGTATTATTATATAAGGAAGAGGATCTTCCCTCTATCAATTCCTGTTATTTTCTGACTAAAAAATCCCAAGTTCCTGTAAACTTGACAAATTTCCTAGAAGAATCAAGTTTAGATGTTGTTCACCGCAATACACTCGTTGTATCTTTTATTACATCACAAGATATAAACGGTGTAATGAAGAAATATTTTAAAAAATTCCCTACAATGTTTCATGGGCAGGCAATTAAATTATACCCTGATTTAGCGTTAATTACAAGAACAAGGAGAAGGGAATTTTTGGCTATGCGTCAACAAATTGTATCGTTAGGGTTTGCGTTCTTTTTGAGATATCCCTGCAGATGCGAGATAAAAAAGGGGGTAAACTCTTATATTTTCTATCAAATAGAACACTTGAAACAATTTGTTGAGGCTCAAACACCTAGTATAGAAACAGACTTGCCTATAGCTGAGTCCTCCCCTGTCAATGTTTTATCAAGTGGGGTTTAGCAACAAGCCGGACAATTATAAAGTAATTCTAGCTGTCTATGTAATACGCTTTGTAGTTTAATGATATTTCTAAAAAACTTTCTCCAAATATTTCTTAAAAGATTCTAAATAATAATCAGCCTCTATTTCTTCCTAACAGGATTGATTACTTATTTTCAGCTTAAGATTGATTGCCAGTATAGGATAAGTAATAAATAAATTGCTTCTCCAATTTACGGTTTTTGGAAAAAAAATTGCAAAAGTATATCAAAATTGAGTTTCTTATGATTTTTGATGTATGTTATGAAATATGTATTATTTTTTGCAATTGTACTTTAAAGTTTCTTATTATGTAATATGAAAATATCAATAAATAAAGATATAAAAAAAAATGATAGAGAATGATGTTTAATAAATAAATAATAAATATTTCATCTTGAATGTAGAGTTTTCAATATATAGTGACTTGGTGAGCATGAGTATATGGCCTGTTTTTGATTATAGTTAGTTGTATAAACATATAACAGGTTTATTTGCGGTTTCATTGGGATTGCATTCTTTAAGAAACAAATATACCTTTAAACAAATAACCTCTGCATAGATCAGGAAAATAAACAGACATACTTTCTTCTGTCAACATACAGTATTTGCATATGGATCTGTGTATAGCTTCAATGCAAACAGAAGCAATGCCGAGCAATGCCGGAGGAAATAGTATACACATTTTTTCAAAAACATGCCAAAACAGTCACATGGCCCCAAACTACCAATCAGAAAACTAGGATATTCAACCAATCACAGAAGAGTATTAGAAAACCTGTCAATGATGCTGTCATATTATACACATCAAACGGAATGATCTTCATAAGTATGGGGCTTAATATTGCAGATGCAGAATAACTTTAAGCAGAAAAATGGGAAGACCAAGATTAATCACTTTTTTATGTTGAAAGGTTGGAGCACCAGAAAATAAACTGCATATATAAAGAAAACTGAAAAAAAATAATGAAAAAAAAGGAGTTTGGAAAATGTAACTTATTATATAAACAAACTGTTGCGGTCTGCTCCGCTTCCCCTCTCTCCTCGTTGACCGGCGCTTACCTTCGGGCCAGGGAACACCGCGCTCACCACCCTCCGGCTCCCAGGGACGCGCATAGGCCCATGTGGCCTCCGCCATTTCCTTGCCCCGCTTGCAGTGGCCTCGCGCGCGAGTACGGACTCTTTGGGCGCCCAGAACCCAGAAGCCGGGCTCCGCCCACAGTGATGACATCACCCGCCACCCAGATATAACCGGCGCTCATACTATTCCTCTTTGCTTTGCAACGAGGTTCACTACAGTCCTGTAGCTCTGAGTTGCGTTCCTTGCTGTGTTTCCTGCCTGCCTTGACTTCGGTTCGTCCTGACTACGCCTTGCCTGCTGCCTGCCTTGACTTCAGTCCGTCCTGACTACGCCTTGCTCGCTGCCTGCTACCAGCCTTGTCCTCAGTGTGGCCTGCTCCAGTGCCTGCCGGCAGCCTTGCTTCGCCACAACTCCGGACCCCACGTCAGGCGCCCCTTGCAACTACGCCTGTAAGATAGAGGTGTCTCTGCTGTCTCCTAAGTCCCAAGGTGCTGGAACCCTACGGGCCCCTGCTGGGGGGTTCCCGGTGCCCGGGTGAAGCTCTTGTCTTGAACTCTATTCTCTCTGAACTGTCTAGTTCCTTGCTGCTGCCTCTCTCACTAGCACCCAAGTCCCAAGACGCCAGAACCCTATGGGCCCCTCCTGGGGGGTTGCTAGGTGTCCGAGTGAAGAGCTTGTGCTAGCCCTGTTACCACTGGTTGTACCTGCTTCCCTGTTGCTGGACTCTCTCTCTCTCTCTGGGGTCTAAGTTCCAAAATGCCAGAACCCTACGGGCTCCTCCTGGGGGGTCCTGGGTGCCCGGGTGAAGAGCTTGTGCCAACCCCTGTCATCTGTGGACTTCCTGGTTCTCTGTTGCTGGACTCTCTCTCTGGGGCCCAAGTCCCAAGGTGCCGGAACCCTATGGGCTCCTCCTGGGGGTCCTGCGTACCCGGGTGAAGATCCTGTATCAGACTCTATTGCTACTAAACATCCTTGCCCTCTGAGTCTTGGCTCCGCCTCCCGACCTACTCCGCCCCTCGGGGTGGGTTGGCTCAAGGGTCCACTATTCAGCCGCAGAACCCGGCCGTAACACAAACAGAGAAATAGTTAATAAAACTGAGACCATTCATTCTCCTGGTTCAGGCCGGCAGGATGTAAAGATTATAATTGAAAAACCTACCACTGTTCTCTTTGCAAAAGAATACTGGCCGTATCAGCTCCTCTGCCGCAGCAAATAACCTTATCAATGACGAAGTTTCGTAAATCATGTATCACATGATGTGCCTGTATCCAGTCTGAAACAAGAGGTGCTTTTTCCCGTTGGTGATGTAAACAACTACAATGTTCAGAGATTTAGGTGCTTCATATAGCAGCAGGCAGGGGCAAAGAATCACATGTACCACGTATGAAATATTACAGTCGGTTGAAAAATGAAGTCTATATTCCTGATTAATAACTGGGTGCTGAAACGTTATCAGTGATTTAACAAACTTATATGGTATTGTCAGCAGAAAAAGGCCAAATGGTCCATCCAGTCTGGACAGCAAGCTTCCCATGGCAGCAACTGCCGCTCCATGCATGTTACCCCCAAGTGTAGTAACTGCCACTCCGTGGCAGTAACTTACCTTATGTTAAGAATAGTATACTTACAAGCAAGACCAAGCAACTGTCAAACCCATAACAAAATTACTGCAACATTTTTACATGGTGCCTTTCTGATAATTCCAACAATACTGCTTTAATGTTCTTTGCTTTTGGATTTGGCCATAGAAGCTTTATCCCCAGTGTCAGCTTATCAGTACCCAAGACCATAAAAGTCAGGGCCCCATGCTGGCTATCTTCAAAATCCAATACCCTTTTTTCCCTGCCCCACCATCAAAGTGAAGAGCGATGTTGCAGTTTTGTCCAAATCATCAAAGCTAATTGGTTAAGGAAATAATCCCCCCATGCCTTCTGATTAAGAGTACTAACTGCAGGTCCATGCAGGTTATCACCATATACCCTTTTCCTCATTATCATCCTCAAGCCTTTAGGGATCCCCAGTATTTAACCCATGTCCTTTCGAATACATTTACAGGTTTGTCCTCATCACCTCTTCCAGAAGAGTATTCCAGGCATCCACCACCCTCTCCATGAAAAAATATTTCCTTATGTTGGTTCTGAGCTTTCCCCCCTGGATTTTCATTTCGTTACCCCTAGTTTTACTATTTCCTCTCCAGCAAAAAAGGTTCAAAGTTTGTACATCATTAAATCCTTTTAGGTTTCTGAAGGTCTGTATCATATCCCCCCCTGCACCTCCTCTCTTCCAGGGTGAACATATTCAGATGCTTCAGCCTCTCCTCACAAGTCTTTCTATATAGACCCCACACCATTCTGGTAGCACTTCTTTGGACCGCCTTCATCCTGTCTCTATCCTTTTTGAGATACAGGGTCCAGAACTGAACACAGTATTCCAGGTGAGGCTTCATCAAGGACCTGTACAAGGGAATCACCATCTCCTTTTTCTTACTGGTTATTCCTCTCTCTATGCATCCCAGTATTCTTCTGGCTTTAGTTATCACCTTGTCACATTGCCTTGCTGCCTTCAGATCAGCAGGCATGATCACTCCAAGGTCCCTCTTCCAGTCCATGCACATTAGTCTTTCACCCCCCATCACATACAGCTCTTTTGGATTACTGCACCCCAGATGCATGACTCTGCATTTCTTGGCACTGAATCACAGCTGCTAAACCTTCAACCAGTCTTCAAGCTTTCTAAATCACTTTTCATTCTCTTTATTCCTTCAAGCATATCCACTCTATTGCAGATCTTAGTATCATCTCCAAATAGACAAACTTTACCTTCTAACCCTTCTGCAATAACGCTTGCAAAGACATTGAATAGAACAGATCCCAAAATCGATCCCTGTGGCACTCTGCTTAACACCGTTCTTTCTTCAGAGTAGGTTCCAGTTACCATTACATGCTGTCTCCTGTCAGTCAACCAGTTTTCAATCCATGCCACTATCTTGGCGCCCACTCCCAAGCTTCTCATTTTTTTCACTAATCTCCTATGCAGGACTTTGCTATGCAGGATAAAAGTGATAAAAGACAAGCGTAGCAAGATCCACATGGTTTATGACCTGTGAGGGACATGCTGGGCATGCTGGAAAGTAATTCTGATGTCATTAAAAAAATCGCAAAGAAAAAAAACTTAATAAAGAGTTAGAATGTTCCAATGATGTCTGATAATATTGCACAGTGGTCCAATTCTATTGGAATATGGAAGAATGCAAGTAAGTGTGTCTGAATCAGTGGTAGTGTTAGAAGAAAGGAGAAGCCATTCCTTGTGTGCAAAAAAAGCCCATTTGAATGTTTTTTTTTTAATTAAATGTTTTGGATACCCATGTGTTAGGAAATTATTGGTCACGGTTTGTGCTTGGTTGATGAAATCAATACAAAGTACATAGCTGACGCAGTCTGAGGAACTGGCTCACAGGTACATCATCATGAAGCAGCCATGGGTGGTGACTCTTATGATGGAAGAGAGAGTGCTCTTATCCTCATGTGTGGGTCATTTGTAATCCACACAAATCTGCTGACATTTTAGGGGGGGGGGGTGTCGAATACTTTTGCAAGCCACTGTGTAATAAATTTATCAAATCTGCAATGCCCCCTGAATGAAATGGATGACCTGAAGGCAAGGCATTACAGCCCTGTACTAGGATATTCTGGCTGGCAAGTTTGGAACAGAGACCTCACCATCATTGACAGATAAAGGGAATGCAGATCTGGCTACAGCTCTAGACTACAAAACATGGAAATATATCTAGTTCCTAGCACATCGTAGTTCGTGCAGGTTATACAGGAGACTGCAGACATTTTAGATATATATATATATATATATATATATATATAGTGCGTCATTAACAGGCCTGTTGGGCAGATGGGATGGATCACTAGTTCCCCGTAAATATAGAACCCTAACAAGTCAATTACTATATGCAGTCAACTTAATGACAACATTTTGGAAATGAAATCCTTGTTTAGATCATTAGCATGGACAGATTTGCAACTTTGCTGATACTGAACGATTATGCTATGCTTTGAAAAATGAACAATTTAAATATAATGTAACTTGGGGACCATGCCATGAATACTGTGGAACACCTGTGTAATATTTAAATCTTATGTACCTATCTGTAATGCTTGAATTTCTTTTATAGGTTTCAACTCACACTTAACCTGAGATGGATGAAGTAATGTAAATGATAATGGTATATTGTTCCTTTTTGTATGCCAAAAAAATTTTATAAATAAAGAGTTTATTTTAAAAAAGTATCTGTCATATCACTTATAGTTCTTTTTTTTTTTTTTTAATTCAAGTAAGAACTGTTAATGTTTAATGCAAGTCCCTTATGTAAAGCACAGACTGGTTGGTTATTTGTTCTGCCATTGGCATTATGCCCAGGCTTCAGATGCTTATGACCTGGGCTGTTTTCTGACCAGTATATAATGAAAAATGTTTTTGGATTGTCTAGGACACATGTTTCAATGTACTGTAATATTAGCCATGGCTAGGAAACTTTTAACCACAATAGTTTCACTAAGGTGTTGAACATATTTCTGTAAAAAGATTTTTACCTCTATGTTTGCTGCTATTGGATCATTCTGTGTTACCTCCGTCTCTGCAAGTTGTGGGTCCTTCTGTCGGTATTTATCATCCACAGTCCTACTGCGAGCCCAGGGATCAGCAAGAATTAAATAAGCAAAACTGTCTCGGGCAATAACTGACACTCTGCCCCACTTCCAACAGCTTCAGGTTAATCCCCCACCACCCCATCCCGCCCTGGCAGCTGGGAATGCTACTTTTGCAGTGTCCCCAGGTTCTTGCCAATCCCAGTAGGCAAGAGCAGGATCCAAACTTGGGAATAAATTCTAGTTCTCCAGCATTGCACGACTGCCACTAAACCACTGAGCCAGCCCAGGTGTGGACATTTCAGAAGAGCACCTCTCTGATCACAATGCCTGTGGTCTTCCAGTTTGCTACTTCTTGTTAACTTTACTTTCATGATCTATATAAACTTCTGCATCTGTGTTTGCTTATCTTTTATCATTTTTCTTGCAAGGTGATGTATACTCATTAAAACAAAAACAAATAAACCATAATTTGAAAGAAAAACGTAGTCTAGGATTTTCTTTAGATATAGGCATACTGACATTCTCATTACCTTCTTTACTATGATCTGTTTTATTGGTTTAAGCAGAGTGGCTTGGCACGGGTAGAGGTGTATAAGGCTGACAATACTTTAATTATACAATCCAAATGTGTGTTTGTTTTGATTTTCTAAAGGATTCTTTGAACAAATTCAAAGTTGGTAAGGCTTCTGCGGATGTAGCACACTTCTTGAAAACCAACAAGGCACTTCACAAGCAAAAAATTACAGAAGGTTCAAAATTAAGTGGCACTAAAAAAAAGCAAAACAGATGGGTGCTACATATTAAAATCATCTTCTCCCATCTTCAACCCAACCCAACTAGCTAAAACAATAAAAAGGGAGACATTGGAGGAGGAGCAGATTTCTTAAATAATTGTCTTTTCACTTTACGAGAACATGACAGTAACAGAGTAAACGACAGCAGAAAAAGATCCAAGTGATCCATCCAGTCTGTCCAGCCAGCTTGCTTTATTTATTCTTATATTTATTCTTATTCTGTTTAGTGCCAGTTATCCCAATGCAGGTTACCCCTTATCTTCATTTCCATCCTATATCCACTACAGATTTTCTGTGTTTATCCCAAGCTCTTTTGAATTCCATTACAGTTCTTGTCTTAACTACCTCTACTTCTACAGGGAGGGCATTCCATACATCCACCACCCTTTCCATGAAGAAATATTTCCTGATGTTGTTCCTGAATCTACCCCCTTGGAGCTTCATATTATGATCCCTTGTTCTACAGCTTTCCCTCCATTGAAAAAGGCTTGATTCATATGCCTCTTTCATATCATTCAAGTATCTGAATGTCTGTATCATATCTCCCCTGTCACTTCTCTCCTCCAGTATATAAATATTTAGATCATTCAGTCTCATTTTATATGGCTTTTGATGCAGATCCCATACCATTTTGGTTGCTTTCTTTGGACCTCTTCAATCCTATCCCTATCCTTTTTAAGAAAGGGTCTCCAGAACTGAATATAGTTCTCCAAATGAGGCCTCACCAATGACCTACATAGGAGCTATTATCACCTTTTTCTTGCTAATTATGCTTCTTTCGATGCAGCCCAGCATTCTTCTGGTCTAGAACAATTATTTTTGGTGTCAAGATGGAGTTAGTAAGTTGAGTTTTGTCTCTTGATTCTCTGATTGATAGTGCTAGAGCATGGTGAAACCAGCACAAGAACCACTGGTGGATAGCAGGTCCACTAATCCTATATCCCCACCATCTGGCACGTTGAAGAGCAACACCAGAAGAATCATTCTGTTCACTTAGACGATAGCGTTCAAAGAACTCTGCATGGCCCCATGTATGAGACGATATGGA
The DNA here is from genome assembly GCF_901001135.1 of Rhinatrema bivittatum. Classification (NCBI taxonomy): domain Eukaryota; kingdom Metazoa; phylum Chordata; class Amphibia; order Gymnophiona; family Rhinatrematidae; genus Rhinatrema; species Rhinatrema bivittatum. The sequence continues at coordinate 41,700,509 of NC_042628.1, forward strand.
CACGTAAAGATCTATCTGGTGCACGCAGATTATAAAATACGCTATGTCCATCCTCCAACATACATGTGTACATATCAGTATGCATGATTATCAGCAATGCACTGAAAGCTTGTAGAGAAATATAAATATTATAAACATACATGCAGATATGTTACACGTGAAAAAAAAAACAATTTGTTCACGTAAAACCCCAATTTATACATGAAAGTAGGTATGTTTTTAAAAGCTCATAGGTAATTTAAATCATCGGTTTTCCGATACCTCCATCAGTTCACCCAGTCCATTTCCAGCTCATTAAGATCCTCGTAGTACTTCATCCTAAACTCCACCCAGTTCAAACAGACCTCCCACTCAGTAATAGCAGACAAGTCTAATATCAATTGAACTAAGGGGTAGATTTTTAAAAGGAGTGTGCGCGGTGTACATGTGTGTGCGCTACTCGGCGCGCACACATGTATGCCGGATTTTATAACTTGCGCACGCAGGCAAGTTATATAATTAGGGGTCGGCGCGCGCAAGGGGGTGCACAATTGTGCACCTTGCGCACACCGAGCTGCGCTGCCTTACCCTGTTCCCTACCTCCCCTACCTTGCCCTACCTCCCCTGTCCTTTCCCCCTACCTTTTTTTTTTATTTCACAATTTACTTCAGCCACTGTGCCGAGAGCCTGACCCCGCCCCACTCCTGGACCGCCCCGCCCACACCCCAGCCCTTTGCCCAAGCCCTGGGACTTGCGCACGTCGCCGGGCCTTTTAAAAATAGGCCCGATGCGCGTAACCCTTTTAAAATCCGGCCCTAAATAATTAGGTGTAAAACTGTGCAAATAAATTTCCTAATGTAGTCATGAAAATCTCTTGAAAAATAGCAACCTATGCATGGGCCTGCCCTGGAACGCTCCTAGACCACCCCTTTTCTGTACAGGTAAATGTGTTTGTGAAACCAAAAATACATGAATATATTTGATGTTTATAAAATAGCATCTAAGCGAGTACAAGCTATTTACGCCCATATATGCGAATTTTACGTATGTATCTCCTTTGAAAATTAACTCATAAGGCTGTTACAAAAACTGACTCCAGAGTGCAAGGGAAGGAACAAAAACCCAAGATCACTGGAGGCAATAAAAATCTCTCACACCCTTCTCTCTCTCTGCCAGCCACCAAGTGAAAGACAATGCCCTTAAAATTAGGTACAGCAAATTTGTTGCACTATTACAATCACTCTGTTCCTGATTCCCTGATGACTCACTACTTGCGCAGTCAAGTCAGGGCTTTAAAGTCTCCTATCCATAGGGTTATGAGCATTCTCATCCTCCCCAGGGTGAATACCAGGATTTCTTTCTGATACATGCCTACCAGTCTCACTTTACCCTAGAACCCACCCCACAAGTCTGCCACATTGAGCCCTGCCCTTGTCAATCCCATTGTGCGTGTTCCCTAGCACTCTGTCTGTATACCAAACCAGCTGCAGAAATGATGTGTCTGGATTAGGACATGCTGCTGTGTGATGCTGCCCAGCTCATGCCCTGCACTGCAGTAAAATGATATGAAGTCGCTCTCTCATTGCTATGGATGTGGTGGTGGTTCTATGCATTCATGCTATCCTGCCATATACAAAATGAGCCCTATACTGCAGTGTTCAGGACCCCGAGTCGGGATATTGAAACAGAGTCAGTAAAATTGAAAAAGTGAGGGACAACTGAGGCTTGTCCCCTACAACGTAAGACATCCTCATCAACTTCAGCTCACTTTGGATCAAACCAGAGAGGGCTCTGAAGAGGAGAGAGGTGGAGGAAGCCAAAATACTCATGTAATACAGCTCTTGTCATTACATGCTAAGTAAGATTTCTCAGTAGCCAACCAAAGAAATATTGCTGCAAGTCCCTGTGTCCTCAATTTAACCAACAGCTTCAATGCAGATGTGCTACATGCCAAAGAATATTTCCATTAGTAACATAGATGGAGACCAAGAAATCTTTCTGGCAGAAATTAAAGCACTGCTGAAAGCACATTACCCAAGTAATCAGGAACAATTCAGAAGGAGTTGATAGCAGATGCTTTTAACAACTACTTGCATAGCAAAATATAAAATTGCTGAGGATTTAAATAGTCATTAAAATATGATAATACATAGAATATTTAAAAGAAAGATACAACCAGACAAAGAATTAAGTACTTACTTGTAGTAAGTTAGCAATAGTGTAGAAATGTTACCAGAGCCCGCCAGTGCCTCCGAACAATATCCGAAACCGGCTTACTCAAAATTGAAAAAGGGAGAATACAATTACTACATTCCTCATCTGACATAGACGGGGGGAGGAAAAGCCAGTCCCGATTTGTGTACAAAGCACTTTTAAATGCCCTCTTGATCAGTCTCGCCGGGTATCCCCTTGCCGCAAACCGATCGACCATATCCCAAGATTGAGCAAGGAAATCCGAAAGTGAGGAGCACAAATGACGAAGTCTCAGAAACTGACCGGTTGGAATGTTGTCACGTAAAATTCTGGGATGACAGCTATGATAGGACAGCAGGGTGTTGCGATCAATCTCCTTACGGAATAGTCACAAAATTGCTTCCCTCCGAAGAAATCAGAATATCTAAAAAAGATATCTGAATCGAGTCAATACAGAAATTGAATTGTAAATGACTATTCAACGTATTCAGCCAGTCAATAAACATGTAAAACTGTAAATCAGTTCCGAGCCAAATGATAAATATATCATCAATAAACCGCAGCCATAGATGTATAAACCAGTACCATTCAGAGGGATAAAGCAAAGTAGCTTCAAAATGAGCCATGTATAGGCACGCTAAACTGGGAGCCATGGTTGCCCCCATGGCTGTGCCTTTGATTTGTTGGTAAAAAACCTTGTCAAACCGGAAAACATTTTTTGTAAGTGCCAATTCTGATAATCGTACCAAAAATGCGGTAGATATACGATGGGGAGAGGGACACGAGTTCAAAACATCCTCTATAACTGTGAGTGCCGCATCTTGCGGTATGTTCGAATAAAGTGAAACCACATCCAAAGTGACATAAAAAAATGTTCCAGATGGTACAGAAAGATCAGCTAAAATAGAAATGAGGTCAGATGAATCCCGTACAAAAGACCTGATCTTGGGGACAAAAGGTTTTAAAAATATGTCCACAAATTTCGAAAGAGGCTCCAATAAGGAGCCAATTCCAGATACTATAGGCCGCCCTAGTGGCCTGACAAGCGTTTTATGAATTTTAGGAAGGGTATAGAAAACTGGCGTGATAGGTGAAGAGGCTACCAAGAATTTTGCCTCCCTATTGGTGATCATCTTACAATCCACTGCTTGTTGAACCAACAACTTAATCTCATTCATAAGGGGCTCTGTTGGATCCCCGGGAAGGGGTAGATAGAATGAAGAGTCACTTAACTGCCGCAAAGCCTCAGCTTCATAGTCAACCCAATCTTGAACCACAATCCCACCCCCTTTATCAACCGGTTTAATCACAATGGGTCATTCGCAAGATTGCTAATGGCCAAATCCTCATTCTTAGAAAGATTGTAGTGTACATACTGCTTGCAGGAAACTAAACTCTGAACATCTGTGTATACCAAACATTCAAATGCCAAGACTAGAGGATCTGTAGGACCGGGTGGAATCCAACGGGACTTGCTATAAACCACAGAGCCATCTTGAGAGACTGGAGAGTCTGCAAAAAATAATTTCAGTTTAAGAGATCTGAAAAATCGATACAGATGTACATGTAAATCAAAAACATTACATTTCACAGTGGGCACAAACGAGAGTCCTTTATCTAGAGCCCCTGATTCAATTACTGTTAAAGGGCGAGATGATAAATTAAAGACCGTATCAGATGTTATTGCCAGGGGTCCACTTGTTGGTGAGTTGCTCGAGTGACTCGCTGAGACGTCTGTCCTACTGGTGCAGCCCGGGAGCGCGTGTTGCGAATGTCCCGGGGTGCCTGTCCCGAATCTAAAAAAGAAGCAGCAATAGAAGAGTAACGTGAGGAGGCCAGTGCCGTATTGATTGGCAGAGGATCTTGCGCTGATGTGGTATCCAAGTGGTTCTGGCGGACCTGGCCACGACCCCGATGGAGTTCCTCTCCTGAAGAATCTTCTGAAGAAGAATAATCCTGTGCAAACGTAACCTTCCTCTGTGGTTTCTTGGCCATCCATTTGTATACGTATCCGGTCTTATAGTCTGTTTCGTCCCGTTGAAACTTATTAAACTTGATGGCTTTTAGATCATTCCAAAACTTGGTAAGATTCTCTTGAAATTCACCCAACTGGCGGTCAAAAGCTTCAAGAAAGGAAGATTGTTTGATAGTGTCTAATTTATGTGAGAGCTCTTCCTGTTATGTGGTCTGTAATTGCTTAGTGGTCTCAATGATCAAGACCATTAAATCAAGTGAGCACTTATTTAAAATCTGGTTCCAGCGAGTCAGAAAGGAGGGGTTGTCCGCGTGTAATCTGGGCTCCTTCTGAATCCGGAGACCCCTTGGAATACGTCTTACCCTACAGTACTCAGTCAAAGTTGAAGCATGGAGTTCTGCACGGGTTAAGCGTTTTTGTACATTAATCACATCAATCCACGATACCGAAGGCACATCTACTGTGGAGGATTCTGTAAAGAACGGTATGTCCGTCAAGACCGCATTCAGGGCTTCTTCTGTGTAACTGAAAGTCTGGTCATCAACAGTGGCCATTAAATGCTTCAATTTAAGGACACAATCCAAAACCACAAGAAGCAACAACCTGCACTTAGCAAGTAGTAGAGAACACGATAGTGCAAGGAAACATCAGAGTTCCACAAGGAGTTCTTTAGACAGTGTATATTTATTCAGCAGAATTTCGTATGGCAACTCCACTTTCAAACAGCAGACATCTTATAAAATCCCCCGACACGGACCCGTGTTTCGCCGTGGCTGCGTCGCGAGGGACAATAGGCATCAAAGAAATCTGAAAGGGAATACATACAATGTGGAACTATAAAGGAAAGGCTACCCAACCAATTTAATTATGAATTAAAGAAACATACCTTTATAAATACTTTCCAAATGTCAACAGGGAGCGCATTCACCCTCATAGGAGACAGACATTTAAACCTGAAAAAGGCGCGAAAAGGGATCCATCGCAAGACTCACACGGACCAATCACACCACAGACAGTAACTTCAGACCAATCACGATCACACGAACAAATACCATTCAATCTCTCTATTCAGTCCTGATGGATTTACAGTACCTAGTGTATGGATCCATCTCTGTTCCCTTCAACCCAGGTGTTCTGCGTGTCACCTCCCCTGGAGGGGCGTGTGACCACTTCCACCACAAAGAAGAAGAGATCAGAGATGGAATGTACAACTTTTTGTCACATTCTTGACAGATGAATAACATCTCCTACGTAAGCACGTATTGCAGAACATTCAGCTGCTTTGTACCGGCTTGTTTAAATGCCGGATGGCTTCAGTAATAATCAGCCTCGTTGTCAGTTTCCACAGTTGAAATGCCATCAAAAGGAAGGCTGCTTACAGGTCTGTGTGTTCAAGTTCGCTTCTTGTTTCTTTTCAATTTAATACAGAAAATGTATTAGCAAGATTTTTCTGCATATAACAAATTTTATTTTATTGAAGATTTGCGATCTCCTTGTTTCAGAACAAGGAGGCGGCTTATGAGGCAACTCACACACATGCTCAGTAGAGCGCAAAGCTCTACTAGCTTGGAGAGACAAGTCCATTAGGTGCCGCCGGATGATGTCACCAACATGAAATGGCTAATTCATCCTGCTTATCGACGGAAAACATTTCATGATGCTGACCAACACTAAGCCTTTCTGACAAAGCCGATGTCTCATGACTAAACCTGTTCTTAATATCTCTTGTTTACTCTGTTTTTTAAACTGTTGTTTTTAATGTTTTATACTGATGCTGTTAAAATGTTATTTTCCCCGACCTCTAAAATGTTATTTTCCCCGACCTCTAAAATGTTATTTTCCCCGACCTCTTAAGTTCAAGAATGCTGACACCCCAAATGACTACACCTCCGCCTTTTTCTCCATCTAAACTGTTCTCATGTCCTTTCATAAGAAGTGCTGTTAAGTTACCATTGTAACCAATTCTATTTATTTTATATAAACCGATGTGATATATTAGCTTGAATGTTGGTATATAAAAATAAATAAATAAATAAATAAAATGATGTCTAGTTTAATTCTTTGGTACAAACCTCTGCATGTGGCTATGACAATATTGATGATGAGAATCTGTATGTAAACATTAAACATCAGAGATGGCTCTTCCCTATATAGGAAATTACGTAAGAAAGAGTTAACTGGTCATCCCAGGCAATAACCAATAGCAGGGCTGCTTTAAAAATGCTTTATGGAATCAAAATGAGCTCTGATCTCCCTGAGATCAGAGACAGTGGAAGCTCTAGTGGACTAGGCGGCCATCTAGAGTGCCGCAATTTGGGGGGGGGGGGGGTGGCACAGCAACTGCATCTCCTCCTTCCCGCAGACGTCACACACAGTGATCTCTTAAGCCTTCTTTCTCTTCAGAAACTAGACTAAAAAATGACTTGGTATGACTTGACTTTGTGCTGAGTGCTGTGAATCTGGCCCTGTTCCTTAGAAGAATATTCAGAATGGTAATAACAGGTGCAGAGAAATAGATTTTATTTTATTTTACTCTGTTAGCATTGAAGGTAAGAAGACAGGAACCCTAGAAAATTACATCCTTATCTCCAAACACAAATGGAGAAAACTTTTAAAAAATGGTTATTTTCTCTTTAATTTGAATCCTTCTTCCTGATGTTTACCTCTCAACTAGGCTCAACAAACTGGTGAAATATCACAAGAAAGGAAAGAAGAGTTCTCTTGGCACATACCAAGCTCTTAATGATACAGGAAAAAGCTTTAGATTAAAATGGTCTTTCCTCCATTTGCTGCAGAAGAGAATGACATTTAGTGCAATATATCTATGGTTGAACATTTCAACTCAGCCAGTTTTTGAACTGTCCAAGTTAAAGCGAGTCTATTAGCAACTCCAGATCCTTTTGCTCACAAAATAATTTTCTTAGCAATATCATGGGTTTCCAAGACCATTTTACATTTAATGAGAACAGGTTGTATGGTCAAGGGTCAAAAGTTCTACATATTTTTCCCACAGATGAGAAGAAACGCCTCAGCACATCTGACCCAAACATTTTGCTATGATCTCAAGAAAACATATCTTAGTCCCTAACAAATGCACAGCCATGCAAAAAGGCAACAGCTCTCCTGAAATGCCAAGAATGAAGTGCTTCTCCCTGTTTGTCTACAGAGAAAAATACTCTCAATTCAATATTACCACTATTAATTTCTATAGAACTACTAGACATACACAGTGCAGTACAGACACACTAGGAGAAAGCTTCACTCTATGGAGTTTATGATCTAGTCAAGACAGATAAAACAAATGAGGTGTCAGGAAATTGATTTATTACAGAAAACAAATGTTCAAATTATGCAGGCTAAGATCCGGAAGAGCCAGTATTTAAGAGTTAAAAGCAACCTCAAAACAATGGGGTTTTAGGCAGGAATTGGCAGCATCATGCACCAACTCAAAAAGGCACAGCAATATGGAAAGTGCAAAGTCAGGGTACAGATAGCAGTTTACCCGATGAAAAAAGGTTACAAGAAGGGGTATAGCAGAGATAAGAGAGCAGAGGTAATGGAGGAGCTCAAGACTGAAGGCACTTATTCATGCATAGAAGTTTCAAGGGTATGCAGAAACAGATGGGGAGTCAATGTCCTGACTTGAGAAGAGTAGGTGGTGTCATGTGCTTGTAATGACATGAAGGAAGATAAGTCCTGCAGCTGAATGTTGAATAGACTGTAGTGGAGACAGATGGTTCAGTAGGAGGCCTATGAGAAGGCTGCAGTAATCTAAGTGGGACGTGGAGAGAGAGCAGATAAGAGTTTTGGTAGTATGTTCAGAAAGGATGGATTTTAGTAATGTTCTAGAGGGGAAAAAAAAGAACCAAATAAGTGCACCACAAACAAATCACACTGTGGATCAATCAAAAACATACATGTGGCAAGAAAAAAAGGTTATTTTTAAATAACTTACTAAAACATAGATAATTAGAAGTGGAAATGGGCACTCAAATTACAGTAAGACTATATTTCAGGATAAAAATATCCTTCATATATAGACTGCTAAAATCTATGAACCTAGCCCATAAATCACTAACTATAAGCTTTAAAAAATATTTTTTAATACATTTTTCATAAAATAAAAGTACATCCATTATAGTGTTTCAACAGTAAGCTATATAATTTTTTTTTTGCATCCAAAATATAAAGTCAACACTTATCTGTTATGTCCCGCGGCCGCAGACGGCTGCGGCCACAACCCCCTACCTCGCCTGCGGCGGCGGGCCCGCCATGGCAGCATCGAGGAAGCCGGGGAAGTCGGGCCCCTTCGCGGGTCTTCATGGTGACTGACCGGCAGGGGAAAACCTGCTTTCCTCCCGCGGCGTCGGGCTGCCCTTCCTCTGCGGCCAGAATCCAAGATGGCCACCATAGGCGCGAGGCCGCGCCTCCTCACGAAATTTAAAGGGGCCTCTAAATTGACTTCACCTGTGCCTGACGGCTCAGGCACAGGGAAGTATATAAGGAGGCTTCCCACACCCATTCTTTGACTTGGCAACGATCCTCATTGGTCAGGTCTGCTTGCTTCGGTGAGTCTTCTAGTGTCTTGAATCCTTGTTCCGGATTCCTGTCTCGTCTTGGTGTTCCTGGTTCCTGACTTAAGATTGGCAAGCGGTGATTCTCTGGTGTGTGACTTCGGACTGGCAAGTGGTGATCCCTCGGTGTGTGTGACCTCGGACTGGTAAGCGACGACCCTCTGGCACTTGACCTTGGACTTCTTCTTGACCATAGTCTCCAAGGGCCCACCTAAGTCCCAGCAGCCCGGGTCCCTACACCCGGGAAGCCCGTGGTCCCCTCCTCCCGGGGGGACCACGGGCTTCCAGGGGTGAAGCTCCAGTCAGCCCTTGCACCGAACGCTCGACTCCTTGACCTCTCAAAGGTCCACCTAAGTCCCAGCGGTCCGGGTCCCTACAGGCTCCTCCTGGGGGGACCGTGGGCTTCCAGTGGCGAAGACACAGTTCCTTTCCTCAACGTCACGACTCTTCGTCTGCCTCCACAGTCGCCTCAGTCTCCAGTGCCGAGGGTCAGCTGGTCACATCTTCTGTTCCTGCCTCGCCACCCGACGGGAGAACCTACGGATCTTCCTCCTAAGGTATACCAACAGGGAGGGAAAACCTTTCTTAAACAAAACTGAATATGGATTATATCACATCACTGAAGGAAAAATTTTCAATTCAATATTTGTTTTCTTTTAGTGACATTTTCCATATTCTGTTTTGTTGCAGAAGGATTTCCCTCTCTGTTGACTAACAGCATATTCCTTTTTTGTGATTAACCTTTGTAGTCATATGATGATTACATTGACTGCTACACTCTACTATGATAAGCTGATCTGTCAACAAGTATGCAAGTGGGCATGCTTATATCCATTAAAAAATTGATTGGTCAATGATATCGTGATTTAGAAACTTATTTAAAATTAACTCTCCATAATATGGAAAGATTATATGACATTGACAGAATGTAACCCTCAATCAGGTGACACCTGCCCAAAATGCAGCTGTCAGGCATGGACATCTTTGGTTCAACACTGAGCTGCAATATTTTGAGAAGGTAAGTGCTGACTTTGTATGTTGGATGCAAAGAAACATATAGCTTATTGTTTTAAAGTACAAAAATGGACATAGTTTATTGTATGAAAAATTTATTGAAAAAAATAAATTGTATAAAGCTTATAGTAAGTGGTTTCTGGGCTAGGTTTATAGATATTAGCAGTCTTTATATGAAGGGATATTTTTAGCCTGAAATATAGTCCTACTGCAATGAGTGGAATCTGGGCTATAATTAGAGATAATAGTGGTCTATATATGAAAAACAGTCTTACTGCAGTTTATGACAGCTCATTCCCACTGCTAATTATCTTATAGTAAGTTGATCCATAATGTGGTTTAAGAGAGAAAAAAAAAAGACATTTTATCAGTGTTTTGTAACTGAGCAGAGAAGAAACGGATGATGTTAAAGCTGTAGCCTGAGAGGACTGGAAGGATGATAGTGTTATCCATAGAGACAGAAAATTGGGGAAGTGGATTTGGAAGGAAAGATCAGTTCTTTCTTGACCATGTTAAGCTTAAGATAGTGGTGGGATAGCCAAGCAGTGATCCAAGAATGCTGAGATTTGGGACTGGACTATAAGTGAAAATTTTGGTGCAAAGTTGGATCTGGGAGTCATCGGCATAAATATTTATTTATTTAGAAACTTTTCTATACCATCGCTAAGTTATATACCATCGCAACGGTTTACAAATAGGCACATAGACTAAGGTAAGTAAATGTAGGATATCGTACATTCTAACAGGTGCCAATAAAGTTCGGTTACAATTTCATAAATAAAATCATTATTTGAATAATGTTGGTCAAGTCCAGGTATATTATTGAATTACTATCGCTTTGAGATATTACTTCTTACTGAAAGTCATAGGAGATTAGGGCAAAAAAAAGGGAATGGAGTGTAAAGAGAAGATAAAAGAAAAACAGAGTATGAGGGTAGATAAGGACCATAAAGCCTATCTAGACTGCTTATTTTCATTAGTTACAGAGACCCACTTGATCACTGGTTTTCCCCTTACTTCTTCTGAACTGGGAAGAAGGGATAGAAGGTAAAGTTTGTCTATTGCGGAAGATACTACATATGCAACAGAGTGGACACACCTGAAGGAGTAGAGAGATTGAAAAGTGATTTAAGAAAGCTTGAAGGAGTGATTAACGACTTGGCAGCTGGGATTCAATGCTGAAACGTCTCAAAACCCTACTCTTTCATCAAAACTTCATAACAATCCTTCAATCTTTAGCAATTTAGACTTCTGTAATGCCCTGTTCTTTGGGCTCCACCAAAATGCTATTCGACCACTACAACTAAAGCAAAACTCAGCAGCACACATCCTTACGGGCAAGTCGCATACAGGTCAATTCAGTAAAAGTCGCGGGAGAGTGGGCGAGCGAGTTTGACAGCCGATGCTCAATTTTGCCGGCGTCGGTTCTCAAACCAGCTGACAGCCACTGGTTCAGAAACCGGACGCCGGCAAAATTGAGCGTCCGGTTTTCAACCCATGAGCTGCGGGCCAATTTATTGACTGAACTTTCAAATCTCCAGGTTTTCTTTAGTTACAGCAAGAGCCATGGAATGTGTGCAGGGCATGGATAGCCAGGCTTGTTTTGTTTGGCGCACACAATGAACACAGCACCTCTTCATCTTCTTCCTCTCAAGCTTTCTCCTTTGAGTCTTTCCAGCTTCTGTCTTGTCCTAAGGCTGAGCAAAACATGGAGGATGCACACTGAGCATCGAATATACTCATTCTGAGTGTTGGAAGCAGCAGCAGTAGAGGATCTTTGGCAGTCAAATATGGCAGCCAAGGTAACTGAGCTGCCCATCTCATACTGACTTCTCCCTTCTACACTTGTACATATAGGAAACTGGTCTGTTGTGATGAGCTCATGTATGTCTCTGATTCCTCTCTCTCTTTATTTTAAGAATTGGAAGAGAGACTGATGGATCTTTCAGTACTTCTCTAGCTCTTCTTTGGTCTACATGCATTCTCTCCATGACCACATTGCCTGCCCTGTGGAGGTTGGTGTACCACAAAACATTTTTGTTAATCTAGGTGTGCCTTGGGCTTGAAAAGGTTGGGAAACCCTGATGCAACTCATGGGACTCCCGCTGACAGGGGCTGGGGAGAAAGTCTTGCTTTAGGGCCCTTATGGCTATGGACACCCTCTTGGTGTTCTTAATAAATGAGAATTTCACAGCACTGTTGCTCCAAACTGAAAAGAGTTTACTAGTTATAAATTGTTGTATAGTAACCAATTGATAAAAAGCGCAATTTTCTTCTGGTGATATCCATAAAGCAAAGTTAAACAGTCACCTAAATAATTCATATACATGAAGGGGCCTCCCCTGATTCTAGGTACTCATTCAGATTACCCCAGTTAACTACCATTTACTCTCCTACACTCTCTTTTTTTGATTCCGATTCATTCTTGTGACTCTCCTAATGAGAAAAGTTTATTTATTTTATTTATTTATAACTTTTTTATACCGAAGTTCAAATAACAGAGTTACTTATCATTCCGGTTTACATTACAACAAATAGCAAAATGACAGAATATGTCTTACAAAGAACAAGGATGAGAGTAACTTGGGGAACATAACTAGGATATAAGAATAATGTGTGCTTGGGGAAAAAGACTAAGATAAAACATAACTAGTAACTTGGAGAGCATAACTAGGATAAAATAACAATATGTGCAGTTGCAACACGTTGCAAAAGGACAATGTGTGCAGATGTGTGCAGATGTGTGCAGATGCAACGTGTGCAGATGCAACGAATAGGATAAAACTTTCAAATCTCCAGGTTTTCTTTACTCCCTCTGGATGCGAGACACCACTGGAGAAGCTCCTGCTGCACACTTCCATTAGTAGACAAATTTCCAAAGCTGCAAACATACTGGAAACTGCTCTGTTCCTTTATATTTCTCCAGCTCCTTTACAATATTGGAAAAAACAAATCCTAGAAGAGCAAGGAGTCAGTATAGGACACCACCCCCACCCCCAGGAATCCTAGTCATATTCCTTTAGGAGGTCCCTCACAGACTACTCAAGCATTTTCTCTCTCTCTCTCTCTCTGAAGACCCAGAGTCTCCGACCTTGAGCCATGGATCCACTATAGAAGACAGCACAAGAACCAACTTTTAAAAACAATTGGGGGTGCTAAACTCAACACAAATTGCCCCTCCCTTGTCACAGTGAAGGACTTTGCTCAATACTGGGGGTGTGAGCTGGCACCTATGGGAGAGAGAGCTAGCTCTGTGTTCTTGCTTTTATCACACCTACAAAATCTCAGGCACAGTCACTGGGATGTGTCTGTATACAGTATACTCCTCTTCTAAGCCTTAGTCACATGATCTCCCTCATGAAAGATAAACATTTGCCTAGTAAAGGACCTGTGGGCAGGGCTAATGCTTCCATTAGGCAAACTAGGTAGTCACCTAGAGCACATACCTTGGGGGGGGGGGGGGGGGGGGGGCCATCAAAATTGTGGAAGGAGGCCCGAGATCACCAGCAGTTCCTATCCCGCTGGTGGCTGAAGAGCCCAGGAGCTGCTGTGAGTAGGTAAGTCTTGGGGGTGCAAGACTGATGATTGCCTAAGGCAGCCAATACCCTTGCACTGGCCAAGCCTATGTCAAGGAACAGATGATAATCAAAGGTGCTGAAAGCAGCAGATAGGTCAAATAAGATGAGAATCGATTAAAGGCCCAGTGTCCATTCACCGACATTCAAGGTTCAATGCCCATTACAGCCAAAGAAAGTAAAATGATACAAGCATATTAGCTTAGTTTTGTTTGTTCAAGATAACCAATTCTCTACTAAAAGCAAAGTGTATTATAGAAGAATAGAATCAGTGATTACCCAAGGAAAAGGTTCAGTAAGGTAATGGGATGGAGTAATAGCTTTATGATGCCTTAATCTCACTTGCACTTGTTCATTTATGCCAAGTCCCTATCTTAAGAAGATAAAAGTTTCATTATCTCAGCAGTTTGATATAGACAGTGCTCTTTAGAGGCTATGGGTATGAATTAAGCAGTTGATTTACTAAGCTGCAGCAAATAGTGATCTGTAAAATTGATTAAGGAACTGTTTATGATTCTCTGTATTGTTTTTTTGTAAAATGTATGTGCATATTTTATGTGCCCTGCTGAGGAACTTACATTATGTAAGTAATAAATTCTTAAAATAATTCTTGCATAATTAAGATACTGACAAACACTAAAATGCATTATAGCCCCATTTCTGCTACCCATTCCTCTGCATTAAACTGCTTCATTAGACCATAGAGTAGAAGAGACCAAAGGGTGCTCATGTGCTAAAGAATGAATGAATCAAGTCAGAGAAATAATAAAAGGATTGGATCTGATTATGATTTGGTGATACCATCTCATAGAAATTTTAGTGCAAGATCTGTTAATAAAATGTTGAACTATGCACCTGGATTCCATTATCAAGAGTATTTAAAAGTCAGTGGCACTTTGATTTCTTGGTCTTTTTCTCCAAGCATTCCCCTCGTTAGTTTGTAGAGCATTCTGGGTCGTCCCACTCCCCCCCCCCTTGTGATATGTGTGCCAGAAATACTTGTATTTCTTAGTTTATAAATGTTCCTTAATCCTTTCTGAAAGTCTAACAGATTCTTCTGTAGAGTAGAGTATAATTAAAATAACCATCATGAAAATTATTTTACTCTCTATTTTTCTGAAAATGAAATACAAGATTTTATATCATAATGCTTTTAGCTACTGCCAAGCTTTATAAGAACTATAATACCTACAAGTTTTATTTTAATTTCTTTCACAAAAATCTGCTCAGAAAAAGCATTTGGCCATCTCGCACCAGTTAAAATAAAAGCAGCTTGTATTAGTTAGGAATAATTCTGGGACCCCCAGGATAGGAAGTCTTCACCGTGCGCTTGCTGGGTGTGAGCATCCGAATTCCAGAAATACTTTATAACAGAAAAGAGGCAGGGATGGGAGGTAGGAACTGCACTCTTCAGGTCAGGGAAGTTAAGGAAAAAACCTTCCCCCGCAACTGTCAGAAAAGAAAATGTAAAAGGACATCTGTCTTCAACTCCCTAGTTACTTCCTTTTCCATTATGCTTCGATGCTTGCTGTTTAAGCATTGGGTGCATAGAGGACTGATGCATTTGTGTCATATGCGTCGACTTTGTCTTATGCATCGTAGGTGGTTTATCTCTCGACACTTGCATCGAGGGTTGGTGCGTCAACTCTGTGCTTTGCACTGCATCGTGCATTGCACTTTGCCCTGTGTCGTGCGCCATAGGCGTCGATTGCACTGCCTCCTTTGGCCAGGTTGTGTCATATGTCATAGGGCACAATGTTTCTCAACTCCTGACACTCTTAAGTGATGGTTTTGAAGAAGCTTATGGGGCTTTGAGATGGTTTTGGTGGTCTCGAGCTCTCTGGGAGTTTTTCTCACCTGGCTCTGCCTGCCTTAATCTGTAGCGGTCATCAGCCCCACCAACTATGCTTATTTAGGCTGAGTAGGCCACTGAGTTTTGGGCCCCGAGGAGGGATGAGTGGAACAATGCTCTGGGGTTGGCACATAGGAGACAGATGAGACTCCTTTGTTTTCCCTCAGTCTAGCTAT
Organism: Rhinatrema bivittatum; assembly: GCF_901001135.1. Lineage (NCBI taxonomy): Eukaryota > Metazoa > Chordata > Amphibia > Gymnophiona > Rhinatrematidae > Rhinatrema > Rhinatrema bivittatum. The sequence continues at coordinate 41,715,847 of NC_042628.1, forward strand.
CTGCTCAGCCCGTTGTCTTTAGGTCTTGGCAACATTCTGCCACAATTGCAGCAGGATGCTTGCTCACGGTCAGGCCCCAGGCAGCAATAATTATGTCCATTGGTGACAGACATAATTTTGCTACACTGGCAGCACTTGAACCCTGAGGTCGTCGAAGCCATTGAAGCACTGAGAAGTGCTGTTTGGGGTTAGCAAAGTGAAGAGAAAGTTAAGAGGAGAAGAAAGAGAGAGAAGTTGAGCTGTGCATCTGTGAGTTGCATGGGAAAAAAAGAGACCAGGCAATCGCACAGGAACCACCACGCAGAGCAAACCTCTGCGTATCTTGAGAGAAGTTCCGCCCCAAGCTGCCTGGAGGACATCCCAGCAGCTTGGCTAATTCAGCCTGTTATCGACGGGGAAAAAAAGATAGCCTGTGAAGTAGTATATAAGAAACGCCCTCAAACCACCTTAAAGGACCGGCCACAAGTATTTGCCTGGTCCTCCTTAAGGACCAACACCACAAGGGATTCTGGTCCAGGGGACCTCCCTTTAGCTTGGGTTAAGTTGGCAGGGCTCAGAGGGGTTAGGGAGGCCCCAGAAAGCAGAGAGAGAGCTACCATATGCAAGATCCTCTTATGTGTAAAGGACTATGCAATATCTGAAGTAAGGTGAGCCATATCATTTATTGTGACTCCTGAAGGGAAGGTGTAAATAAAATGCACTTAAGGAACAACTAGAGTCTGCTTCCTGTTTCCTCTAGCTGTTATCAAGCCACCTACCACTGAAGCCACCACAAGTCCTCTTGCCCAAAAGAAAAGGCCAACTCTTTCTTTCTCTCTATATCCCCCACGAATATCTCTCTCTCAGGCCCAAAGACACACACACATACCCACATTCTCTCTCAAGCACAAAGATATGTACACACACCCCCAACACACACACACACTTACATACTTTTTCTCTCAGGACCTAGCAGAATGTCACACATATGCAAAGTACAGACATATCTCACCAAATAAAACAGAATAAAGAGACTACAAAATGTAAATAAAAAAATGCAGACAAAACCTGAAGTGGAAATCACATGCAACCAGACTGTTATGCAGTGCAAAAAGGAAATACAGAAATATCACTATTCCTCATAAAACAAACAAAATCAAGAAATATAAAACATCATTCATAATAGTAAGAACATAAGAACATAAGAAAATGCCATACTGGGTCAGACCAAGGGTCCATCAAGCCCAGCATCCTGTTTCCAACAGTGGCCAATCCAGGCCATAAGAACCTGGCAAGTACCCAAAAACTAAGTCTATTCCATGTAACCATTGCTAATGGCAGTGGCTATTCCCTAAGTCAGAGCTTTCCAAACTTTTCATGTTGGTGACACACTTTTTAGACAAACATAATTTCACGACACGGTAATTCAGTCTACTAGTAAACCAGAGGTTAAAGGTTAAACAAACGAAACATATTTCGACAATTTATGTATGTTTCCTTAAATATATACATAAATAAAATGTTTCACGACACAACCTATCTCATGAAAACCTTAAATTTATATTAAAAATATATATTCCAAGATTAATGTTATTGTTATAATTTATGAGAAACAATAATAAAAAAATTGTCTGTCCCCCACATACTCATCTCTCTCCTCCCCCCAGCACATGTCTGGCCCCCACACACTCATATCTCTCCCCCTCAAGCACATGTCTGTCCCCCCAGCACGTTTGCCCCCCACTCACTCATCTCTCTCTCCCCAGCACATGTCTGGCCCCCACACTCATGTACCTCGTCTTTTTGATTGTTGCCAGTTAAGTGCTTCACTCCCTTCCATGATCACCAGACACTGCTGCTTGCAGTCAGTACTCCTCATGGCCAGGCCTCATCGGCAGCAGCAGCCAATGCAAGGATGGCTGGACTCGTTCCACCAAGCCCCCCCAAAAAACGCGATTGACAGCAAAAATCACCCAATAATAAGCAACCCATAAACTGAAAAAAAAAAGTGAATCTCTAGAAAAAAAAAGCCCAAACTCGCATCAGAGTTGACCGGGCTTGCGCGACACACCTGCACACTGCAGGCGACACACTAACGTGTCCCGACACACAGTTTGGAAAGCTCTGCTCTAAGTGAACTTAATAGCAGGTAATGGACTTCTCCTCCAAGAACTTATCCAATCCCTTTTTAAACACAGCTATACTAACTGCACTAACCACATTCTCTGGCAACAAATTCCAGAGTTTAATTGTGCGTTGAGTAAAAAAGAACTTTCTCCGATTAGTTTTAAATGTGCCCCATGCTAACTTCATGGAGTGCCCCCTAGTCTTTCTATTATCCGAAAGAGTAAATAACCGATTCACATCTACCCGTTCTAGACCTCTCCTGATTTTAAACACCTCTATCATAACCCCCCTCAGTCGTCTCTTCTCCAAGCTGAAAAGTCCTAACCTCTTTAGTCTTTCCTCATAGGGGAGTTGTTCTATTCCCCTTATCATTTTGGTAGCCCTTCTCTGTACCTTCTCCATCGCAATTATATCTTTTTTGAGATGCGGCGACCAGAATTGTACACAGTATTCAAGGTGCGGTCTCACCATGGAGCGATACAGAGGCATTATGACATTTTCCGTTTTATTCACCATTCCTTTTCTAATAATTCCCAACATTCTGTTTGTTTTTTTGACTGCCGCAGCACACTGTACCAACGATTTCAATGTGTTATCCACTATGACACCTAGATCTCTTTCTTGGGTTGTAGCACCTAATATGGAACCCAACATTGTGTAATTATAGCATGGGTTATTTTTCCCTATATGCATCACCTTGCACTTATCCACATTAAATTTCATCTGCCATTTGGATGCCCAATTTTCCAGTCTCACAAGGTCTTCCTGCAATTTATCACAATCTGCTTGTGATTTAACTACTCTGAACAATTTTGTGTCATCTGCAAATTTGATTATCTCACTCGTCGTATTTCTTTCCAGATCATTTATAAATATATTGAACAGTAAGGTCCCAATACAGATCCCTGAGGCACTTCAGAACAGCTAACAAATATAATTATCTAATAATTAAAAAAATCACATACATATTTTAAAATATTTCACAAATACCAATATTTCAAAACACCAGACACTTCAAACACCACCAAATAATTCAAACTAATAAGGATTTTAAAAATCCCCCACTCTTCATACCTGGGAACTTTTGATTTCCAGTCACCCTGAGGTTCTCTGAATTAGTTGAGGGAGTTGCATACAAATTTTCTCCTCTCTCTCATATACATACATATATTTATTCTCACACAAACTCTCTCACATATTCACATATTCACATTGACTCTTACATTCACACTCTCGTGCTCACAAATCTACCTGTTGACTCAGAGGAGACTAATATATTATAGCACATATGGACTCTCCTCTCATTACAAAGAAATTTCTGAAGATAAGTTTCCAGAATTTGAAAAAATAAATAAAGGAGCAAGATAGGGAGGTGGGAGAAGGAAAAAAAAAATAGAGTAGAATCAGCATTTTAATTTCTTTAATCCTATCTAAGAGATCGCCATATCTTTCCACTTTCTTAGGCCTATTTTAATTTGTTTCAGCAATTTACGATAATTCTCATGCTCACACACATGCTCTCAGACTCACCCACACTCTCTCTCATATTCATACACATGGACTCGCACACTCTTTCACACATTGTCATCAATTCACTCGTACCCTCAACTCTTCCCTCTCCAAAATACATACGTGGCAGCAGCCTGCAGTGAACAAGTAAAAGAAATGTTTTACTTATGTTGGTGGTCAAGACTCCATGAAAGGGTCCCCAAGCTCGAGGGTTGAGAGTTCAGGGCAACCCTTCAGTCAGCTTCAATTGCCCTAGTGGTCCTTTACACCAATCAGGACTCTCTCTTTCCTCCTCCCTGTACATTGTCCCAGTGTTGCTTTCTTTCTTTCCTCTCCCTTGCTCTTTCTCCCTATCTTCCCCATTTTCCCCAAATTTCTCTCATCTCCCTCTTTTTACCCCTTCTCTCCTCCCCAACTGGCTGAATTTACTTGTGCCTAACTAAAGAACTCCAGGGTCAAACAGGTGCAATGGAGCAGCAGATGAGTCCCAGCATGGACAATTCCCCCTTCACTTGCGCAGGAGCTCTGGAAACAGCAAGATTAAGGCAGCTGCGGGAGCACAGGAAACAAGGACAAGACAACCACGAGAATGCAGAAAAGGCACTTTATGATAGCCGCAACATCAAGAGAAACTAGTGCAGCTAAAAACAAAAAAATATTGGCAGCAGCAGAGGAGGAAACAGTCAAACCAGAAAGGGAGTTCATGCTTCTGCACGTGGCAACCCTCTCCCTTCACAGCAGCCAGCTTGTGGGGGGGAAGTTGTAAGTCCTAACTTCCACTGCGGGCAGGCTGCTGTGAAAGGGGAGGATCTCTGTGCAGTGTGCGATTTCTGTAAAACTCCTATGCCTGCCACTGTCAGTGAAGAAGGGTTTAAAAGGCAGTTCCAGCCAGCTACAAGAGCCGAACAGAGACCTTCAAAGAGCTAGATGCAGTTCACAAGTCACCGGTTTGCCATCCCTGGCCTAGTAGTTAAAGCAGCACGCTGAGAATGGGGGAAGCCAGGGTTCAAATCCCACTGACTCTCCTTGAGACCTTGGGCAAGACACTTCAGCCTCCACTGCCTCAGGTACAAAACAGACTGTAAAGGAAAATAACTTGCCTTGAGCTCAGATTTGGAAAAAGGCACGTCATTAAATCTAAGATCCAAACCGAGTCGCCATTTAAAATGTATTAATAAAAGACTCACCTACATAAGCAATAAAATAAATTTTGAAGACTGTACACTTAATAGTGCAATAGTAAAGGTAAGCTATACGATGTCAAAAATGCTTTTTATGTTTTACAAATGCCATTACCCAAAACTAATGAGGCAAAACCTGAACAGAAATTATCAGTAAATGTTTGCTAAAGCTAGATCTTCTCATACTATCATTTAAGATGATAACGTACTGCAACCCCAGAGGCACAATACTTCTGCTTCTCTTTATCTATCTACCAACTCCCAAGTATCCTCCAGCACTGTTAGAAAAGATATGAGCAAAGGCCATAAAACAGGTAATATTCTGAAAAACTGAAACTGCATGTAAACAAACATCCTCTTCCCTGCTGTTTGCTTTTTTATGTCTTTATTACTTTAAGTGCCCATCAAAGTGAGGAGGGCGAAGCCATTTAAACAACTTGTGTAAATGAATTTGAATGTTTTTCAAAACTAGCATATCACATTCAATCCGCAACTCTGTTCCTCAGTGTCAGACAGTGTCATTAAATCTGATGCTCTCTACTTTCTGCCTATTGTCTCTGCAAACCTTTTGCCTTTCCATTTTGTCTCTTCTACAGCATACTTTGAACTCATTTGTTTATTTTTCTTAGACTTGCCATTGTTTCTGCTTTCAATTGTCATCTATTCTCTGCCTCACCTTCTTTCCCATTTGCTAGTTTTGAGGATTTAAATCCTGATCACCGTGTTTAGGTCAGCTCTCTGAAAATTGCCTTGCCCCCTTGATATGTACATTCAGGGGTATTTAGAGGAGGCCACACCTAGGAAGAAAATCATTTTAATAGTTTCCTGTGTTCAGTTAAGGTTGTTACAGCAAATACCAAAAGTAGACTCTAAGGAAACATAATCCGCAAATGTTCTGAAAAGTCTGCACAAATATGGGCTTTGGAGTTTAACAGAGAGGGGAATAATCAAAGCTCTTTCCATGGACAAAACAGACAGTATTTTACCCACAGAAATTGCGGCTTTAAAAATTGCCTTACCTGTCTATGGGTAAAAGTAGGTGTGTGTGGGTGAACAGCACAAACTGCAAAAGGCATTCAAAAGGATAAGGAGAGGCCAGGGAATTGAACAATGCATGGAGTTGAAAAATTACCCGCCCAGAAAGAAGGTGCAAATCTCTGCAGGTAATTTTTCACTGGGCAAAAATCAAAGCAAGCTTTTCCTTTTATTTTGGTGCAAACCCCAAGGGTAAAAAGTGCCATCAGAATTTGCTCGTGTGCCCTGTTTTGATTATTTATCCCAGAATGACCAATACACAAAAGGAGCAAATTATATAGAAAGATTCCTATTAAATCTCTTTCACACCATCTTTCACACCATCTAACTAAATTAGTAAATTTATCTAGCTCATGCAAAGACACTCTAAGCAAGTTACAATACAATATTAACAAATAATCAAATATATGTGTAACAAACATCAAAGACAAACTGTTCCAAACAAAGAGAGACTGGCCATAGGTAGGTATTTGTATCCCTATGGTAGGCCCACCTAGTAACTCGAGGTGGGGTTTAGGTAACAGTGTAGGGGGTTAGGGGCCACTTTGACATTCTACGTGACACCTACGAACAGAACAGTGGTCTCTTGTGAAGATTTGCTGGCCTTCGGAGTGAGGAAACTCAGCAACAGAAAGACAAGCTCCCTCCGCTGCCAGGCCCATTATGAAATACAAAACCCTGGAAAAATCACTCAGCACATAGAGAGCAATCCTGCCATACCACAACAGCACCAACTCCCAAGATTCACACATCAACTTCCCCACCTATGAAAAGGCAGCATTGCAAACATTACACCAGGCCTAGAATACCAATACACCTCCTATAGGGAAAACAGAACAAGCTGGACTGCTAAAGATCTCTACAGGAAACTACAAGCTAGCAGAAAACCTCACCTCGGTCACACATGCAGGACACAGACTGAAAATGCAGATTGTGACCCCAAAAAAATGCAGACAAAAATGAAATGGGACCCTCAAGAAGCAAGACCGTACACACAGCGCAATGCTGGCGAAACACAAACAAAAATGCATTGTCTCCTGTACAGAGCAAAGCACAAAAATATAAGAGATGCTCATTTCCAAAGCTGACATTTCCAATCACTAAAGCAAAAATAAAATGTTTTTTCCCCTACTTGTTTTGTCGGGACATTTTATTATTTTATTTTTTTAAATGATGCTGGTCCAAGTCTCTTGTTCTCGGCTTTCCTCTTGTTTATCTTCTGACTCCTTTTGTAAAGTCTCTTGTCCATTTTCTGTTTCTTCTCTTTCCTCCTGCCTTCTTTATCTGCCTCAGACTGATTTTCCCCCAGGCCAGCATCTCCCCCTCAATCCAGACCAGCATTTCCCTTCAATCAATCATTCTTCCCACCATGGCCCATCCCAGGTCCTCTTCCCTCAGTTTGCTTGACAGCTGATACCTGAGGACTCAGACTACAGAGAGAAGAGGTGGAAGTCAAACTGTGCTTGCAGAAAGGCCATGGTGCAGCCTAAGAAACGCACACAAAAAAAATCAGAAGGTAAGCATGGGGCCACTCTGCTACCAACAGAGCTCAGCCCCTGAAGCAACCCCTCCCCCTCCTGCTGCACAGGCTTCCTATTACTTAACACAGTTCGACTCCCACCCCTCCCCCTTAGCCCCAGCACTGTCGTGGGGGACGGGGAAAAGGAGATGAAAATGGGGTAGCGATGCGACTGTGGGAAAGGATTTGGCTGTGTCCTGCCAGGCCCCAGTGGAGCAGGAGAAGAGTAAAGTATCCTGCTGGGCCCAGCAGAGGATGGAACCCACCTCCATTCTCATGACTTACTGGTGTCCTAACACACTCCTTGAGAACCACTCTTCTAGAATGTCCCAATGAGATACTGACCCAATCAATATCGGAGCAATTGAAATCTCCCATTATTATTTTACAAAACTTATTTGCTGCTGTAATTTCATAGTCCATTTTTGTCATCTTGGCCAGGTGGACAGTAGTAAATACCCACTGCTATACTCGTATCCAAACATGAAATGTCTATCCATAAGGATTCTACAGTGCATTTTGTTTCCTGCAGGATTTTTATCCTGTTTGACTGTAGGCCATCCTTCACAAATAGTGCTACCTCTCCACCAATTTGATCTGCCCTGTCATGTTGATATAATTTGTACCTTGGTATCATAGCATCCCATTGGTTATCCTCTTTCCACCACATCTCTAAATGCCTATAATGTCTATATCTCTGTATAATGCCACACATTCTTTCTATTCAGACTTCTGGCATTCACAGACAAAGTATATTTATTTGTATGTGTATTCACAACCTGCTTATTAGCAGAAGTTACAGGCAATATAGAGCCATTCAAATCTGAGTGCTCTTTGTCTATATCCAGCTGGATTACTACAGCCTTAACCACAACCTCTCTACTGGGATATTCTAACTTTCCTGTTTTGCAAGTATGCTTGCAAGACACCTGCCTCTGAACCATGCATTTCTGAGTGACTGTCCGCTTCTCCCATGGTCTAGTTTAAAAGCTGCTCTCTCTCTCTTTTTTTTTTTTTTTTTTTTAATATTAGCACCAGCAGCAGGATTCCACCCTGGTTAAGGTGGAGCCCATCCCATCGGAACAGGCTCCCCCTTCCTCAGAATATTGCCCATTTCCTAACAAATCTAAAAGTCCTCTTCCCTGTACCATCATTTCACCCATGCACTGATACCCTGGAGCTCAGCCTGCCCCTGGGGTCCTGCGTGTGGAATGGGGAGCATTTCTAAGACTGCAGTTCCTAGGGGCTCTTGGATTTCAATTTTCTACTTAAAATCCTAACTTTAGCCTCCAAAACCCTTCCTGCATCACTGATAACTACATGTACCATGACAGCCGGCTCCTCCCAAATACTTTCTAAAATCTTATTCAGGTGATGGGTGAGCTCTGCTACTTTCGTACCAGGCAGGCGAGTTACCAAACAATCCTCATGCCCAGCTATCTACATCCCTAATGAAAAACAGACAACTCGAATGGCAATCCTATCCCATTTCTTCTGGGCACATGCTCTGCGAGAGGATAAGGCATCACCCGAAGGACAGGTCCCGGCTACGAGATCTCTTCTTGCCACATCAAGGGGATGGTCTCCTTCCAGGTGACCAGAACAAGGGCTGCTAAACAGGAACTGAGACGGCTGCATTATGTCCATGAAGGTAGTTGCTTTCTTCAACTCCTCCGGGTCTTCCACTGGCCTCCAAAGAAAGATCAGACTTGTTCTCTGAGAGCCAGGAGCTCTTTGCACAGAGTACACACAAAGCAGTTCTCACCAACAGGTAGAAATCTGTACATCTGGTGCAAAAAAAATGGATAGCCCCATTTTGTTGCTGGAATTATTCCTCTTAATTTTCGTTGAGTTATTACAAGTTTTACATTATTCTACATCATTGACTGACTCTTATTTTGAAGATTTTCCTCCTGATGGGAAGAAATAATTTACATATCAAAAAATGTATCTGGGGGCAGGTGGAAAACAAACATTAGTGACTATTTGCCCAGAAACCAGTTCTCTCGCCTTCTCAGATCAAGAAATCTTTACAAACTCACAATTATAAAACTTAGAATTAAATGCTAGTCCTGAATTAATTCTGTGTATTAGAATTAAATGCTAACCTTAAATTAAGTTTATAATTGCGTGCGTGTATGTTTTCTGGGAAAACAGAAAAAGCTTTAATTATTTGTATGCGCTACATTAAGTTCTGTTTATTTTCCCAGAAAGAACACACACACACAATTATTAACTTAGAATTACATCCTAACCTTAAACTCGCACACAATATACAGACAGTAATATTTTAAACCCCCCAGCAATTGGTTTTTTTTGCAAGATTTAAGCACTTTTTACCATCAGCAGATGCAGCTTCTATTGTCAGCACTCCCTCTGGACAAAATCCTACTTCAATGGCTTTAATTATATTTGGTTTAATTATATGAGTTTGATTAGTTGAAACTTTCTGATAGTGATATGGTTGTAGATTAACTGAGGACTGGCCACCAGCACTGAAACCCAGTGCCAGGAGATAAACATTCTCTCTGAAAAAAAAAAATCAACTCTAAGTTCGGACCCCACCCTGCCTTACCCATGTCTCTCTCATCCAAACATACCACTGTAAACATTAAGGATTTCAAGAGCCCTGAGCACTATCACCATGCAAGCCCAAATCCTCAGCTCAGGAAGAGCAGAGAGTTTTGGAACAGATGTGCTGGGAGGTTTACAGATGTAACTGATGTCACCATTTATTCTCTCCATATATATTTTTTTTTCTTTAACTGCTAAAACAGAATGTATGAGAGTACAAGCAAAGGAAGCGGCTTGAGGGAGAATGGGCAAGTCTGCAAGCCACGGCCTGAAAGCAAAGCCTTTTCTCTATTTTTAGGAAGAAGGTGAACAAATATCCTCATTCAAACAGCAAAAAAAGAAGACATAAAAGGAATACGAGACAGACAGTCACATTTTCAGTAAAATGTGGGGGGAAATCCGGATAAAAATCTCACGGTACATATCATAATCATAATTAAGCTTTGATTAATTATTAGGCTGGCCAACCCAGAGGTCCTTGGGTTGATTCCTGGGTCAGGGCTTCCACTCCCTAGGTTGCCTGGGGCTGAGGAAGCCACAGGGGCAGCATTTACTACTCTTTGGAGGGATGGGGGGGTGGGGGATTTAGGGCCCCTGAGGGCAGGATACTGGAAGGAGCCTTGCTGCTTGGTCCCTGGCCCAGGACTATTACTGCTGGGAGGTAACGTGAAATAGAGGAAAAGACAGACGGGTAGTTGCAAATGAAGGAAGGCTCATGGCGCTGGATCCCTGGTTCCAACTGAGCTAGAAGCCCAAAAAAGGGAGCAAAGAAACTGATGGGTGAAAAAAAAATTGAAAATTTCTCTTAACTTTTCATTTTTCAGTAATTTAAGAGTTTACATATGTTTAAAAATACAGTACTAGGGACTGTACTGCTACAGTCCCTATATAAGCAGGAGCTACGTTCTGAATGGCATCAAGTTACATTTAATAAATATATAGGCTACAAACCCCCAATATAAAGAAGCTATATAGTAGTGTGAGTACACAAAGTAATCTCATTCCATGGCAGACCTCATACGGGGCATACGTATCTAGTGCCAGTTCGCAGTAATACGGCAGCAGTTATAATCATTGGTCTGTTACCCAGTACATATTTTTTCAAAAAAGTTTTTCTCATGCGGTAGTGAACAATAAAAATAGGCCATTGGCATATCATAAGTTGTGCGGCAAAATGTAGATCATCGCAACTTTTATAAAGCTTTTCAGGTTTTACCACATTATGCACTTATCTTTTGTGAAGTTTTTACGGTTTAATTCCTCAAGAGGTTAGCGGAGACATGGGCGTGAGGACATGCACGGAGTCAAGCCCGACACGGACCGTGTTTCGGCTAAAAGCCTTCTTCAAGGGCCAACAATATCTGCAACAAAACATCTTAAGTAAACCAACCATTCAACATAACTTAAAGCTATAAAAGAGTTATTTCAGTAGCAGTGGTACGAACGTGAAATTGAAAATAGCAGCAGCATCATTGACGATAGTATTGTTTCTCTGCTAGAGTAAACATTAGCGCGCCATTTTTTAAATAGAAATTGACCAATCAAAAGGCATGTTCCGCCCTGGAAATACCAGGGGCGGAGCATAGAACAGTCATACCAGAGAATACCATTCGATGGCTGCATTAAGGCCTTCAGGATCTGTACAACGTAGTTGAAATATCCAACGTTGTTCTCGTTGGTTAAGAAGTTTCTGAAGGTCTCCCCCTCTCATAGTAGGAAAAATGCGGTCAATGACCCGCCATTTTAGGTCCATAAACTGATGTTGATTATCCAGACAATGTTGTACAATAGGCGCATTAGTTTTACAGGTATTGAGACAACTCCGGTGTTCAATTAGTCGTGTTTTGATATTGCGTTTGGTTCTGCCAACATAAATTTTATTGCATGGACAAATGATAATATATATAACATGAGAAGTAGAACAGGTTGAATGAAAATGGGCATCATGAGTAGTGCCAGCACTGTCAGTCCATGAGGGGCCATCCAAAGATTGCACACACATTGAGCATTTGCCACAAGCCCAATGGCCAAGGGGTGTGTCAGAGTCAGTGGGAGCACAGGTATGCGGCTGAGTATGAGTCAGCAAGTCCCGTAGGTTTTTACCTCTGCTAAAAGCAATTAAAGGAAAATCTTGAAAGACCTGATGGGTCTGCACGATATACCAATGGTCTCGTATAATCTTAACAACATCATGAGCCCTAGAAGAGTACCGAAGAGTACACACCAACGGAGGATCCAATCGACCTTCAATAGGTTCTAACAGTAACCATTCTCGTTGTGCATTATATGCTCTTTTTAAAAAAGCATTAAAAAGAGCATTAAAAAGAGCATATAATGCACAACGAGAATGGTTACTGTTAGAACCTATTGAAGGTCGATTGGATCCTCCGTTGGTGTGTACTCTTCGGTACTCTTCTAGGGCTCATGATGTTGTTAAGATTATACGAGACCATTGGTATATCGTGCAGACCCATCAGGTCTTTCAAGATTTTCCTTTAATTGCTTTTAGCAGAGGTAAAAACCTACGGGACTTGCTGACTCATACTCAGCCGCATACCTGTGCTCCCACTGACTCTGACACACCCCTTGGCCATTGGGCTTGTGGCAAATGCTCAATGTGTGTGCAATCTTTGGATGGCCCCTCATGGACTGACAGTGCTGGCACTACTCATGATGCCCATTTTCATTCAACCTGTTCTACTTCTCATGTTATATATATTATCATTTGTCCATGCAATAAAATTTATGTTGGCAGAACCAAACGCAATATCAAAACACGACTAATTGAACACCGGAGTTGTCTCAATACCTGTAAAACTAATGCGCCTATTGTACAACATTGTCTGGATAATCAACATCAGTTTATGGACCTAAAATGGCGGGTCATTGACCGCATTTTTCCTACTATGAGAGGGGGAGACCTTCAGAAACTTCTTAACCAACGAGAACAACGTTGGATATTTCAACTACGTTGTACAGATCCTGAAGGCCTTAATGCAGCCATCGAATGGTATTCTCTGGTATGACTGTTCTATGCTCCGCCCCTGGTATTTCCGGGGCGGAACATGCCTTTTGATTGGTCAATTTCTATTTAAAAAATGGCGCGCTAATGTTACTCTAGCAGAGAAACAATACTATCGTCAATGATGCTGCTGCTATTTTCAATTTCACGTTCGTACCACTGCTACTGAAATAACTCTTTTATAGCTTTAAGTTATGTTGAATGGTTGGTTTACTTAAGATGTTTTGTTGCAGATATTGTTGGCCCTTGAAGAAGGCTTTTAGCCGAAACACGGTCCGTGTCGGGCTTGACTCCGTGCATGTCCTCACGCCCATGTCTCCGCTAACCTCTTGAGGAATTAAACCGTAAAAACTTCACAAAAGATAAGTGCATAATGTGGTAAAACCTGAAAAGCTTTATAAAAGTTGCGATGATCTACATTTTGCCGCACAACTTATGATATGCCAATGGCCTATTTTTATTGTTCACTACCGCATGAGAAAAACTTTTTTGAAAAAATATGTACTGGGTAACAGACCAATGATTATAACTGCTGCCGTATTACTGCGAACTGGCACTAGATACGTATGCCCCGTATGAGGTCTGCCATGGAATGAGATTACTTTGTGTACTCACACTACTATATAGCTTCTTTATATTGGGGGTTTGTAGCCTATATATTTATTGTATGTCAGTTAGCTTTTCCCCTTTCTCCAAGATCAGGTGATCGAGTGCTATTGTGATCACATCAAGTTACATTTGCCAGACTCTGCTACATTATTCATACAAAGAACATGTTGAATACTGCAAAGCAGAAAAAGCACCAGCTGAAAGGGCTGTGTGTGTCCTGCTCTCCTACAGAAACTGGTTACTGCCTGTCAGAGCCCCAGCGCAGACAGAAAGACAGTTTTTCTACGGCGCAACACAGGCATCATACAGACAGGGCTTGAATACTGACGACTTCAGAACTAACTTGGTCGAATGTTTTCTTACAAAATAAAATCAAATTGGAGCCCAATATCCTGAGTGAATGATTGTCTTTTATTTTTAGGACCGTTGGTAACTGTGCTCAAATTATCCGCCATGGATGGCTCCTCTAAAAGAACACTGGCATGGTTTGCTCTCCATCACAAACTGGGCCAGATTTAGGCACAGGTAACATAGAAAATGTGCCTTGGGTGCCAAATTCTGAAGGTGCTGAAAAACTGGGACTCCAGTATCAACTAGTGATGATCAAGGCAAACAAATGATCGTAAAGCACAAATTATGCACAACAGATTTCTTCTTTCCTATCACTATTCTCAATCTTATTTACGTTGAGTATTATGATTTGTTTTTTCTCTCTCACTTGCATGTAACAAAATACTCTGAAAACTCAAAAAGAAAACAAAGAACTCTGTTATAAAATCAAACAATGACTTTCATTTACAGCTGCTATTTTACCCTGACAAAGATGGTGTAACTGCTCAAAATTCTGAGCACATTTCTAAAAAGCACATGCATATTTCAATAATCTTCAGCTGCTTTCATTTTCAAAAGCTGCACAAGGGTAGGTGATCTCCCTAAAGAAATGTTTTTATACTCATATGCTTCCATGCAACACTGTATGCTGCATAAAGCAAGAATTAAACTAGTCATAAGCCTTGATGACAGCTGAGATTAAAATAAAGCCAGAGTACTCAGCCATAAAAAAACTCATAAGAATGGGGCCAGGACTCAGGACTCAGGCCGTAGTATGCAGGAGACCTGTGCATGTGTGGGTGGGGGTGGTAGGGTGACTCATGGGATGAGGGTGAAAAGGGGTAGACTCAAGAGCAATCTATGGAAATATTTATTTACAGAGAGGGTAGTGGATGCATGGAACAGCCTCCCCATGAAGGTGGGGAGACAAGGATAGTATCTGAATTCAAGAAAACATGGAATAAACACAGGATCTCTCTAAAAATAATAATAAACAACATAAAACAATAATAAATAAAAAAAAAACCTGCTGGGCAGACTTGGGTCCTTTTCTGTCATCATTTACTATGCTACTGATAGGGATTATAGAAATGGGCAGACTAGACAGGCTGTGTGGTCTTTTTCTTTCATGTTTTTCTGATCAAGTCTCTAGTCCAACAGGGCTCACAGACTTGCCACACAAGACCAGGAAGGGAAAGAAGATGGCTGAAGAGCAGTGTTGAGGGTTAGTCTCAAAGATCTCCCTCCAACCCAGTGAAGGCTCAACTGCTACCCAGGCAGTTAGTCTTGGGGAGGCGGAGTAACAAAGAGGAAAAAACAGTTCATATGAAATCTAAACTTTTTTCTGACTCACTTCATATCATTTTGGAAAACAACATTTCACACACTGTTTAAAAAGGAGTATCCAGCTGTGCTCACATTAATACCTTCATGGACATAATACAGGATGCTAACAAATACATGGACTCCAATACTAAATTGCTTTCAAAATGTCTTTTAGAGCAGTAATGCTGAATGTTTCAACTGATTTACAAGCTGCTGTCTTGTCTTGTATTTCAGTTTCCCACGAGTAACCATAATACAACTTTAAAGTTGTGATCTAGCCACAAGTTTTCCAAGACCCACTACGAGATCAACGGTATATCTACACTTGCAAAATCATTGCTTTGGATAAGGTTTCCGTCTGCTCCGCTGTAGAACCTAGCCAGCTAGATACATTGTATGACAGTGATGTATCACATTGATTGTGTTCAAACCAGGATGCCACATATTCATGTGCCAGAAGTGATAAAATAACAAAACAAAAAAAAAGAAAGAATGACACTAACTCGCAATATTCTCAGGCAGAAATAATGTCTAAAAAAAAGTGCTTACGTAATCATTTTAGGAAACAAACAGCAACCTTCATATTTTCCTGCTGGCTTACCCAGCAACACACAATCAGCTCACCGCCACCCACAGGACCAGTCCCAATGGTGGGCTCCCAAGACCATTTCCTCACCTCTAAACCACAGACACAAGCCTTCAGAGTTAATCATCCTCAAGTATTCAGTAAAACAAGCTGGGGAATTGCCACATAGTAGAAGCGAGGCTTATGCACAAGGTACATGCCTGCTACATGTATATGGACGGATGAAAAAAGACACAGCAGAGCAAAGAGGTGAACACACTGAAAAATAGATCTTCCGAGTGGGACTTGGATTTTCAATGTACTTTGAAACAAATGCAAACTTACTAACTCTAAACTCACCACATACTAAATAAAATAGTTATTCAAAACTTGGGGCAGAAAAAGTGGTCTTAAGTATGCACCAGTGCAAGCAGCTCCAAGTTCTCATGCACATCCCATTTGCTGTTACTTCATTGGGATTTGATACAAAAAAAGTCAGCTGAGAATTTTTTAATCCAGCACTGTCTAAATTCACGCTCCTTTTAAATCTCTGAATTCTGAGCAAACATTTTGTTTTACTGCAGCGCTGTACTAGTCAGCAGGAAAGTACTGGAAAGGCAGGCAGAATGAAAAAGGCCTAAAGGAAGACTAAAAAAAAAATCAAATCACATGGCTCAATGCCATTCATCAAGCGAGAGAGTCGCCTTGAGCAGGTAGCATGGCAGAGGATGGTTAGGGGCACAGACCCCACACGAGTGGGGAAACACGTGTAGATGAACTGTATGAACACCCAGATTTTGTCTGTATTGTTTCAGACCGATCTATCCAACCTCAATATGGGAGCTCCAGCATGCTCCTTCCTAAGCAACCCACAGACATCTGTCCTGCCTGGCATACAATAATTGTTCTACTAAGAAAGAGCACTGTCTTACTAATCCATACCAGCATGTGCCACTGTCTGTGAAGCATAAACAGCACCAATGGTTCCAATGTAAGCTGCAAAAGGGCAGGACCAGATTTGCATGGACTCAGCCTTGCACACTGGTTCTTTTTTGATGGAACAGTTTGTACCACAGTGTTAAGAAAGAGCTCAATTTGTGCCTGCATAAATACAGGATAGCAGACGGAAGGAAAACAAAGATGGTGATAAAACAAGAAAAAGCAAGAATGTGCCTTAAGCTTCCCACTTTCTTTCAGTGCTCCCAATATCCAGAAAAGGTCAAATGGCCCAGCTCTTCTGTAAGCATTCCTCCAGTCACTGACATGTCTTGGCCTCCAGTTCAGTCTCAGATGAACTCTTTGAACCCTGTGGTGCTCCGTAGATGAAAGAAGAGTTGGGTCGGATCATGCTACAGGGGAAGGAGGAAGAGACACGTGCTGGCAAAGGGGGAACTCTCATTATCCAGAATGGCCCCAATCAGGACCACTCTATATAAAAGATATTCTACTATATTTTCTTAAATGCATCTTACTGAAGTGATCAATCTGTCTGGATATAAATAAACTTTAGAGAAGGCCTAACTACAGTGTTGCAGAGAGAGAAATTTTAACCCACATCAGTTTATTTCACATTTAATGAAAGGAATATCTGCCTTCACATGGTTAAAAGGAATTGGGGTCAGTGACTCAGTCTGTAAATTTCTGTAATAAATCTGAACTAAGCCATCACTAATCATATGGTTCAATGTAAGAAGACACCACTGCAAAAAGTGACACCATCATCCAAAGAGAGGAATGGGTTAAAACAAAAACAACAACAACAAAAACAAACCCACACTAGCTTCACAATGCATAGCTTAAAAAAAAAAAGGTTAGAAAAGTGTCAAATTTCTAATCTATTGATTAAACTGCACACAATCATTTAAAGAGAAAACACAATCGGCCAGACAAGTCTCAATGAGTCATTTTCCCAGGTTAGTTTCATCTTATTTCGATTTTACCATTCATTATTGTTAAAAGATTTTGCAAAGTGAGAGATTCACACTGAGGGCCCCGAAGAGCCACATGCATTTCTTCAGCTTCGGGTTCAACAATATTGAGTGAATGGCTCCAGTAAACTGCTCTTTTCTTTAAAAGCACAAAGTCAGGGGCTGGCCCAGGGGCGGATTGGCCTATCGGGGGACTGGGCATCCCCCGGTGGGCCGATCGCTCCAGTCACGTGGTCTGCCGAGCGCGGCCATGACAGAGCCGCGCTCGGCAGACAACGTGATGTGTCCTGGGCCGGCCTGGGTGGCGAATACCCGGGCAGGTCCAACATCGTGAATCCGCCGCTGGGGTCAGGTGTTCTGCTCTCTGGGCCAGTCGGGGTAGGGAATGTTACCATGGTCACAGCTCCTGAGGGGCAAGAAGAGTCCTTATTATCGTGAAACAACAACACCCAGTGGCCGGATTTAGGCCTGGATTTTATCAAAATGCGATAAGTATCACATGCGATAGCAAAAGGGGCGTGGTTTATGCTAATAGACAGTTTATCGCAATTTGCGCTAATTACCTATGTGAAGAGCTAAGTTAGCGCAAATTGCAATAACGTTTTCAGACTTTGCGATAAGTGCCAGACCTGTTGTATGTCCTGCATACAACCACTAGGGGGGAGGGGGAGGAGAGAGAGAGGGAGAGAGAGCGCGCCTAGCCATAATGTCAGCTCCCTAGAGGAAACTTACTCCAAGATGATATTTGTGCAAGGTTCTCTCCACTTAGCTTGATGGACACTCTACCTGGGTAACCTCAAGCTAGGTGGAGAGAACACTGCACAAATCTCATCTTTGGGTGAGTTTCCTCTCTCCGAAGGTCATCAAATCTTCAAAAGAGACCACTGTTCTGTTCATATGTCTCACATTGAATGTCAAAGTGGCCCCTAACCCCCTACACTAATACCTAAACCTCACCTCGCGTTACTAGGTGGGCCTCCCATACGGATACAAAATACCTATCTAGGGAGATAACATTATAGCTAGGCTCGCTCTCTCTCTCTCTCTCCCCCCCCCCCCCCTCCCAGATGGCTAGGCTGGTGCTCCAGGAGTGTCAAGCTTACTAAAACAGGCCTTTCAGGAGACATCACGAAATGCGCTAACACCTTACCGCCCTGTAACTCAAGCTATCGCACGGCTAAACGCTATTGAAAAAGGTGTAGTTAAAATCGGCGTTAAGTCTGTGCGATAGCACTTCGCAGACTGGCAATCCCCGCCCACTCCCGCCCCTAACTCCTCCTCTTTTTTGGATTTGCATCGCACCACATGATATGGTGCTATCGCATGCGTTAAAGGTGTTTTCGCATGCATTAAGGGCCTATCGCATGCCTTAGCGCCTTTTGATAAATGACTCCCTTAGGAGTCCATGACTGCAATGTTCCAGAGGGAGCCCTGATGCAGGGTCACCAATGAATTGGAAGGGGATACAAAGTAGGAGAAAAAAATCCCCACGTAGTCGTGAATGAAGGTTCGTGGCACAGGATCCCACCTCTGGTTCCCAGTGATCTGGAAGTTCAAAGGAGGAGGAAATTACCACCACCAGGCTCCTCCTCTTCACTCCCACTCAACAAAAGGAACCGTTTTGTGTAGGCAAGGCCCACAAAGTAGCAGATGAGCTCATCTCTCAAGTC
This sequence comes from Rhinatrema bivittatum, assembly GCF_901001135.1. Lineage (NCBI taxonomy): Eukaryota > Metazoa > Chordata > Amphibia > Gymnophiona > Rhinatrematidae > Rhinatrema > Rhinatrema bivittatum. The sequence continues at coordinate 41,735,221 of NC_042628.1, forward strand.
CATTACACTAGGATGCTTCATCTTAAATTACTCTGGATCTCAGATGCCAGAGAATTACATCTTGTCAAAGCACAACAGAGACAGAAAAGAATTCCATTTGTTTTTTCTGTTCTCCTTTGTGGAATAAAATATATTTTGTTCTCTATAAAAAGCTTCCTAATCACACTTCTGCTTTTCCATGTCTTTCTATTTATATCCAAAATAAAAAAAACTTCTTGCAGTTGTTTTGTCAAGATACCAAGGAAACTCCTCCTGAAGTACATTGCAAGATAAGGAAAGGCTAGAAAAATAACAAAAACAAACATAAGAAACACCAAAAGCTGGTGAATCAAGTTACTGGAATTTCTTAGGAGTATCCTAAATAAGGGCATGGCACAGAAAGTATTCATTTTATGAGCAACATTAGAGAGTAATATTTACTATAAGCTGTACGAACTGGTTAGCTTCAAAGTGTGCAGTTTTGTTTAAAAAAAAAAAGCAGCTCTCAGGAGCAAGCAGGTGGCCCCTCTCCCACCACAAGTGGCAGCAGATATGAGATGTTTGGTTTGATGTAACCAATAGCAGTGTGCACTGGACCCATCAGCAATGTGTGTTCAACTTATTCTTGTCACACAAAAAACCTGGACACAACTCATGCATGACTTCCCAGAGTCAGTAGGAGAGGCCACCAGGGGTACCAGTTCTAATCCCAATACTGGCCCTGGTAGACAGCTGTGGAAAGACCAATGAGCAAGGGCTGGGAGTGGATGTGCCAGGCTGTCATCTTCTCAGTTACATCATGAGAACCAGCATCTGATACCAGCCTTGCCATCATAACATTGCCCTACTAGTCCTTAGAGGGACCAGGGCTGTGTGCTGTCTAGGCACTGCTTAGAGGCATGCTGAACTCTTTGGGAATTCTAAACTGAGGCTCATGCATAGGGCAAATAAGACAATTAATGCATTTTGTGACTTGGACTGGGACAGGCCTGGAATGCTTTATTATATGGTCTAATAAAGGGCAGTATCTGAATTCAAGAAGACATGGGATAAACCCAGAGGATCTCTAAGGAAGCTGTAGGGACTCTAAAGCTAAGTAGTTGGTGTGGATGGGAAGAGAATTTAATGAGTGTTCTACAATTATTCCAACATGCTGCTGCCCGCTTGCTAATTGGTTTGAACAAGAGAGAGCATATTACTTCAACTCTATGTAAGTTGCATTGGTTCCCAGTAAGGTGGAGAGCCAAATTTAGACTTTTAGTAATAGTACATAAACTATTGTATGAGGAGCATACAGGTGCTCTAAAAAATAGAATTGAGTGGTATTTACCACAACGTGCCTTAAGGCCTTCTTCTGTTAACTTGCTAAAAATCCCAGAACTGAAACAGTATAAGCATCAATTGACTAGGAACAGGGCATGTTTTTCATGTACTCTGCAGTGAACAAACTGAATTGAAAATGCGCAAAATACAGTAATTTAAAATAAAATAAATGAATAAATAGGCCGTAATGGTCTTTTTCTGCCACTATGTTTCTTTCTATTCAGTCTCCAAAAAACAACCCATGTTCCAGACCTGAATAGCAAATTTGTTTATTCACCAGCCCTCCCAAAAAGCTATTTGCCTTGACATCTTTTCCAGGTCCTCAACAGTGAATTGTCCACTCTGAAAGCATTCGACAGACCCCAGGATACATAAAAAAAAAAGTAAGTGTGAGATGTACTAGGTATCTCTCCCACAGACACAAACTGAAGAAAACTCTTTTAAACATCTGGCCCTTAGTCCTAGAATTATCAGTCACTGAATAAATCAGGGTAAAAAAACAATTGGTAACCAGATAAATCTCACTTCAATTCAATATGTATAGAGCTGGATCAGATCTGAGTACTGGTGAATTGTAGATCTCCTATGTGGGCACTTGTGCAATTCATTACCATACTGGAACAGAGAAAATCTTGTTGAGGCCCTCCTGTGGAAACTGTTTCTGCCCTTATTAATCTGCATGGTTCCTCTGTTCTCTCAGAAGGGCACAAAACAGCCAGCCTCTGGCTATCCAATGCTCTTTCAATAAACACAGCACAGAAAATGTGATACTCGGGCTTATCTGCATGTAGACTTTGTGCTACTTATCTCACTATGCAGCCTACCTGAGCTAAGAGCCCAATCCTAGTAACCAAAGAACCTGCACAAGGAGTACAAAGTTCATTATGGAAAAATAATGAGAACAACAGAGTCAAGAACTTGCTTATTCAGGGACTTGTTGGGGGGGGGATCCAGCCGCTTCCTCCTGCTCCTTGGGGCTTCCAGCTCATTTGGAACAGGGCTCTGTTGGACTATGATGCCATAAACCTTCAATCACAAATGCCCGGGTGTTTCCCCCTATTTTTTTTTATCTCCTCACAGATCTCAGCTGGGAGCCATATATCAAGGCTCCATCTGGAGCCCTGCAATCATTGGCCTTAGGTCCAGCCAGTAGGTGTCACTGCTGCGTGATGGCTGGGACTCCCTTTGCTCAGGAGCTCTGAGTGCTGCCTCTGTCCTGGCCCTGGCCAGCCCCACAGTCATAAGACCTGACCTGGAAATGAAACTCAGGCCCTCTGGCATGGCAGTGCTGCCACTTAGCTGCTGGGCTGGCCCCCCTTACTGATGTTTCATTTGAAAACTAAAAACATTTTATTAAAACAAATAAATGCATCTGATCTCCATTAAAGCAGAAACGGGCTCTATGGTATTCCTCAAGGAGGCAAAAATAAAGAAAACAAAATGCTCCAACAGTTGACCAAGCTGTATACTTATTTTTTTTCTTATGTGCACCAAGTTTACATTTAGAAATTATACTTAACATACAGAAAGTGCTCAACGTATCCAACCGTTAAAGAACTTGTTCACTTTTAAATATAAAACTCAAACTTAGCCTCTGTTAGAACCAAAAAAAATGAAGGCCCCAGACCATTTAACTAGGACCCCCATCATGTATCAAAACATAATAATTGTGAATCCATTTAGTTGGTGAGAGTGACACTAAGATGTAAAAGTCTTGATTTGCCCTTTGTATTGGCAGGGCCACTTCAATTCAGCATTGTTTTTGCAGTAATTTAAGTTTAATTATAAAAAGAGGGTATGATGCTCTATGAATAGCAAATTTTCTCCAATTCAATTTTGTTTTAAAAGCTGATAAGCAGCTGCAAGGCCTTATTACTGCAAGATGATCCATGTTAATGTGAAAGTATGGATGTTTTTCAACAAAGCAGAAAGCAGCCTGAAGCACTATGGCAACCAAACTTGCTTCTCAGCCACCACTGGTCCTGAACCACCTCTGAGGGTGTATAAATAATTCCAACTCAGTTTCACCTTGATATTTAAATTTATACCACCCCCAAGTAAAGATAAAATGTAATGATACCAAATTAGACAATCATAAGTTCCACTGAAAATATGAAATTATATTTTACATATTTTCACACCTTATCAATAGCAGAAATCAACTATGTTATATGTAATGTTGATCTTATACACAAATATTACAAAACACTGGATAACATAACCTGTGTGCATGCTTCTATATTGCATAAGCAAGAATAGAACATGTACATTTGGAATAAATAAAAGGAATTTAAAAAGCAACTGTTGTAGATGCAAAATCCATTTTCAAGGACTTGCAGAATCTAATCCTCAATACTGGGCTTTTACCTGCTCAGCTCCATAGACTGTAGCAAACTGGACAAATTCTTCCATCCGAACAAAACCATCCCCATCTCGGTCCAGAGCATCAAACACGGCTCGAAGGCGAGAGGCATCATTCTCGCACACGGAGGCGGGTTCAGCTGGAAGGGGATCGGCCCGAGCAAACTCAGTGGGCGAGTCCGCGTTCGGAAGCAGCAGATCTGCAGATCCCCCCACATCACGGTGCGATCTGGCGTGGAAGGCAGGGAACACGACGATCTCCGGCGTGCTGAGCCCCCGGCGGGACAAGTCCTCGGTGCAATGGAGCTCCTTTTGTGCGAAACTCGGAGCGGCAGCATCTGCATCTTTAGTTCGAGAAAAAGTAGGCACGAGTTCTGAGAGCTGGATCTGCGATTCCTGCCTGCTTTCTCGGTCTATGCCAGGATATAAATCACGTTCACCTCCTAGGAGGAGCTCCGGGCTTTCCTGAAATCCATTTTCCCCGTTCAGTCTCCACAGGCTGAAATTTACAGCCACTGGCAGATCTTGGGCAGCAGGCACTGGTTGTTGCAACTGCTCACCCGGGGTCAGATCTTTACTCTGGTCAGGTTCGAACACACTAAACTGGAAAGCAGACTCTAGTTCATCATTACCAACTATTAGGTCTGGTAAAGCAGGCGGTTTATTGTGCAAAGGGGAACCCTGCCGTACATCCTTGGTTTCTTCCCCCTCCTTTTCCAATGGACATAAATACTCAATCGGATCCTCTGCCGATGAGAGGAGAGTCTGATCGAGCCCCAGATTCAGGTTTGCTCCCTGCTCTTCTTCCAGGACAAAGCTCGTCGGGAAAGGCTGAGTCGCCTCAAACGGGGTCAGCACCAGCTCCGGCCCAGGAGAGATGCCTTGCCCTTTTTTGTTGCCGCTCACCGGATCCGAGACTTTCTCCAGCTCCATGATGAAATATTTCCCGTTCTGCTCAGGAAACAGCAAATTTCCAAATTTATGCACGGATTCTCGCTCGGTTTTCGTCCCGCGATCCGAGAGCGCTAGTAACAAATCCGCTTCCATTTTCATCGATAATGCACAAAAAACTGCGATCCCCTAGGTTTCCAAAGTCCCTGTTTTTAATTATTCTCTTCATCCGGGGCTCGGGTTCATTCAAACCTTCGGGACCCCGAACCAAAGGCCACCAGCCCTCTCTCGCTCTCTCCGGCTTCGCCGCGTTTTCCTGCTTCATGAGCACTGCAGTTAATTTTGTCAACAAAAATAAATAAAGAAATCCTTAGCTACCGGAGCCGGCCGTGCTGGGTCGCATTTTTCTTCCCTCAGTTTAGATCCCCCCCCCCCCCAAATCTGAGCAGATGCCGTCGTTCCATCTAAGGCTCGTCCATCCGTGATCCCTTCCCGAGAGAACCGCGAGGAAAGCAAACAAAAATAAAACAACAACAACGAATAAATGACAAACGAGCCCAAGGCTGCCAAGAAATACGGGGAGTCTCCTTCTCTCCTCGCCGCCTTTCGGCTTCGGCCGCGCTGTGCCGGCGCCGCTTCCCCTCCGGCAGGCTGGCAGCCGCCTCTCCTCGCTCAGTCACGCCGAGGCCGCCTTTCCCTCTCAGCTCGGGGACCCGGTTGCTTGGGGGTTTTAATTCACGACAACCTGGGCCCCGTCGCGAGCCGCCGGAGAAGAATGAAAGGAGTCGCTGCCGCCCGTAACCGCAGCGATGGCGATGACGTCACCGCCAGCCCCTCACCTCGCTCGCAGTAGGACTGGCTGGAACGCCGACGCCGACGCGGGTGCTCGCGCTCGCTCTCTCCCTTTCACGTGCAGAGCTCGCAGTTCTGCCGACTTCAATGACGGCGCTCGCGTCACCTAGAGGGAAATGATAAACAAATGTGCCTTTAAGGCAGAGTTGCCGTGGGCCTTTGAAGATTCTTGTTCAGGGCGCTTTGACAGCACGTGCCGCGGTGCATACACGTGCCCCCACTAAGCATTTTTCTCCCAGGAGCAAAATGGGGTAAATGCTTTAGGGAAGCTGATGCCTGTAGTGCATCAGTGGGTGAAGCAATCCGTGCTTAAAGGAGTAGCCTCGTGGTTACAGCAGTGGGCTGCAACTCAGGGTTCAACACCTTCTGCCACTTCTTGTGACCCTTGGCAAATCTTTTCACGCTCCATTGCCTCAAGTACAAACTTACAGCCCAATACAGAAAGGATCGCGGGAGAACAGGCGCTCGTGTTAGATGCCCACTCTCCCAATGCACACCCAGCCACCGCTCCTGAGCGCGCAATTCTATATTTAAATGAGGGGTCATGCTAAAAGGAAGTGCTAGGGGCGATTACACAGCCCTAACACCTTCTTGGCCCAGGAGAGATGGCTCTGTCAGCGGGAGCAGGAAACCAATTCTCAATTTTACGAGGGTCAGTTTCACGAGCCCACTGACAGCAATCAGTTAGGAAAACAGACGCCGGTAAAATTGAGCGTCCATTCTCCTAACCGAGCAGGCCAGCACATTTTTATTTTGTTCCTCTGACTTAATATATTAACTCGGAGGGTGTACAGAAAAGCAGTATTTGTTGCAGGCGTTAATTTATGAGCATAAAATGTGCAGATTGGCTGCACAGTTTACTTTCTGAATCCTGGGTGACTGACTAATAGCCTCATCAACATGCATTTGCATGTGATGAGCGCTATTAGTTTTCAGGGGGTTTGGCCATGTGTTTTTGAGGTGCTAATCACCTTGTAGTATAAAGGGTAATAGAAGCCCCTCAAACATGCAGCCAAACCCACGTTAAACAGTGAGCATGGCCGAGTGCACTTTACAGAATCGGCCCATTAGCTTGTGAACTCACAAGAGCCAGGGAAACACTTCCCTAACTGTAAACTCCTTTGAAGTGCCTGAAAAGAGGACTATAAATTAAATAAATAAATATCCATGTTTAAGGTTGCCAACTTTTCCACAGACCAGGACTGGATACTTGAGGTCTGGGGCAGGGGTGGATTGTGTGTCCTCTCTCTCATTTGCATAAATTTGCCCCACCCTTTGAACCTGTCTCTTCTGTCTCCTACTGACACCTTTGTCTCTCTTCCATTATCTCTGCCCCTTTTTTCTATACAAGAAAAATTAAAATCAGCATCATAGTGGATGTTCTGTGAGATGGCAGTAGTAGTAGTAATCATCTTTTTGTTTTGTTTTATTTTTTTAATCCTGCCAACAGACTACCTAAGGAGGGTATCTGTATATGCATTAAATGGTAAGGAGCTGACAGACTACAAAGAAGCTTAAGTTTCTCTTCCAGCCTCTTAGTGCAATGAAGGAAGGCCCTGCTATTTAGTTGCTCCCCAGAGGTAAATTGAATTACAATTACTATATAATAATCCTCCCATAACAAAAAAGCACTAACTGCCAGACTTCAAATGTTTATCCAAAAATCCACAAATGAGGGTAACTCACCCAAAGTCACAACAACCAACCCACATCAAATGTTATTTTTCTTTGTTTTTTTTTCTTTTTTTGTATCTCTTAGAACGTTGAAAAATTCCCAAAAGAACAGGTAATCAAGTCATTGATTCTCATTACAACCAAGAATCCCTTTTCACAAAAAAAAATTTTCACAAAAAAATGTATTTAGGAGGGGAGTGGTTGTTTCATAAACTTACCAAGAAACCATCCAGGTAATCCTCGTTATTTTTAATCATGAACAAACCACCGTCCCTCCACACCTAATTTATTATTTAGCACAAAACCAATTTTTTATTATTATATATTTTTGTTCTTTTTGTAATTTTTGTAAAAAGTCAATCCTTGTCAAAAATGGAAAGAGTTTGCCAGCAAAATAATCAAAGGCTGAATATGCTTCTTATGTTTTCATTAACCAACCAGAAAGTACTAAGCTTGATTCGGACGCTGAGACCTCAATTCGCAATAGCGTTTTTACCCAACAAGGCCAAGTTTCAAATCGATTCTTCATCAGGGAAAACCGCTTGCCCACCACACATCTCAGCTCTCCCAAGTTGTATCTTTGTAATCCTGTACTCGCATCTTAAAAATTTAAAATCTGCTCGCAACGCGCTGCCTATATCTTTCGTGCAGGTTTGCCATTTTGCACGAAAGATATAGGCAGTGCTCTGCGAGCAGATTTGAAATTTTTAAGATGCGAGTACAGGATTACAAAGATACAACTTGGGAGAGCTGAGATGTGTGGTGGGCAAACGGTTTTCCCTGATGAAGAATCGATTCGAAATTTGGCCTTGTTGGGTAAAAACGCTATTGCGAATTAAGGTCTCAGCGTCCGAATCAAGCTTAGTACTTTCTGGTTGGTTAATGAAAACATAAGAAGCATATTCAGCCTTTGATTATTTTGCTGGCGAACTCTTTCCATTTTTTACAAGGATTGACTTTTTACAAAAATTATGAAAAGAACAAAAATATATAATAATAAAACATTGTTTTTGCGCTAAATAATAAATTAGGTGTGGAGGGACAGTGGTTTGTTCATGATTAAAAATAATAACAAGGATTACCTGGGTGGTTCCTTGGTAAGTTTATGAACAACCATTCCCCTCCTAATTAAATTTTTTTGTGAAAAATATTTTTTGTGACAAGGGATTCTTGGTTGTAATGAGAATCAATGAATTGATTACCCATTCTTTTGGGAATTTTTCAATGTTCTAAGAGATACAAAAAAAAGAAAAAAAGAAACAAAGAAAAATAACATTTGATGTGGGTTGGTTATTGAGACTTCAAATGTTAGCAACCCTATGAAAAGGCAAAACTGTCAATATTACACCAAGCCCTAAAACACCAATACCCCTCCTATTAGGAAAACATAACAAGCCAAACTGCTATAGACCGCTACACAGAACCGCACTCTAGCAGAGTACCTCACCTCAATCACACATGCAGAACACAGTGTAATGACCAAGAAGTGGTTAAGATGTCTAGGTGACTCTTTCTTAATTTGCACAGAGCCACACAGAAAATATCTTCACATTATACCTAGCTGATTTTCTCATTTATTGTCCCAATAAATTGAGTATATAATAATCTAGGACTAATAAAAATTGCAATGCCCATAAGAATAAGGTATAATGTAAACAAGGGAAAATACAAATGTACTAGAAGATAAGATACAAGAAAATATATGCCTAGAACAAGTACATCAAAACCAGAGAATATGTCTGATTGTTCCCGCCAGTACTCAGTCATCTATCATGCTGAGTTCTTTTTTTTTTTTTTCTTTCCCATACATTCCAGCACTAGGGCAGAGGAGCTCTGCCAGGTATTGGCTCAAAAAAATTAGTGGAATGTGACCTATAGGTTTCCTGAGGGCCTCACAGACTCATCACTAGCACATATAATTCAGAGGTTTAGTTTTCCAAATAAGAAAGAGTTTAACAGAAAAGAGAAGCCAAAAGGTTTACCAAATCCTGAATGTATATATTCACAATTTATACAGTTCAGCTGGTGGTTCAATTCTTTGGTGGCCCACCTGGCCCCATAAAACCAAGATTTTTTACATATTCGATCCTTGTATAATACACAGACAGATTCTCACAAAATACAGAAGAAAGAGATCATAAAATAAAAATAGAAATGTGTAGACAAAAACTGAACTGGAAACAACAGGAAGCTAAACTCCATATGCAATGGAAAAATGGAAACATTACTATTCCTCATAAAACATCAAGCAATAAAATCAAGAAATATACTTCATCAATAATAGTAAAACCCTACTAATAAAAAATAAATATTTCAAAACAGCTGATGAATAGAATAATATCCAATAATTAAAAACTCATGTACACATTTTTATAAATTTCCCAAATATTTCAAAACAGCAGACAAATCAAACTAATATGGATCAAACGTTTCCCTGCTCTCCATACATGTCATCCTGAGATTGTTGTGGACTGGAAGGTGGTGGTAGCCCCCAAACTTTCTTCTCCACCTCTCTCATACAGGCTCACACACATACACATGCACATATGCACAAACCTTCTCTCTCTTTCACACATGCTTCCCCACACACCCCTTCTCTGTCACACGTGCTCTCAGACACACACCCCCTCTCCATCAAGCATACTCCCACCCACACACACACATGCCCTGTCACCTATGCTCCTACAAACCCACACCCTCTCTATCATATATGCTCCCAAACACACCTGCCTTCTCTCTTCGTCACATGAGCTCATTCACACAGACACACACACAATTTTACTTTGCAGAGCCCTGCAAACTGAGACGTGAGGGGTGGCAGGCAGGCACTGAGTATAGCAACAGCCAGTAGCACAATGAGACACGCACATTTATTTTACCAAGCTAAGATACAGTAGACATCAACTTTACTTTTGAGGACTTTGCTGGTAGCACCACCTGCACAGAACGTACAGACAGCTCTGACAGGAGTGGACTTACAGGAAGGGAGGCAGAGGCACTGAGGCAGCAGCTGGCAGGCAGGCGAGCTGCAACCTGACCAGTACTGTCTGGCTGGCAGCCGCACAGGACTTTACTTAGACTAACGAGGTAATGGTCAGTCACACACAGCCACAGGAAAAGTGAAGTGGCAGTAACACATTGGCTGGCACCACAGCCCCCAGAGTCAGTCGCCTCGGAGGAGCAGTCAGAGGGGAGCCGAGCCCAGAGGATACTGGTAGGTAGCAGCCGTCTAGGAGACAATCAAGGCCCAATTTGAGAGAGGGAAGGGAAGAGAACAAGCCAGGTGGATGCAGGACAATCAAACTTCATTTGAAGACAGTGGCAGGAGAACAGTGAAGCAACCTTTCTTGTGCAGCCCAGGCTGAGTAAACTCCTGCGGCTGTACCAGAAAACAGCAGTAAGGTGACTGGAGTGCTACTTTGCTGCAGCTGATTGGCCCCTGGGCTTGCTTGACTGGATTTTACATTATCCAGTTACTCTTGTAACTAGACACTGTAGAGCTGGCTGCAAAACCGGGCTGTCTGGTCCAAAACTGGCAATTGGCCACCCAAACATGTTTAGTCATTTTCACAGGGAATAACAGAAAATTCCAAACATAAGACACAAAACGAGAAACTGATCAGAAAATTCAGAAACACAACTACTCAGAAATACATCTAACAAGTGACTGAATGTAGGACATGAGCAGGAGACTGGAGGCATTTTGCAATGTAAAGCGAAAACAAGTCAGAATAACTGACAATAAGAAGTAGAAAGTCTCAGTGTGCAGTGATCTCAAGGTGGAATATTCCAGTACTGCTTAACCTCAGCACATCCCATACTAATTTGCTTATGTTGACCTAAATGTGCCCCAGCTATTGAACTTCCTGGTGCAGCATTTTTGCCAGTCCACAAAGCAACAAAGATTGCAGAATGAGAAGGAAACAAGACTTTTTCTAACCCCGTCCCGTGCACTATTATTTTTTTCCAATTGGAGAGATTCTGAAGCCGCACCTCTGGGACTGAGTCAGGGTGTGCTTTGCTCTCAGGCCTCACTTCCCTTCCAGAAGCTAGAAGAGTGCAGGGCCACTACAGGGCCCGAGAGCAGACACTGACGTAGTCTCATGCTGGCTCATTCACGTTCAGCTGCAGTTGCCCCCCTCCTAGAGATCTGCTCTCGGGACCAGCCCCAACTGGGAAAAATGTCCGCAGGGCAGAGGTATTAATCGTAGTAGTGTTGCTGGATGGCAGGGCAGAGGAAGGGAATTTTGTAATCTTTTTTTTTTTATTATTATTGATGAGCTGGTGGCTGACTGAGAGGAAGAGAAAAAAGAGAGATGTTCAACTAATGGCTGAGTGGACAGGGAGAGAAAGAAAGATTTGTTTTTCAATAATCAACTGATTTCTGGGTGGGAAGGAAGAGGAAGTTTTTTTTCCTTTCTGAGGACAATACTGTTGGCTGGCTGGGGGAGAAAGAGAGATTTTTTTTTAAATACAAAAAAAATATTTTAAAAAGTTGCTCTTAACTGGCTAGTTACCTTCTTAAAATGATACAGACGCTGCAGGGCTGACCCATGAGATGAAAGACGGGGGTGGGGGCTGATGTAATAAAACCCATGCTATAATCAGATTTAAATTTTAGCACAGGTTTTATTTAATGTGCGTGTTAAAAAAAAAAGTGTTAAAAGTGGAGTTAAACTGAAGAATCTGCACTAATGCAGAAAAGTTCTTTAAAAACAGGAGTAGGGAGGCAAGTGGAAGGTGGAAGGAGAGTGATCAAAATGACCTTGCACGCAAGCTTGGCAGTGGGCATCCTAACTCTGGCAGTCTCACATGCAAGACCATTTGGGCAAGGCATGCCAAGTGAAATCAACGGATAAGCTCTCTGGGGAAGGCACCTACAGCTGAAGAGCATGCACTTTGGTGCTGTGCGTCTTAAGTGACTGTAGTTGCCTATTCCAGAGAGTTTACCCTTTACTTTCACTTATCAAAATGGCCTTGCATGCAAGATTGGCACTGGGCATCCAAACTGGGCACAATCTTGCATGCAAGTCCATTTTGGTCACACTCTTTCCAACTTCAAGTGTTTACCTCCATACTCCTGCTTTAATGCACTTAACTGGATTTTCAGGTTAACTCCTTAGTTTAAGGTTGAGTAAACTCACATTTCTGGTAGCCATGATATTCTATTACTGTGCCCACATGGTACTGTCTTTCTACCAGACTGGGCACAGCAATATAATAACTTTGTCCACCAGAAATGTGAATTTACTTCACCTCAGACCCAGGAGTTAAATTTCGAATGTAAGCTCTCTAAGGCAGGCACCAGTCGCAGGTTTTCTTTGCTTTCCTGAACAGCTGGTCAGCACACATATAGTGCTATACAGTGGTTGGTGCCACACAGACAGCCTATGCTTTGTTCATCTAGTTGTAGGTGTGTTCCCCGGAGAGTTTATACTTTATTTTATTTGCCATGTCTTGTCAAAATGGCCTTGAATGAGAGAAATGAATGTGCCCACAAGTTGGGATGCAGAGCATCAATCTCACCTGCAATGCCATTTTGGCAAGGCATGGCAAGTAAAATCAAAGCATAAGCTCTCCTGGGCAGGCACCTTCAGCTGAACAATATGCACTTTGGCATCCTGTTCAGTTTTCGGTGTCTCCCCCCCCCCCCCCCCCCCCGATAGTTTATGCTTTAAGCTAGCCGTAGTTGCCCACCCCAGAGAGCTTATGCTTTGATTTTACTTGCCATTCTCTGCCAAAAGGGCCTTGGATGCAAGAATTTGCTCTTTGGAGTGGGTACTTACAGATAACTGAACAACATGTAAACTCCCTGGGGTGGGCATCTACAGTTAAACAGTGCACCAGTGTACTGTCTGAGGTGGAGCAAACTCACACTTCTGGTGGCCAAAGTTAGTCTATTGCTGTGCCCTGTGTGGTAGAAACAGCTAGACACTGCCACACTGGGCACTGCAATAGTATAATATGGCAACCAGAAATGTGAATTAAGTTTTACTCCTGCTCTGACCCAGGAGTTACATTTCCAGCATTTAGAAAATGTGCTTTAAGCTGTCTGCCCTTTAACGCCACTCCCTGCATTACTGAGGAATAGCTAATACCTTTTTTACATGGGATTTGTATGCACCCACACTAATAGAGCTGGTTTTTACTCCTGTTTTAGAACATAAGAACATAAGAAATTGCCATGCTGGGTCAGACCAAGGGTCCATCAAGCCCAGCATCCTGTTTCCAACAGAGGCCAAACCAGGCCATAAGAACCTGGCAATTACCCAAACACTAAGAAGATCCCATGCTACTGATGCAATTAATAACAGTGGCTATTCACTAAGTCAGCTTGATTATTTATTTTATTTATTTATTTCGGATTTTTATATACCGACATTCTCAATACAAGTATCGAATCAGGTCGGTTTACATATAACAAAAACTTTCGCAAAAAAGGCGTTACATTGAACAGCGTTTCTTAACATATAGCGTATAACATATAGCATATGTTCCTTCCACGGGGCTCCAGCGGTGAACTTGGCCTGCGCATTCGGCGCTGAAGCCCGTCGGGGTAAGGCCTCCTGTTCCGCTCACCCCGATCGGGCTCCCTCGCCGATCGCCGGCCCTTCTCTTCAGCTGCTCACCTACCTGAAAGGACGCGATCCTCCGCCTCCAGCCGGCCTCGATCGGAGCTGCGAACCCCTGCCTCCAGCCGGCCTCGACCCGGACCACGAGCCCACGCCACCAGCAGGCCCCGAGCCGAGCCGCGAGCCTTCGCCCCGAACCGCCCACAAAAACGTCGCGGCGGTGACGTCAGAGGTGCGACCGGCGGGGTATTTAAACTGCCGCTCTCCTCTTCTTCCTCCTTTTCCTTCCACGGGGCTCCAGCGGTGAACTTGGCCTGCGCATTCGGCGCTGAAGCCCGTCGGGGTAAGGCCTCCTGTTCCGCTCACCCCGATCGGGCTCCCTCGCCGATCGCCGGCCCTTCTCTTCAGCTGCTCACCTACCTGAAAGGACGCGATCCTCCGCCTCCAGCCGGCCTCAATCGGAGCCACGAACCCCTGCCTCCAGCCGGCCTCGACCCGGACCACGAGCCCACGCCACCAGCAGGCCCCGAGCCGAGCCGCGAGCCTTCACCCCGAACCGCCCACAAAAACGTCGCGGCGGTGACGTCAGAGGTACGACCGGCGGGGTATTTAAACTACCACTCTCCCTGGCGTCGCGCGCCGGGCGTCGCGCGCACGAAGGAGCGCGACAAAGGGGCCTGCCCCTTTGTTTCGACCCTCGCTTCCCCGAGCAGTTTCACACCAATATTACACTAGAGCTCAACCAGCGTCCAACATGCTCACGTCCTTCCAGCTCTCTTCCTTCAAGCAACCACCCAGTGCCCTTACAGCGCCCTCTAAGTAATCAACCTTCCTGCGCCCTCCCATCAAGCACCCAGCAAGCAAACTCAGCAAGCATCCAGCCTGCGCCCTCGCAGCAAGCACTCAAGCAACCATACTGCGCCCGCTCAGCAAGCAACCAGCAAGCAAACTCAGCAAGCAACCAGTCTGCGCCCTCGCAGCAAGCACTCAGCAAGCACTCAGCAAGCAAACTCAGCAAGCAACCAGTCTGCGCCCTCGCAGCAAGCACTCAGCAAGCAAACTCAGCAAGCACTCAGCAAGCAAACTCAGCAAGCAACCAGCCTGCGCCCTTTCAGCAAGCAACCAGCCTGCGCCCTCTCAGCAAGCAACCAGTCTGCGCCCTCTCAGCAAGCAACCAGTCTACGCCCTCTCAGCAAGCAACCAGTCTGCGCCCTCACAGCAAGCAACCAGTCTGCGCCCTCTCAGCAAGCAACCAGTCTACGCCTTTTCAGCAAGCAACCAGTCTGCGCCCATTTAGCAAGCATCCTTCCAGCGTTCTTCCAGAGCACTAACCAACCAATTATTTATCTCCTAATCTCAGCCTATCCTCCCATCTGCCATCCGCCTACACTCTGCGCCAGCCAGCTAACCTCCCACAATGTCTCTTGCTCTTCCAATACCAATCTTACAACACCGCCTCCTATCTAAAAGAACATCTACCAGACGAGCCCCTCACAATAACTTAAAAACCCTCACCCCTATCTTGATCACACCAATTACCCAGCTTCTAGGCCTCTCCCTCTTTTCACTCTCTCTTTTCAATGCACAATCTCTAACGAAGAAATCCCTAATTTTCAATGATTATCTCTCCGACGCCAAGCCAGATATCTGTGCAGTAACCGAAACATGGCTTAAGCCCTCAGATACAGCTTTAATAAACCAACTACCTACACAAACCTATGACTTCTTCTCACTCCCGAGACTGAAAAAAAGAGGAGGGGGCATCCTTCTGGCTACCAAAAAAAGCCTTAACTTCTCCCAACATCCTTTCAGCTCTAACTCAAAACTGGAAGTCGGCTTCTTCACCTCACAACATCTTCAAATCCTTCTTGTCTACGCCCCCCCGGGACTCCTAGAAGCAGATGTCTCCCCCCCTCCTTGAAATCACCACCATGCTCATCAACCTGGATACTCCAGCAATCATTTTAGGAGATTTCAATCTGCACATAGACAATCCCTCACCATCTAACAGCTGCGTAACACTCATCACAGCCCTGTCTGCTATGGGATTCCAACAACTAGTCAACGAACCCACACACAAAGCGGGTCACACTCTGGACTTGATTTTCGTCAACAAGGGCATTACGACTACATCCAATTTGAAGAACAAAAAGGTTCCATGGTCAGACCACACTCTCATCTCTACCTCATTCACGCTGAAAAAATCCAACACTCCCTACTCCCCCTCTCCTTCATTCCACTACAAGAGGCGATGCTCACCAGAAGACCTTAACAACCAATTGGTCTCACAGCTACCCCTATTAGACCTCACCGACCCGAACACTGCCATTCGCTCCTGGAACAACATAACAGAAAACATAGCCAACAAGCTCTGTCCTTCAACTACAAAAAGATCTCACACCAATGCATCCAACAGACAACCGTGGTTCACTAATGAACTCAGAAAACTAAAACAAAGTTTAAGAAAAAAAGAAGCGACTTGGCGCAAAACCCCTTGTGACATCACCATTTTTTCATACAAATCCACACTTTACCAGTACAAATCTCTCACCTCAAAATCAAAAAAAGACTATTATGCATCTAAGATTCACAACCTGGTTTTTGACGCCAAAGCCCTCTTCGCTTATGTATCCAGCCTCACTCAAACCATTCCGCGAGAAATCCCAGGCAACATGGCACAACCCAAAGCGGAAGAACTCGCTCAGTTTTTCCAAAATAAAATCACCAATCTCTTAACACAACTGCCTTCCAATACAGCCGACCTCCAGACATATCAACAACCTGCCCACAAAAACGTCAGCTTAAACACCTTTGAACCCGTCTCTTCCACGGAGATACAAACCATCCTGAGAAGAATGAAACCTTCGTCTCATCCTGCAGACCACATCCCCTCCAAACTTCTTCTATCTATTCCAGACACAATAGCCACTTCATTGAAAAATATCATCAACTGCTCTCTAGCCCAAGGAACCTTCCCAGATGATCTTAAAATGGCCTCAATCTCACCGCTCCTAAAGAAACCCAACCTAGACCCGAAGGACCCTAACAACTTCCGCCCCATAGCTAACCTCCCATTCATCGCCAAGATCATGGAAAAACTAGTGAACTCTCAACTCTCAGATTTCATCGAAGACAATCTTCTCTTCATCCCACAACACGGCTTCCGTAAAAATCGAGGCACAGAATCCCTCCTCACTTTGTTGACAGACCATATCTTACTGGGCCTCGACAAAGGAAACTCTTTTCTATTGATCTTGTTAGACCTATCAGCAGCGTTCGACACGGTCAACCACACCATCCTCTTAAACCAGTTATCGTCCATAGGAATCTGCGGCACCGTCCTATCTTGGTTCAAAACCTTTCTCAACAACAGAGGTTACAAAGTTAAACTCCAAAACAAGGAATCCTCAAGATTTGACTCTGCCATAGGAGTCCCACAAGGTTCTTCATTATCTCCGACTCTATTCAATATTTACCTGCTTCCTCTTTGCCAACTTCTCACTGACCTCAATCTAAAGTACTTCCTATACGCAGATGATATTCAAATCATCATCCCCGTCAAAGACACATACTCTAAAACTCTTGACTACTGGGAATCATGCCACCAAAAAATCAAACAACTTCTCAACAGCCTTCACCTCATCTTAAATTCCTCCAAGACAGAAATCCTACTCATCTCTCCCGAGAACAATACACCTAACATTACTCTTCCCACCAACCTACCTACTGCACAAGTTAGAGACTTAGGAGTTTTATTGGACAACCGGCTAAACTTCAAGGCACACATCAACAAAACAACCAAAGACTGCTTCTATAAACTCCAGGTTTTGAAAAGGATAAGACCTCTCTTCCATGCTCAAGACTTCAGAACGATCATCCAGGCAGTCATTTTTTCAAAATTAGACTATTGCAACTCCCTATTTGCTAGGTCTGCCTTCTTCCTATTCCAAACCATTACAGATGGTGCAAAATTCAGCAGCCCGACTACTAACAGGCACAAGAAAAAGAGACCACATATCTCCCATCCTGAAAGAGCTACATTGGCTACCAGTATACTTCCGTATCATGTACAAAACCATATGTATCATTTTCAAAACTATACATCAATGCACTTCCCTCGATCTTCAATTTCCTCTCCAAGTATACAACTCGACAAGACCTACCAGAGATGTTTATAGAGGCACACTCCAAGTTCCCCCTGCAAAAACGACTAGACACATTACCCTAAGAGATCGCGCCACCTCCACAGCTGGCCCCCTTCTGTGGAATTCATTGCCCACAGATCTCAGACTGGAACCTTGCCTCCCAACTTTTAGGAAAAGACTTAAGACTTGGTTATTCAAGCAAGCTTTCCAAGACACAATTTAATGACACAATCCAAGGACACAACCCAAGGACTCCTCAAAACATTCAGCCATTAATCATGCCATTTGTACATAACTTGTAATGTGACTTGTATATCGTTTAACCATTTATTCTTTCCTTTTTCTTCCTCTTCACCAAGTTCTGCCACCCTTGTTAATTGTAACTGTACTTTCGGTCACCTGAGTTCTAGTTTGATGTATTTAATGCACTCCCGTTTCATGTAAACCAGCAAGATATGTTCTCATGATTGCCGGTATATAAAAACCTTAAATAAATAAATAAATAAAAATATGACATATATATAGCATATAACATATATATAGCGTATAACATATAGCATATGATTAATAGCAGTTGATGGATTTGTCCTCCAAGAACTTATCCAAACCTTTTTTTAACCCAGCTACACTAACTGTACTAACCACATCCTCTGGCAACAAATTCCAGAGCTTTATTGTGCGTTGAGTGAAAAAGAATTTTCTCCGATTAGTCTTAAATGTTCTACTTGCTAACTTCATGGAATGCCCCCTAGTCCTTCTATTATTTGAAAGTGTAAATAACCGAGTTACATCTACTCGTTCAAGACCTCTCATGATCTTAAAGACCTCTATCATATCCCCCCTCAGCCGTCTCTTTTCCAAGCTGAACAGCCCTAACCTCTTCAGCCTTTCCACATAGGGGAGCTGTTCCATCCCCTTTATCATTTTGGTTGCCCTTCTCTGTACTGGAACTGCCCACCCCTGTCTTGTAAGGTATCACAGTCCACTTGTGATTTAACTACTCTGAATAATTTTGTATCATCTGCAAATTTGATAACCTCACTCGTCGTATTCCTTTCTAGATCATTTATATATATATTGAAAAGCACCGGTCCAAGTACAGATCCCTGAGGCACTCCACTGTTTACCCTTTTCCACTGAGAAAAATGACCATTTAATCCTACTCTCTGTTTCCTGTCTTTTAACCAGTTTGTAATCTACGAAAGGACATCGCCTCCTATCCCATGACTTTTTAGTTTTCGTAGAAGCCTCTCATAAGGGACTTTGTCAAATGCCTTCTGAAAATCCAAATACACTACATCTACCGGTTCCCCTTTATCCACATGTTTATTAACCCCTTCAAAAAAATGAAGATTTGTTAGGCAAGACTTCCCTTGGGTAAATCCATGTTGACTGTGTTCCATTAAACCATCTTTCTATATGCTCTACGATTTTGATCTTGAGAATAGTTTCCACTATTTTTTCCGGCACCGAAGTCAGGCTCACTGGCCTATAGTTACCCGGATCACCTCTGGAGCCTTTTTTAAATATTGGGGTTACATTGGCTACCCTCCAGTCTTCAGGTACAATGGATGATTTTAACGATAGGTTACAAATTTTAACTAATAGATCAGAAATTTCATTTTTCAGTTCCTTCAGTACCCTAGGATGCATACGCATCGGGTCCAGGTGATTTGCTACTCTTTAGTTTATCAATCTGGCCAACTACATCTTCCAGGTTCACAGTGATTTTGTTCAGTTCATCTGACTCATCACCCCTGAAAACCATCTCCGGAACTGGTATCTCCCCACCATTCTCATTAGTAAACACTGAAGCAAAGAATTCATTTAGTTTTTCTGCAATGGCCTTATCTTCCCTAAGAGCCCCTTTAACATTTTTTTTTTTTTAGCAGTTAAAACCTATTACATATCAGAGTTAACTTATTCCACAAAAAGGGCACTAAAACAGGAGTAAAAAGCTGTGCTAATGTTAGCACCCCTTATTACATCAGCCCCTGGGAAAGAGAAGTATATCTTCCCCACCCCACCTCATCGGCACTGCATCTGGGCCATGTAATTTGAGGAAGCTTCCTGGCATCCAAAAGGTTGAGAAACACTGTCCTAATAGACACAGGGGCCAGAAATGGCATTTGCTCTACACTGAAGTTCACATACCAAAGTCCCCATTCATACCAGGAGGGATGGCTTGGTTCCACGACACCTCGATAAATCTGCAAGCCAAAAACAGCAGACCGTGGAGTAAGGGACTGACCCTGGCAGAGACTCCTGCAGAATATGGAGCACAGGGGCTACAAATGCCAGACTCTCCAGTAGAATTCAGAACCCAAAAGGTTAAAAATGGTGGCAGCTACGGGCCAGATTCACTAAGCTACCTTTCCACAGATATAGAATAGAAAGAAAGCCTTAGTGAATCAGGCCCATCTGTGTCATAAGTTTTCAAAATTAAGTTGCCTGCCCTAAGATTTTAACATTTTGGAAATAAATTGCATTACACGTAGTCAAACCTTTGGGCTTTTAATTGGATTATCTATACATAAAAGGTTACGGTGATGATTCATCTGTTAGAAAAAAATATATATAAGGTGATATCTTTTTATTGGACTAAAATACATTTCTCGACTAGCTTTCGAGAGCTAAGTCTCTTTTTTTTCAAGTCAAAATTCAAATGAGCAAATTATACAATTTTACTAGGAAATATGTGTGGTTACAATCAGTGAATCATAAAAGGCATACCCCATTGATAGGGTGCATTCAAATGGACTAACACTGCAGCTGTTAGAAACAGCAAGATGTACTGTGGTAAGAGGTGGAAATCCCCAACAATGCTTTATTGATGCTTTGTTTCTGGGTTGTTCTTTTAATGGAAAATTTGACATTTACATTATATAGATATAGAATATATACCTTTGATGACCTTTTCTTGAACTGGTGGGTGAATGGATTTATTCCACAAAAGCAGTTGTATCCTGCCACACTTTATATAAACTCAGTCCTCTGAAATTAGAATTTTAGGATGTACTTTGATCGAGTTTCACGTTTTAGCTTCTACTGAATGAAAAGATTGTGGACAGTCTTGTTCTAAATTAGAAACAGCTGCCTGTAGGCATCTCATAGAAGTACTAGATGCAAAAATAGAGTATTTATTTCATATAATTTAAAGTTCACATAGCAGTCCCCAGCAGTAGGATGATTTGTCTTTCATGCTTGTCCTATTTGTCGGTCTGAAGATGGCTGATAAGACCAATCTGGGATCATTAAACCAGGGAATCAAAATGTCAGTTCATATGTGATCTTAATATTATATTAATTCTCTTTTTCATCCATTCAGTCTCTGAGGTGTCTGCTTGATTATGTTTTTAGTACTTGTTTTGCTGTGAGAGGTATATTGTTCTAGAATCCTTACATCCATAATGAGAAAAAAGTGTAAAGCTCTGATCTACAATATTATAAAAAAAATAAAATAAAAATTAATATCTTCAAGCTTTATCATGCCTACACTGTAACCTAGACCAAAAAGAGTGGCTTCAGGTAACAGACAGAGGTTTTGAAATGAGGTTTGGAGAGAGTGTTGATGAGTTGAACACACCCTGAGGGATGGGGCAGAGGGTTATTTCAGAGAGAAGCAGCAGTAGAGAAGGATCTACCACTGGAAGTGGTTTAATTATGGTTTAGGTCACCTTTCTTAGAAGTGCAGGAATAAGAAAGGTGAATAGAAAGAAAGGAAGGTCCATGAAGAATTCTAGTTAACAAAAGGGAAATCTCTGCAGATGAGTGGGAGATGGTCCCTACTTCAAGCAGGTAAGGAGATGAGCAGCATCTCCTAAAGGAGCTAGGGAAGGCTATAGAGGAGGGAGCTGATGCAATTAAAATATGAGCATGGCACAGCAGACAACAAAACAAAGTACAGTTTTCCCCAACCTCAACCCCACAAAAGCAATTGGCAATTTCCAATAAGGACTTTCATAAGGATGCCGAAGTAGGAACTAGAGGTCTTAAAGGCCAAAATTAACCCACATTTTAAAGAGCCTCATTGGTCAGTCCTTCTCTAAGGACCACTAATTTTTCCAATAAATTGATACAGACTGACCTTCGACCTTAAAATTCTATACCTATATATATATACACATATATATACACATATATATATATATACATACACACACACACAAAAAGAATGTGTTAAAAAGGTTGCCCCTCTGCTAAATAGATTTTGCTTCAGCTTCCTTTGTCCTCTACTGCCCTCTAGGGAAAAACCATGTCCACAGCATATACATAAAATACATGCATGTACTTAGAGACCTCTGTTTTCACTTTTTATTTTATTTTGCCTGGGAATTTAACAGTTTATTACAAAAACAACAGGAGAACTCAGGTGGTGACTTCTAATTTTTTGTTCTTATAAGAAAACACTGATAAATTCCTGGGAAAAATAAAAACTAAAAAAAAAAAAAAGGTGGTCCCTTCATAAGACTGCATAGTGAAAACATGCAGCAGATACACAAAAGGAATCGCATTAGCATGTTTGAAATTCATGAGCATGGCACACCTTCTAGACCTCAGTGGCATCATTTCTTAGCCATCAAGATTAACCCCAACTCGAAGGCACAGGTATCTCCTGGCACCACATCCCTCAAAGTCACTAAACCGTCATGTGGGCACAAAGAAGAGACAGAAAGGGGGAAAGGCAGAGAGGTAAGTTTGAACAAGTGGATAGACAGTCCTGGGAAAGTGACCAAGAGCTCTGTCCTGTCACTTTATCTGCATCCCTCCTGTCCTGTTCTTACCAGCCTCCAACGCATCACTTCCGGCTGCTCTCCTTAATTCACTGAAGCAATCATATTATAGGGGGGAGTCACAAACTAGTGCAACTGGTATGAGATCCCATTGATCAATATTTATTTATTTTGGATATCATGTCACAAAAATAGCCTCACAAACACATCCTGCACAATGCACGCAGATCCTTTTCTAGGTGACGTTTGGAACCAGGTTGCTCCCAGGGGAACTGGAGAGACACTGCGTGGTGACAATTTAGGGAAACTGGCACAGCCAGCAAATCAGAATCTCTAAAGGATGAAGCTTGCTAGCCATTTTGTTGCTAATAATTCAGTTTTACTTTGCATGTCTTTATGATGCTTTTTGAAATGTTTTTAATTAACATATAAAAGTTTTAGTATCATAGTGTACCACAGCACCCAGACAGCTGGAGTCAAGAGACCGAGCAGCAGGACCCATCAACCCTCTTCCTTCCATTTGCCTTCAGGCATCACAACTGTAAACAAGTGTCCAATCCTCTTTAGACTATTACAGTGTCCCCCTAACCATACCATTTTTAATCAATAGTGCAGTTCTGCTTCTGTATTACTGCACAGTGCACACCACATAGAGAATGTAGTGCTCTTATGAGTGATTAGAAAAATGTTATATTTAAACTAAAAGCATATTATCACCGATCCTTAGAGACACCACCAATGCGTGGGTGGTTCCACGTGTAGTGTGTATGTCATGTACCCTGTGCAAATAAGAGTGGAGTAGACAATGCCCCAGTTGAACAGGTGCAAGTCTCAGCTCATTAGGATTCCTGACCAGGCACAATAAGTGAATATACATGGAGGGGGGGGGGGGGGGGAAGAAATGACTCATTTTTTAAAACACTCTTTATCTGGATTGTCATTTATGTTAAAGGGCATGGGGCAGAGCTGGTATGGCTGCTTGCAATAATTCCCCCTCACATGGGTGTACAGCAAGTCCACGGGACTCTCCCTTTTAACCTGTCAGACTCCTCAGGTACAGGTTTAATAACAGCCTAATAGGAGGTGGAAGCAGCTTATATTTCAAGCAGTTTAGACCACAGTTCTATCACCCCCTTAACACCACTGTTTGTACAGACAAATATGTGCACAGATATTAGACATAGGGCAAAAGACCCCAAAAGGGGGTCACATTAGCACAAGTTGTGTCCATGGTTTATGTAACCCATGTCACTGCCATCTCCTCTTCCCCACCATTCTGCATGGAACATTACCCCTAATATTTATTATCCATATAGCACTGTCCGTGCACCTCTCGTGGCCTAATATAAATAACACATGTTCACAAGCTCAAGACCCCAGCCCACAAAAGAACAATCCACATTTGAGAACAGGGAAATTAAGTGACATACGTAGGATCAAACTGTAAATGGTGGTCTTAACTGCACTTTTGCTCTAATCACCAGGGTGCAGCAGAGTTAAAATTAACAGGTAGAAAAAAGCAAGAAGAACAGGCACATGATATTAACCCACTAAAAAATAAAATTAGTTCCAGGAAAACTAAGAGAAGTTGGAAAGAGATGGTACCTCGGTAAGGCTAATAGGTATTTAAAGATTAGATAATATGGATGCAAACTTACAACTGGAACAGCAGAACACGTGAAGACCATTTTATATTAGGGTCTGTCTAGCATCTTGCTTTTGGTAAAATGAATGTAATTTACAGTTAAAGGGCCAGGCCAGACATCTCTGCCTTCACGATTCCCAGCTCCTGGCAGAGCTTCCCTTATTTGTAAAACATTTTGCTAAGCGTTCCCTAGAAAACCCTCTAAAAACCTACGCTTTGGTGTACGTGTAAACAGTTTCTGTAACAGAGCCTTCCACATTCAAATGTGCCTCGTAACTCTTCCACAAGGGACGACAGATGGAGGAGAAAACATGGGGGCAAAGGGATGCAAGCGAAGCTTATTTTTGCCTTGGCTCCTTAAGGTGATTATTGTCCAGACCAGTCCAAAAGTCCTCGCAGGAGACTTCACATTAATCCTGCCACCTATTCTGCTTTTTAGTGGCTCAGCACAGAATTTTCCCCTCCCCACAAAATTACTTGCATGTACAAGAGGAGCTTTGCTTCACTGTGACCTGTCTAGACACCATCACAAAATGCCCAGAAGTCCTCCTTCAGTCCCAAAATACTGTCACGAAGGCAAGAAATAGAGAGAGGATTGCACTTCAGCTGCCTACTCTGTCATCATAAGCCAGATCCAGGGGCCCCACCCCCAGTTACAAAAGGGTCTCTACGGGCCCTCACAGTCATTTTCTGCCAGGTCCATAGGTCAGATCTGTAGTTTCTTCTGCAAGCCCTTCATCATTCCTCACTCGTCTTTCTTCACCTCTGTGGCCCATTGATCTGTAAAAGACACCATTGGAGGTCAGTATGTTCCACAGGAAGAGCAGTAATGGGTCATGGAAGATGCAGAAGCAGAGCCAAATATTATTAGTGTGACTGGGCAAAACCCAAACAGACAGTCTGGCATACTGCATGGACGTCGATCTCAAACACAAAGAGAGAAACTGGTAGCATGCATTGTAGAAACGATCAGGCCTATGTAATCTACCCATTTAACCCTGGTCAGGAGCCTCTGTGCTTTTTCCAGGCCTTCTTGAATTTTGATACCATTTCTTCCCCTCCCCCCCCCCTGCAGTGAGGGGCTCTTCCAGGCACCCATGACCCTTCCTGTAAAGGAAGCCTTCCTTTTATGACTCCTGAGCCTATCGTCAAACGTTCTACCAAATCCTCTTGTACTACAACCATTGTACACTATTTATTCCGTTACCATATGTAAATGTTTATGGTCATCTTTATGGAATTGGCAAAAAAAAAAGTGTAAGAAAGCCACCCATCAGTTAAGTTTGTACAATTTTATCTTAATGTTTGCTCAAATCTTCTCCTGGATACGAAAATAATACTAGAAAAGTGTAAAAGCAAAGATTGGTGTAGAAAGGCCTGAGAGACGTTTGCCCCACCTTGAAATTCACTCCTTAGTGGGAAGTTCTACAATGGTTTCTGCACAAGTGGGTTGGTTTTTTTTTTTTTCTTAAATGATATTTCTGTGGAAAATGTTCCCTTCCACAAGTTGCAGGAAACAAAAGCCTTGGATAAAAAGATTATTTCAAAACTGGGCAATCGACAGCCATGATTTTCCACCTGCTCCTTAAATCTGGCCCAGTCTCTCCTCACACTGGACTTCTGGTGCAGCCTCTGCTTTTACTACTTTCTCCAGAACGGATTCATATACAAATATTGCAATCGCCTTGGGCGTCTCCCTCTGCACCCCCGAATCCCCTGTGGTTCTCCCTATCCCCTTGGGGGTCACCCTAGAAGCTGGTTACAGCCAGGTCTGTCCTTTTGCAGCACATTTCAAATGCGCTAAGAAGCAGAAGAAGGCAGGTAACCGGTGCTGAATCCCGGTTTACTCTCTGTAAGCCCAGGTGGGATGAATGATGGCAAGTCCATTTTTTATTTGTAGACAGAAACATGTTTGGGGCCCCTTAAACTCTTGGCAAGACAGATAGCACAATGTGTTTGCTTTTGCCAGGATGCCACTGGGAAGAAAAAAAAAAAAAAAAAAGAAGGATTACACTCCAGAGCAAATATATCAAAGCCTTTATTTTTAGGCCTGCCAATCAGAGCAATTACAGCCACAATATGTGATCACTTTTAGAATTTATCCGATTCAGAATTACTGGATGCATTGATCAATTTACAGTCTCTCATGTTCCAGCTTTGGTTACTAACCAATGCACGCTCCATTTAATCAAAAAGATGTGCCCTTTTGCTGCAGCTATCAGCCTAAGCCTACATTCTCCCCAGCGTAGTGCCCAACTCTTTCCACGTCACTCCAAGATTTCACCCCACACAGCAAATTTGTTTCTTGGCAGTTTTACTTGTTACATTGAAAATGCCTGGTCACCTGAATCCATGGTTAATCTACGGAAAGGACAATGCTGTCTCCGCGTGATCTCATGTGGCAGACACCTTTGCACCCAACAGGAACTATACCCGCGCACAGGTAATGTTCAATGCTGAGGCAGGGCAGAGGTGAGAGAGCCAGCTTGAGAAAATAAGTTGCAGTGTAGGATTGTGACTATTAGGATCTAATATAAAATGCTGTAGAATTGTTTGGGGAGTTTCCAAGCTCCGTTTCCCTCTCTCTCTCTCTACTGCCTGCCTTGTTCCTTCCTACCGGGGGGACGACAAGGTAAACAGCTGGCGGGCAGCAAGTGCCACTGGCTCAGCTCCAGTCCAGAGGTGTCTGCTTGTTTTGTATATTTCCGATTAGGATTGGTTTGCTGTACCTTTCACAAACAGTATCAGCAGCTGTCATTCTTCTGATCTACAATACAAGAGAGGTTATACTCAGCACTGTAAAGGGCCATGAGGATGGCAGGGTTCGGGAGAAGCAGCCTGTGATGTCTTCTACGTGGCATCTGAGCCTCAAGAGGGCACGTGTTACACAGAACCTAGAGGTTAGCAGAGGGAGATGCTCTACCAAATATTGCTGAGAAGTGATTGGCAGAGGTCAGCCAGCTCCCGCCATCCACCACCAGGGAGGTGCCAGTCACGTAGGATGCCAGGGGACTCGCCAGATACAAGGCGCTGTGAGCAATCTCCGTTTTATTGCCTGCCCGCTGCAGTGGAACTGTGCTGAAGTGAGCAGCTTCTTCTGCCTCAAGACCACCTGAGGAAAGAGAGCACATACTATGGTCATGCCTAGAAGAGACCATCTTTAAACATGGTCTTATTTCAGGCAGCGTTAAGACGCAAATATAGGAGAAATAATGTGTGATCTTCCGGACCCACTCCCCTCCCATTGCTGAAATGGAGTCTCACCCCACATCCCAACTATCCCATTTTCTACAATCCCAATCACATCCGATCACTAGGGCTCTTAAGGTGATCGGATGTGGTTGGGATTGTAGAATTTGGTTATCATTCTGGTTTTCTTTCCCTCTGCTGGTCCCCTTTATTGGCAGAGGTCTGCAAGGGAATCCTCCTCTGCCTTCTACCAGGCAGAGCTTGATAATGACTCTGATGCCAGCAGGGGTTGCAGTTCCTGCTCTGCTGATGATTGCCCCACTTCCCACTGGAGGAGGCAGTTCAAGCTGTCAGGTTTGACAGCAAGTGGTTTGTAAAAAAAAAAAAAAAAAAACCAAAAAAACAAAACAAACAAAAAAAACAAACCCAGTTAGAAATGTCACTGAAGTTACCCAGATTCTATATAATGCAGATCTTCCCAAACCCAAATCTTGCTAAACTTTGCAAACTTTCATGTTTTGTTGCCTGATGAACAATTTTAAGCAGACTCCTCGAGCTGAGGGTGAAGAAGCAAAGCTCCCCTGTGTATCTGAAGCCGAACCAGCTGTGGGTTGCGTCCTTGCTTTGTCACAGCCACTAAAGCTGGCAGAGCTAGAATGTGCTTGAGAAAGAGCCACGGGGACTCCCCAACTTACCAAGCCGGCGGAACCCCTCCGTGCCAGAGATAGGACCCGGGGCCAGGCTGTTTATTCGCACGTTGCTGGGGCCCCACTCCACAGCCAAGTGCTTCGTCATGGTGTCTGAGAGGAGGAAGGTAGGCAGGAATGAAGAGACAACAGCAATGCAGAGGGAGCAATGACAGATCACAGGAGAACAGGCTGGGGGGGCAGTTAACAGAAGCAGCTGGGGCTCTTCAGGGAAAATCCATGCCGCAGTTTTACTCAAGTCATCTCAGATGTCATTCAGTGCATTCATGCCATGCAGCGCATCCCTCTCATTTTTGCCAGGCATGAGCGGCTGGAGGAGGCATCATTCAGTGGATGTGTTCCCCACAGCACGTCCTCCAGTCCCCTCTTCCTCTCCCCACCCCCATTGCCTGCCATGAGCGAGCTGCCAGGGATGGCATCATTCGATGTTAATCCAAAACGCACCGACACATTGAAGTAACAGCACGTCAGCACACAACAGTGAGAGAGCAGCAGGTGCAAAGCGGAAGGACTTCGGGTTAGTGTTACTAGGGCAATGTCATCCCACAAGGGGAGTTGTGTATGGAGTTCAGGAGGAGAAGCTGCAGGGCAGGGCGGAGGTGAATTAGCAGAGCTGGGCTCCTGTGTCATCTTTTCAGGCGAGGGGGTTAGCTTGTATCACATTTTATATGGTAGTTACTTTGTTTGTAGCTGTCTTCTGTTTGTACAATTTTATGCATTTTGCATTGTACTCTGCCTCAAATGCTGGATGCGTGCAGGACACAAATTGGTTTTTTTTTAAATTTAAATACATGTAAAGAGAAGTCTGCGCCACACCTGGTTCTAGCCAAAGTTATCACCAAACATTAAAAATACTCAAAATTTTTACATAACTAGGGAAATAGAAACAGCAAATGAAAGAAGTGCTTACCTACAGCTGCCTTGGCGGTGCCAGCGTGCATCTGGAGCGCCCGACCTCTGTAACCCAAGGTGGCAGTGATATTTACAATAACACCACCATGATCCTAAAATGACACGAACAGTAACTTCCATCAGGGTTCAGGAATACCAACAGGGGTGGACTGGAGGCCTCCTGCACAGATTTACTTCTGCCAATGTGGTGCGCACACAGTTTCACAGGCAGCAGTGCAATGGTAACAAAAACAAAACCTACATTTTTAAGAAATTTAAAATAAAAAACTCTTTAGCTTTGGTTTCTTTGATAACGGCCACAGTGAGAAGCTGAAATTGTATATACAGATACAAGACAGAGCTGGAGATCTGGAACAAGTCATAGTCAACAATAGATATAACATACATAGAAACACCAAGACACAGTCATAACTGGATAGCACAGAGAGGAGGGGTCAGCATGGATGGAAACCAGAGCTGGAAATGAAGCAGTCTACACACTAGCACTTTTCTCTGCTTCACTCTCTCCCTGATGAATAGATAAGGTGGTCAACTGCAGCAGGTGGGGGACCCACTCACTTAGGGATGAACTAGCATTTGAAAATGACATGGAAAACACATGTTTTGTTTCAAACCTGAAACTACACAAAAATACAACAAAATTTAATTTTGTTTTAGCACATGCTAAAACAAACAAAAAAAAATGAAATAAACATGAAACAAAATTATTTAAAAACTAAATGAAAAACTTCTCATGCACACCACTAACCCTTACTGGCTACCAGAGTTCCAAGAGCTGACACAGCATGCTTTCCTGTAAGCATAATTCTCAAACTATTTTATAAGAAATCTGTCATACTTCTGAACTAAACAGCTTTGTTAAAATAGCAAAGCATTTCTGGAACATGACATCTTGAATAGCTTTATCAGGACTCGATGTATATGTGAAAGATCATATGACAACAGCTAGCCTATTTCAATCTTCAATAAATAAAGTATTTGCAAAGCTGGCCAATGATCAAAGTCACTTGTCTGCAGACATTTAGAAAACCAAAGGTTGAAATGGACTTCAAAACTGAAGGGCTGAGAGGAAGAGAACCAACAAGATGGCTCTGATTGCCATACACATCTACAATTCAGTCTTTTAAAATGCCAACCCAGAGGCTTGGAAAAAAACGTAGAAGAAACTATCCCCGTCCTACCTTCTGAGAACATCCCAGAGGTCTGAATGAAGGCGCTGAATGAAAACATGCTACCTTATCAGAGTCTGCTGGCAGGAGAATAGCCATGGGAGCAAGATTTCTCAGGACACAGAAGATGCTTCAGGAGTCAATGTTTGCTGCCTTAAGGTTCTTGAATTATCCTAACTAATCTTGGGGATAGTTTAGTTTGTGAAGTGGATAAAGCTGTGTACCTTTTTTATTCCAAGTTAATATGTTAGTGTAATTTCAAAGCTTGCAAGAATATGCCAGAGAATGTTGTTATGTACAACAATTTCTAAATTTGTACCTTTTGGAAGTTTTGATAAATTCTGTGCTTAACCGAAAAAAAAACAAACAAACAGATATTTCAGTAATTCTAGACCATCAAAATCAAATCCTTGTTCTAGACTTGAATAAAACTATGCTACGTCATTTCTCAAAGAGCTGTGAATGTGCTCCCTCCTATGCTGCAGCAGGCCCTGCGCTCCCTGCGCCCCGGCTGCTCCTCCCCTCCCCCCCCCCCACCAACTTGTGCTTCCCCCTTTCTGAACAGCAAGCAAGCGCTGGAGGCAGAAGAGCAGCAGCTCATGGATTCTGGGGCTCCCTCCCTCCCCCCCCCCCCTGCTCTGCAATCCTACGCTGGGCTTGCCATGTCCCGGTGGGGTTAGGGAGGAACATGGAAGAGATGGGATGAGATGGGGGGGGGGGGGGGGAACGGGGACACACAGGGTGAGACAAAATGGAGAGGAGGAAACAAACTGAGTACGCCTCAAAGGGATGAGAGAGGTATAGAAGAGAGGCAGAGGAGGGGAGAGAAACCCAAATTGTATCCCACTTCCGGACTGTAGATGGCCTACAGATCAGGGAGGATTTGGGAACCAGCTGCCCATAACATGAGATCAATTGACACAGGATAAAAGCAGAAAATAAGAAAAGTCTTCTAAGGTGAGAACAAGGACGTTATTTACACTTTCGAATAATAGAAGGACTAGGGGGCATTCCATGAAGTTAGCAAGTAGCACATTTAAGACTAATCGGAGAAAATTATTTTTCACTCAAGGCACAATAAAGCTCTGGAATTTGTTGCCAGAGGAGGTGGTTAGTGCAGTTAGTGTAGCCGGGTTCAAAAAAGGTTTGGATAAGTTCTTGGAGGAGAAGTCCAATAACGGCTATTAATCAAGTTTACTTAGGGAATAGCCACTGCTATTAATTGCATCAGTAGCATGGGTTCTTCTTAGTGTTTGGGTAATTGCCAGGTTCTTGTGGCCTGGTTTGGCTTCTGTTGGAAACAGGATGCTGGGCTTGATGGACCCTTGGGGTCTGACCCAGCATGGCAATTTCTTATGTTCTTAAGGCTGGACCAGGTGCACGGATGTTCTCCTGACAACTGCAGCTGTTAAATGGGGGGGAGGGGGGGGGCTACCCAGGCCCTGTGGTAGGAGTACCTGAGCCAGTAGGGGGGTTTTCACTCGAAGGCAGTAAATTACACGACCAAGTTATGTTCTCACCGATTCCGTTGGGACTGTCTGCCGTCAGGGTAGGGTGGCCCCGGTATGGCATCAGACCAGAAGCCCCTGTCTGATAGGGCAGGCGCTTTACTTGCGCATGGCATGCTGACTGGTAATGCCCAAGGCAGATGCCTCTTGGCTTTGCTTGCCAGTGGCAATTCACTACACACCATCTGTATACCTTCTCTTCAGAAATAATCTTTGCTGCAGCTTAGGTTCTTATTGTATTGCTATTTACGGTTATAATAAAGCTGTGGTTTATTGCGTGCTTTGTTACAGTATGGAGGGGTGAGTAGCCCCCTCCCCTATGAAGGGATAGTCGCAACTGCCCAGTGCCATCCACATCGGCGTTTATTTGCCACAAACACTGAATTTCTGCTTGAAACCGATGCTCAGCACTATGCACTGCAGCGGGCACATTCTGACTGCTGGTGGAGGGGAGCAACATTTCGGGGTAGATTTTATAAATCTACACGCGCGCGTACTTTTGTTCGCGCACCAGGCGCAAACAAATGTACGCTGGATTTTATAAGATACGCGCATAGCCGCGCGTATCTTATAAAATCCAGGGTCGGCGCGCGCAAGGGGGTGCACATTTGTGCACCTTGCGCGCGCCGAGTCCTGCGCGTGTTGCCTGTTCCCTCCACCCCCCCCCCCAGCCCTATCTTAACCCCCCCTACCTTTATTCGAAAAGTTACGCCTGCCTCCAGGCAGTAGTAACTTACACGCGCCGGCTGTCTGCTGGCGTGGCAGGCCCCGACACAGGCCGCTGTGTCAGGGCACTCAGCCACACCCCCGGACTGCCCACACGCCCCCCGGACACGCCCCTGAGCAGACACCATGCCCCCTGGCCATGCCCCCGACCACCCCTTTTTGCAAGCCCCAGGACTTACGCACGTCCTGGGGCTTGCGCGCACCACCGAGCCTATGTAAAATAGGCTCGGCGCACGCAGGGGCATTTTAAAAGGGTTATGCGCGTAACCCTTTTAAAATCCGGCCCTTCATGTTTCTGGAGCACATCCTAGTGCAGGAGCCTGCAACTTTAAAAATGAAAAACCCCTTATGAGGGGCTAGTGCTCCCCTAGCGCACAACCCTGATGTGCATGGGATCACGAAGAAGGTACATACCCGGAAACACTTCTCAAAGAGCACTTTGGAGGTGTTGAAGGTGCCTAAGGTGTCAATGTCAATCACAGTCTTGTAGGCATTAAATGACAAAGCACTGGCTGGGCAGAGGAAGTTCCCTGCAGCATCTGAGAAGACAAGACACACAAATCAGTGCACCACAGAATGACAGAGCTGCAGCCGGTGGATGGTAAAGGATTATCCCCTGCCGGGATGGGAATCAGATTGCATATGAGAGACTAGATCCAGAGTCCATGTACCACAGAGAAGGGGCGTTGTGGGCCATGCTACTGATCTGTTGCCATGTAGCACCTTCTCTCCGACCGCCTGATTACCAGCACCAGTTAATGTCAATAAGCAAATGGCCACCAGACTTCAGAGAATGCTCTTCTTTCAAAATAACCCTTCCCTCCCCCAAGCTCACCAGCTGATTTTGACCATCTTAACGCAATCCAAGTTGATCCTCACTGTCTGAAGACAGAGGTCACCAAGGAATCACAAAGATTGGTTCCCAATTATTCAGGACATTACCCACACCACAACCATTAAAAAAAATGTGTTAAAATAATGTAAACGTGCAGGCTGCTTTGTATTTTATTTCCAACAAACTTGGTATAAATTCAGAGACCCCTATGTTGTAGGTCACATACTGCATGGCTGAACATATGAGAAAAGCCAAGCCAAACCATACAAGTTAATTCTAGATTAAAAAGTGTCTATGAATGTTCAAATCTCATCAATTAGCCCAAACATGCCAACATTTTCTTCTCTCTTTTTAAGGGCGTTCATATAGGCATGAATTATTAGACCCAAGTCATAAAGATCATTGGCACACCACTGAAATCACTGGCCCAAAAAAAATGTTTGTACAAACGCAACATTTTGCATTTCCCAACACATTGGCATTTTAGCAACTATGTGCAGAGTTCGACTGCGCCTACACGTTGGCTGTTAGGCTCCTTTCTGTGCTCGTATGCTCAGACTCTTCCCACGTTGTCATTGCTGTTTTGTGAAAATGACAGAGGTGGATTTGCCTGGCATCTAAATGCGTGAATGCCAGAGCAGAGACTGACTGCTTCGCATCGAGGCTTGTTCTGTGAAAAGCCGCAGACCCAGGCAGATGAGTCAAAATGCAATCGTGCCAGGAAGTACAACATATTTTTTTATGAACTTTAAATTTTCTTAACGTTTTCACATTAAGTAGGTCTGCCCTTTTGAAATTTGTACAAAATTATTTTCGGGGCCGGCGATCATGAGGGTGGGCCACCGATCTTTGTGACTTGAGCCTAACACCTTATACCTCTATGAACGCCCTTAAAAAAGGAAAGATACATAAAAAAAACCCAAAAAAAAAACCAACCACTCAAAAATGCTGGTCTCTTGAATTTGTATAGATCACGTTTCCATCCTTGAAGATGACAGTGCTGCACCTGGTCCCCTTCAAAAGAGGAGATTAGGGCAGCACTGCACCCCACACTCCCATGGAGAGAGGGTGACAGCAGCACGGTGCCAGCTCCTGCCGCCGCAGCTTGCTTTTGGTTTGCTGGGTAACCTGATGCCACTTTTCCTGAAAACACCTACTGTTGATGAGTATATCAATCCGCTCAAACTCCCGCAGAGCCTCGTCCACGGCAGCCATGATGGCAGGAGGCTGCCGCACATCCAGGGAGAGAGGGAGGCATCGCTGACCCGTGGCTGCCACCAGCTTCTTTGCGGCCTGAGGAGGGAGCGAGGGGAACAAGTGGGTTAAATACAGACACTTTTGTCTGAATCGCTCTCCAATAGAGGCAAAAGCATACAAAGATATTCAGCAAGGGATCGGCGTTGCCCCTCCAACTCAGAAGTTTCTACACACAGAGCCTCAATTAAACATTCTCCAAATTAAGGTGACTTTCAAAATGTTCCCAAAATAAAGACGCTGGAAGCCCAGGTTTTCAGTTGCCTCCAGCATTCCCAGCGGAGAAAAGCAGGGCTCGGTGGGAGGCACGCGTGCCACCTCATACCAGCCAGCTGCACTCAAGCGTAGAATGGGCAAACCTCCTCCGGTGGCTCACAGCCCTGCCCGGTCTGTGCCAGAGCTCAGGGAGGAAGCAGATAGTTACAGGGCACCGGCAGCTGCACCCTGGCATTAGTAGCACAAGCATGGGATGCTGCTTACTGCTGCACTTACCTGCTCTACACACAACCTTTGAAAAAACATAAGCACCGAAAGCTACAGATCGTGGACCCACCACCCATTTCCTTTTATAGTAGATACATGTTACTACAAACAAAGAGGAGGGCCGCTTTCCTCCGCAGCTGGCAAAGGGCTTGAGAGAAGCCTCCTCTCAGACTATTCTTTTGCCTGGTAGGGGTCAGGCTGCCTCCCTGGGTAGAAGCGACAAGTGCCCGGGCACGGTCTTTACTCCCTGCAGCGTGTCTTATAGTGAGACAGACAGGAAATAAATGCCTGGGGTTGGGGTCTTTCTCCTGGCAGCTTGAGTCACAGTGAGACAGAAGGGTCAGACATTAATCTCTTAGCTTTCACACACACTATTTTTTCTCTTCTGATAGTACGCATCCTGCGGGGATAACACAGGAATATAGTTCACCTTCCTACATGTGCTCCTTGATCAGATGCTTGCTAGTTATCTGGTTCGTTCACACTTCAGGCAACACACTCGTTCGTCAGAGGGCTGGGCTTGTGCCTTCTAGCCAGGGAAAGATTTAGGATTTTGCTGCCCCTTAGGGACTTCTGGTGCTTTTACTCCCTCACCTCCTGTAAGGGGCTGTTACATGCTAGCGAAGGGCTGTCCTCTACTGAAGGAGGTTAGCCAGCTTGCTGCCCCTAAACCTTTGCCATCCTAGGCACAGAAATAACGGGTGCCTACTGACAAATCCAGGGCAGCTCCTAGCAGACCCCCCGATGACAAGACTGCAACAGACCTACAACCTGAAGACATTGGTCCTCGCTGGCCTGCCAGCACAGTTTTTAATGCAGATTCAGAAGACAGCCAGACATTAAAGAGGAAAATGTTCCAGGAAATCCTAGTATGACAGCTCCTTGGTCCCCCGTCCCCCCCTCTCCTCTGCACAGAAGCAAAGATGATGCTTCCTTAGCTGTCCAAAGTGGGTAGGTGGAGTCCTGGGCCTCTGCTCTCATTTGTATTTTACTTTATTTTTATGATAGGGGTTAAACAACTGATTTCAAAATATAAGTTACATCAATTCAGTATCAGTTTTGCTAAAATGTATTTGCTTTTATATACCAGCACATCAAACCTGTGCTCTTTGCAGCGTACTTGTAATTTATTATTTAATATTTCCTCCTCCTAGGCCTTCCAGCATGCACCATCAAACCACTTCAGATGGTCCTGAACGCCTCTGCAAGAATTCTATCAAATGCCAAAAAGAGAGATCATATCACCCCAATTCTCCACCATCTCCACTGGCTTCCAATTAAATACAGGATCCAGTTCAAGTCTTTAATGATGATACATAAGGCCTTACACAACATCGCACCTCTCAACCTAACATTTCAAATTCAATTACACACATCTGTGAAACCAACCAGAAGTGCCTATCAGAACAGACTAATCACACAACCTGTGAAATCCGTTCTGAGGAAACGTGCATTATCCACAGCGGGCCCTTCACTTTGGAACTCGCTCCCTCCAGACCTTCGTTTAGAACCATGCCACTCTACATTTAAAAAGAAACTTAAGACTTGGCTGTTCAAACAAGCTTTCCCCTAGAGCCAAGAACACGAAGAAAAGTCTTTTCAAGCCCACAACGAGTTATTCAGATCTATTTTTTTCTTCCTTTGTTAATCAGAAATTTACACATGCTGACTTCAATGTAAAACTTATTACTTTGTTTTTGTTCAATGTAAAACTTCTTTTATTCTGTTCTATGTAAACCGCTATTTGTAGCGATAGTTACTGTTCTTTGTGAACCGGGGTGATATGTATATTATACAGGAACCTCCGGTATATAAATTAATTTAAATAAATAAATAAATATTTCCCAATTCACAATATCAAAGCAGTATACGTTCAAATATTTAAAATAATCTACAACAAAAATATAATGGTCACCATAAAAATTCAACAATATGTTCTCTATAAAGCCTATAAATTCACTAATAATGCAGGTACAATCAGCCAAGTCAATAAAGGGCAACTGATTACAGATTCTCTAGTCTTATGCTTGTCTGAATAGCCAGGTTTCTAATCCTCTTCGGAATCTCTGCAAATTTGATTCTAGATGAAGTTCTAATGGAATTTCGTTCCAGAAGAGTGGCGCCAAATAGCCGAAAGAAGACTGGCATCTGTGGAATAACCAAAAGAGCCTGCCGAGATGAAAGTAAAGCTTGAATAGGGCAGTAACAGATTAATAAACTGGCTAAGTAAGCAGGATAAGTTTTTAAATGTCTGCGCAGAGGTTAATTCGTGAAGCTGTGGGCAACCAATGCAGCTTGTGCAACAGGGGAGTCACATGGTCACATTTTTTTAGCATTAAACAGAAGAAGCTTTGCTGCTGTATTTTGCAGTAACTATTCTTTTTATAGAGGATACAACGCGACACTGGTACAGCAAATTACAGTAATCTTCTCACCATGGCATGAACGACCTTTTGGAGATCATTTATTTTCAGAACAGATACTCAAGTATTTCAGATGAAAGAAGGTTCTACGAGTTAACACTGCAATTGGATTATGTAATGATAATTTAGAATGTAATTTCACAACCAGGGAAGTAATAACATCCTCAGGATAATTTATTTCATTTTTTCTAACCCATAAGGCTTCTGTTTTAGAAAGGTTTAGTTTCAGCTTGTCGTTCTTTAACCAATTATTTAAGTTTTCAGTAGCCTCAGAATCCAGAGACAACATAAGCTATCAACTGTAGGACGTCAGCATATAAAAGGCTATCAAAGCAGCCAAAACAAATAAATAAATATTAAAAAGAATTAGAGGTGGTAGAGACCCCTGAGGCACTCCATACAATAGCTTCTTTTCAGAAGAAAATATCTGATTCCAGTTTACTTGATAAGATTGGTTTAAAAGCTATTTAGCCAACCAATTTAAGGCTATTTCAGCCAGTTTTATGTCAGAGAGACCATCTAACAGACTAACAGAATGAAAAGTGGCTGGCATGTCAAGAATTATTTAAACATCCTTACCCTTGTCTGCTTTCAAGTTTATTTCACATTCTGAGTAGCCAAAGCACTCTCAGTACTGAAGCCAGCATGAAAATGGTGAAATTACTACTTACCTGATAATTTCTTTTTCCTTAGTGCAGACAGGTGACTGTGGGTTATGCACCTCTACCAGCAGATGGAGACAGAGCAAAGCTGACATTGCAGTATATATACCCCTGCAGTATCATCAGCACACTAGTATTCGCTGCAAAAGCCAACTGTGGACAAACTAGCAAAAACTTGATTAACAGATAACCATTCCAGCATTCAGCAAAACAGGAAAACACGGAGCTCAGATAAGGAGTGTAACCACTAATCTAAGGACTGGATTGACACTTACCAGTACTCTCTGGAACACACAACCACGCACGCAGGAGGATCGTAGCACAACATTCGGCAGCCAAGGGTGGGAAGTTGGATTCACCTGTCTGTACTAAGGAAAAGGAAAGTATCAGGTAAGTAGTAATTTCTCCTCTTTTAGCATACAGACAGGTGAATCCAAAACCAGTGGGATTTACCAAAGGAACTGCCAAATAGAGCGGGAGAGGCTGCCCACGGCCCAGTCAAAACCTCACGTGCAAAGGTTGTGTCCTCCTGGGCCTGCACATCCAGGTGATAATGTCTAGAAAAGGTAGGTAAGGAAGACCACGTTGCAGCCTGGCAAATGTCGATGGGAGACAACAAACTAACTTCTGCCCATGACACTTGAGTCCTAGTGCAAGGAGCCCTATCCTGACTAAGCAATGGTTACTCAGCATCCACATACACAGCCATGACTACCTCCTTAATCCAGTGGAATATTGTAGCCAGCGATGCTGTCTCACCTTGTTTACTCCCATCATGGAGAATAAATACCCAATCCATCTTTCTGAGAGGTTCAGAAATCTCTAAATACCTCACGATATGCCTTTTGTCATCCAAAGGCCGTAACAGGCGATATTCCTCTGCATCTTTCACCCTGTCCAGAGACAGCAAGGAAATGGACTGATTCAAGTGAAAATCTGAGACCACTTTTGGCAAAAAGGCAGGAACAGTTCACATAGAAATGGCTCTTGGCAAGACAAGGCCTGTAGTTTGGATACTTGACACACGCAGCAAATTGCCACAAGAAACACCATTTTCAAGGTCAGTAGGGCCCATTAAAAAATCCAAAACTAGACAGACTCCACAAGAGCACCAGTAACCGCAAAGGAGGACAAACATGCTTCACTCCTTTCAAGAAACGAGCCACATCTGGATGAGCCGACAAGGGCCTCCCATTCACCACATCCCTGCAACAGGCAAGAGTCGCTCCCTGTACCTTCAAGGAATTAAGGGCCAACCCTTTACTCAATCCATCCTGCAAAAGTTCCAAAATGAGTGGGATCTTAACCGAACAAGGAAGAACCCCTCTATCTTCACACCAAGCCTCAAACAAACACTCGCCAAATCCACACATAGGCTAAGGAAGTGGAGATCTTTCTTGCTTGAAGCAAGGTGGCAATCTCTGCTGCAGAATATCCACGCTTCAGCAACCGAGCTCTCTCAAGGGCCATACCGCAAGAAAAAATTGATTCAGATCTTCGTAAAAAAACAGGCCCCTGCCAGAGCAGATTCCTGTGCGCTGGAAACCGGAGGGGAGAGTCCACCAGAAGCCTTCACAGATCTGCATACCATGGTCTCCTGGGCCAATCTGGTGCCACCAAAGCACCTTCCCCCATGACTCTTGACCCTCCGAACCTGTCTGCCTAACATGGGCCATGGGAGAAACCATACAGCAGCTTGCCTTCCGACCACTCCTGCACAAGAGCCCCATGACTTTGGATCTCTCCTATGACTGAAGAATTGAGGAATCTTCGCATTATGAGAAATCGCCAGCAAGTCCAGAAACGGAAGGCCCCAGCGATCCACTATTAGCTGGAATGCCTCGTCTGACAATTCCCATTCTCCTGGATCCAGAGTCTGCCTGCTGAGAAAGTCTGCTCTTACATTGTCTTTTCCTGCAATGTGCGAGGCTGAGATTTCCTGAAGATGTACTTTTGCCCATTCCATAAGTTGGTCTATTTCCTGTTACACTTGCTGGCTCTTGGTTCCTCTCTGCCGATTGATGTAGGCCACTGTCGTTGCATTGTCTGACATTATCCAGACCGTTCAATCCTGCAACCTGCCACCAAACTGCAAGCATGCCAACCGGACCACATGGGCTTCCAGTTGATTGATGTTCCAGAGAGATTCTTCTGCACTCCAGCCTGCCTGCCTGCATGTGTGTGTCAGAGAGAGGAAGCCTACCTGCCTATGAGAGAAAAAGTCTGCCTACATATTTGTGTAAGAGAGGGCGCCTAAGCCAGCCTGCCTGCCTGCCTGTGAATGTGTGTGAGGAGTGGAGAAAGTTTGTGCAACCTCCCCCACCAACTAATCCACAAGCAGCTTAGGGTGACTGGAAATGATATGTTCACAGGTATGGAGATTAGGAGATTTTTCCATCCTTAGTTTAAATTATTGGGTGTTTGATGTGTCTGATATTTTGAAATATTGTATTGCTGCCTGGAAAAGTTTTAAATTTTTATACGAGTTCTTCATTATTGAATATTATATTCAGTTATTTGGAAATATTTTTATTAGTATGATTTTATTATGATGTTTTATATGTCTTGATTTTATTGTTTAGTATTTGAGGAATGGTGATATTTCTGTTTTTTTCCATTATTACACTGCATACAGAGTAGAGTGGTTTGTTGAGGTTTCCAGTTCAGTTTTATTTATACTTTATGCTCTCTTTATTCTGTATTTGGTGAGAGAGCGTGTCTGTGTTTGCATGTATGACTGATATGAGCTATTCTGCTAGCTTGTTGTTTTTCTGTAAGGATAATTAGCAGCCTGGCTTGTTCTGTTTTCCTAATAAGAGGTATACTGGTGTTTTAGGGACTGGTGTAATATTGGCAGTGCTGCCTTTTACTATGTAGGACTGTTACTGTTTGAGTACTGGCAGTTAGTACTCTTTTGTTATGGGATGTTTACTATATCATTGTATTTCAGTTTACTTGCTTTCTAATGGCCAAACCTACAACCAACACACCTTACAAAAGGCCTAATACCATGTGGGCTCCAAGTGTATTTTTGCAGGGTTTCCTGGTTGGCACTATAGCAGTACATATATGTCTATACAACATAATGATGCTGGGCTTCAAGGCCAGCTAGCGCCATTTTTACATTCCAGCAGGTAGGGGCAGGAGCGCCTGGGGGTCCATCCCTGCCACTTTTAGGTGTTTTGGACTCATGGACAGGGTAAGATAGTATTAGGGGAATGTACCAATTTTGAACGTTTGGCTCAGAGGGCTTTAATCAGCGGGAAAGGGGGGCCCAGGACAGGGTATGAAATTGGCAGTTTCTATTGTGTGTTGGTTATTGGGGAACACACAATTTGTGTTAAAGAAAAAAAAAGAACCAGGGGAGGGGCAGCACAGTAATTGTTTGCACAGGGCAGCAAAATTGGTAGTATTGGCCTTATTGGCTCGGTTTATAGTGCATGGGTTTGTTGGTTATCTGTGTGAAGTCCTGTGTCACCATGGATGTCATGAATTCTAGTGCATTCCTGTTAAGGTCGTGTCATTCTGCATTTGGAAATCCCCAGGACAAGCAGATTAATGTTAATTTTGAATAGACTAATGATTAGCTGGGTTAACTGTTCATTAGTGTGGCTCATGTTTTGTAGGGCTCAGTAGATGAGCAGAATATCTAGGTTGTTGCCCCATGAAGCTTTAGGAATAGTTATTCTGAGCCTATTTGTTGTGTAATATCTATTTGTTCCTTCCGAACTACTC
Organism: Rhinatrema bivittatum; assembly: GCF_901001135.1. Classification (NCBI taxonomy): domain Eukaryota; kingdom Metazoa; phylum Chordata; class Amphibia; order Gymnophiona; family Rhinatrematidae; genus Rhinatrema; species Rhinatrema bivittatum. Next base: position 41,776,999 of record NC_042628.1, read on the forward strand.
TTGCCACATCACTTCCTGCTCCCTTGTTATTCTAGGACACGAGTACGGGATGTAGCCAGGAGGGCTCATTTCATCGAGTATAACTGTCTCTACTTCATTAAGCCAAGTTTCTAAGCACCTAATCAAAATTAAAGCTACAAAACATACTTTATTTTCAACCGAATACAGAAATAGCCTTAAAGTCTAATATTTATTTACTGAAAATGACCCCTATTTTGCTCAAAAATATAGGGGTAGATTTTAAAAGGTGTGCGCGGGAGTAGATTCTTCGCGCAACCCGGCGTGAACAAATCTACTCCCAATTTTATAACATGCGCGCGCTGTCGGGCGCAAGTTATAAAATACAGGGTCGGCGCGCGCAAGGTTGTGCAAAATCGGCAGCCTGCGTGCGCCGAGCTGCGCGGCCATCCTTCGTTCCCTCCGAGGCCGCTCTGAAATCGGAGCGGCCTCGGAGGGAACTTTCCTTCCGGCCCCCCCCCCACCTTCCCCTCCCTTATCTAACCCACCCCCCAGCCCTAACTAATTCCCCCCGTACCTTTATTTTACAAGTTACGCCTGCCTGAAGCAGGCTTAACTTGCGCGCACTGGCCGGCTGCCGGCGCGCCATGTTCCAGTCCAGAGGCCGCGGGCACACCCACGGAACCACGCCCGCGCCCCAGAACACCCCCGATGACGTGCCGGCCACGACATGCGTCCCGGGGCTTGCGCGCACTGCCGAGCCTATACAAGATAGGCTCAGTGCGCGCAGGGGGTGGAAGGGGCAGCTTTTCGGGGGTTACGCGCGTAACCGTTTGAAATTCTGCCCCGGAGTGAACAAGAGAAGGAAAATCCTCCGGGAATCGACTTTGTTTTCCTATTAGTAAATGAAATACACATTACAGGTCTCGTACTAACACAGGACTACAGATGTCAATCCACTGAGAGCCACCGATACGCGCCCCACTCACCTCAGATACTCTCTGAAAATTCCTGCTGGCAATGATTGTGTGACAGCCATGTCTACAGGGATCAAGAAACAAGAGAGTCAGTGCTGGTGCCCAGCAACACAGAGACAGTAACTGCAGTCAGAATTTTTGGTGGAGGATTTTAAGCAAAGCAGCATCTAAGCCACATCGCAATAAACATGTTTATACCAAGTATAAAATCAACAATCATACTTATATAACTGAAATACATGTTAATAGCATTAACATTTTAGAAATCAGTCAACAGATTTTAATAAGTATAGAACTAAATGGCAATTTAAGGATGAGCTTTGTCATCTTCACTTCAGCCCCATCTCACTCTCTCACACACACACACACTTACTTTCAGCCTACACCAGGGGTGGGCAGTTCCGGTCCTCGAGGGCCACAAACCAGTCTGGTTTTCAGGATATCTCTAATGAATATGCATGAGAGAGATTTGCATGCACTCTGCCTCCATTGTATGCAAATCTATTTCATGCATATTCATTAGGATATCCTAAAACCTCGACTGGTTTGTGGCCCTCGAGGACTGGAATTGCCCACCCCTGGCCTACACCCTCTTAGGCTTCTTCCTGCCCGCCAGCTTCACCCCCTTTCCAGACTACCCCCTTACAGTGTTATTTTTTCTCTTCTTCCAGTTGCTCCTTTCTTCCCCTGGACCAGTGATTCTCAGCCCAGTCAGAACATCCACAATGAATATGCATGAGATGGATGTGCATACAATAGTGGCGATGCATTCAAATCTCTCTCATGCACGTGGATATCCTAAAGCCTTGGCTGGCTAGGTATGTCCCAGGACTGCGTTGACAACCCCTGCCCCAGAGTGCTCTCAGATTCCCATCAGCCCCAGCGCATTCGTTTCAGTCCTTGCTCCGGGCCCCAAGGCACCACAGGCATCTCCAAGCCAATTTTCACCCCGATGTCATGGCAGTGGGAGTAGGCTGGCTCAGAGGACAGCAGTTTGCTGATTTGCTCTACCCCACCAGGTACCCGGCCAGTTGGCTCTCAGAATTTTACCATCCCTGCTGGGTCCAGGCAGTCGGGGCTCCTTCATCCATACTGCCAGACCCCTAAGCTCTTGGCTCCAGGGAGACACCTCCACAGCAACCAACATGCACATGGTTTCACCTTGTCAAGGTGCCTGTTATTTCCCGCCTGCGACAACGGTGTCTCAGATGGACATAGTGAAACCATAAATGCCTTTTATTACGTAAAAGGCCCCATCAGCCAGGTAAGACTGGATTTAGGGAAAAACACATGAGCAGGAGATACAAAACGAAAAGGAGGCCGTGGAAGGAGCCAAAGCTAGCGGGGTCCCATACCTCATGAAAATCTCTGCAATACGGAAGCCGATGCCCGATCCACCTCCTGTGATGAATGCCACGCAATCCCTGTCAAGTTGTAAAACATTAAAATGGAGAACAATTATTATGACAACCAATATGGGCTTTTCCACAGTCATTCCTCATCCACTGTTGTGTGCCATACACAGAAGACTGGGTCCAGGCGCTGCCAGCTGCTGAGAGAGATGGCGGTAGAGGAGCTGGGGACTGCTAGGAAAGGTGCGAGCAGAGTGCTGGGTCGCACGGTCACCATGGGAGGGAAGCAGGTTTGAGTTTCTGGATGGGACTGAATTCACAGTCCATGTGAGCAACAGCCTACAGCAGAAGGCATTACAAGAGCTCATGCTGCAGCCAGGGGATCTTGGCTCTGCAGTAATTCGCCCCACTAATGGATGATTCATGAACAGAAAGTAGGCAGCTTTCTATGCAGAAAGCTGAAGAACCTGGAATTTAGTTTATTCCAGTGCAGCTTCTTTCATCCAGCTCTCATCAGGAAGACATGTAGATCCTCATTACTTGTAAGCTGACTCTGTTTACTTTTTTTTTTTTTTTTTTTAAACATTATTTATTTGATATTCTGCCTCTTTCTAAGAGTCTCAAGGCGCACTGCATTCAAAGTTAATTAAAATTACAGTTACAGCCGAGTCACAATTTACCTTCAGTATAGATAACTTCTGCCCAAGGAGCTCTCTGACCAGAGTTACCCAGCTATCTTTGATATTCAGTGCTGCCGGGACAAAGTGAAATCTCGCTCCAGAAATGCCCCCAGCTCCACCTCTTGTTACCAGGGGAAAAAGTTTGCCCAGACAAAATTTAGCTGGGGAGCAGGGAGACATTTCTAACGTGAGCTTTGTCCAGTTAACTCTTCTTACTCCTTTCTCATTAGGGAGCAGTGGTACAGAGCCACAGGGGTGACTAAGGCAAGCCGCTGCCTCAGGACCTGATATTCCACAGTACTGCTGGATCACCAGCTTACAAAACTGCAGCTGGACAATGGAAACAAACCCGCCAGCAGGAGCGGGACTCTCCTTACACCGGGGTTTAAATGCATCGGCAGCACATGATGAGCAGCACACGGGTGCGCAGTGGTTACGCATGAGAAGGGGCGAATTCAGAGACTTCAGACTTTCCATTCTCCCGTGGAAATCGGAGCGAGTCCCGTGTCTTGTTTGTTGGGGGAAGCAGGGCTTTGGGGTTGCCGCAGATGCAACGGGCTCAAGACCGGAGGAGGGGGGAGGGAAGAAGGCTGCTCCCTACTGCAGTGAATCCTCTACTGGCCAAAAGGTGAGGCACGGGGGGGATAGGTTTAGGGCGAGGGACGTGGCGAAATGTGAGGAAGGAACATGAGTTCCAACGCACGGGAGGAAAGAGGGATGAGCAGTACACGCACCTCCCCCCTGTGGGAGGTGGTAGAGCGCGGATGCGCAGCACTCGCCTTCTCTCCAGCACAAGGTGGCAAGGAGTGGATGAGCAGTGCTGAGGTTTTGCAAGGTCACGGACCTGGAATCTCTTTGAACTGTGGCAAACTGCCGCCTTTTCCCCACTGCAGCTGGAGTGGAAGGTGGAGACCATTACTGGCCATGACTCAGCACTTATTTTAATTATTTTATTTTAAGGAAAATCACCACTGCCCCCCAGGCAATGAAGAGGCACACACTCACTTAAGGATGCTGGGGTTGAAATGATATTTATAGTCCTGGAGACAGTCATCTGTGTCAACATCCTGTGGGGGCCTCAAAGAGCTGGGTATCTGCAGCTGGGACATGATGACCCCTTCACCATTAACTGAAAGAAGAAAAAGGACAGATCAGAACAGACATCATCCATCATTCTCATCCGCTGCATTGACTAGGAGGCCCTACCAGCCTGTCGGCAATTCACCATGGAGCCAGTAAACTGAGCTCCCATTCCAGATACATCAACATCCAGAAGTGCTGATCCGAGCCTCGGGCTCATCAGCAAAGCAGACTATTGCTCTGGCTATTTATTTATTTAGATTTTTATTTTCCACTTTTCAGCACTTCAAAGCAGATTACATTCAGGTACTGTAGGTATTTCCCTATCCCCAGGGGGCTTACAATTTAAGTTTTTACCCGAGGCAATGGGTTGATGCTCCAGTGCCTCTTATTCTGCGTACAGAGTACTCTCATGGCAGTGGCACGGGAACACAACTTTCCGCTGTACTGTTTTGTTTTTTTAAACTCTTGGCCCAAAAATCATGCCCAAAAATCATCCATAAAAGCTTAGGCTGTTGAGAAGACTTTGAGCGTTACTCTCTTTGGTTGTGTTTTGCCTCAGATTGATTATTGTAATGGGTTGTTGGTGGGATTGCCGGCAAAAAGTATTCCTAGGTTACAGGTTATGCAAAATATGGCAGCTAGGTTGCTTTACAGTTGTGCTCGGAAGTTCAGTGCTGTTCCTTTATCAAAGCAGCTACATTGGCTCCCAGTCCAGCAAATAGCACAATTTAAAATCATGTGCTCGATATATATAAAGTATGTCAAGGATAGGGGGCGAAGTACTTACAGCGGTTGGTAGAGCTTTATACACAAAGGAGATGCCTTTGCTCAGCATCAGAAATTTTATTTAGAATTCCAACAGTAAAGGAGGTATCAAGAAGTGCAGTTAGGATGCATCTCTTTTCTGTTGTGGGACCCAAACTGTGGAATTCAGCACCAAAAGAGTTACAAATAGTTAAGTTATCTGCTCTTCTGGAAAAAGGTAAAAATGTGGCTCTTTTCATGAAAGTTCAGAATACAGTGTATTCTTTAGATTTTCATTTATTGTATTACTGCTGTTATAGTGTGGTTTTATTTTATTTTGATTGTATGATATTTCTATGCAGATTTCTTTGTAACCTGATTTTAATGTATGGGGTTTCTGGAATTGTTGTACACCACTCCTTAGTGAGCTGTTAAAAATGAATAAATAAATAAAATAAATAAAATCTGTTGACATAAAAAGTGTATTTCAAGAAAAATGTCAATCCTTGAATCCATCTGTTGGAATGAAAAGGTGTGGAAACCCCAAAGGCACAGTCACTCTCATAAACCCTGGTCCTTCAGTGTATGGGCAGCACATGCTGGCTTTCTAGCAGACGTGAGCACAATGGCTGTGCTGTGTGGGGACTTGCGTGGCAGGAGATTTGGGGACATTTTATAAGGGCAGATGGGTTTTCATGCTTGCTGTGAGCTGGATCCCAACACCCACGGACTAAGGAGAACCAGTTTTGAGTTATGGTTGTTCATCATATCAGTGCTTATGGAAACTGAAAACAAAAGACCCTAATCATATGCCACAATTTTCCCTTCAATCACATTTTTGTTGCTGGCTGTCATGATATTTTGACATAATCAATACATTACCAGTCTTTTTAGTGCTTTTGTGCAAAACAAGAATAAATTGGAATGCCATGTTATGACTCTCAAGCTCGGGTACATGAATATCCAAGCCTCTGTTCTTGCACTGCAGTGATCATGGACTTTGTCTCACACACCAGAACAGAGAGAGATCCCAAAAGCTTCTTGCCAAGGTGCCCCACAAACTGAAGATTTCACTACTTTATATGTAAAGCAGTTCACTGCATGCTCGCTTGTGTTTCAAGTCACACAATTCCCTTTCCAAGGCCGTGCAATGAGGTGCAGGAGGCCCCTGTCTGCCAGGAGGTGAGTGCACTGAGAAAAGCCACATATTCAGGACCTGGGGAGGAGGAGGCAACCTTTCCAACCACAGACGTAAGGCTGGATAAGATCAGCCAAGGGGACTTCAATCGCATGGACCTTCCTCCCGGAGAAGGAAAAGCAAGAGATAAAGAAGGCTTTGATCTGACAAAAAAACTTTGTTTTTTCATATGTTGGAGTAACCCACACAAAGTGGCAATGGCTACAACCCTAACGGAAGTGACACTGCTGTATTGCATTTCCAAGGCGGCTGCAAATCTAACAAAACGAGACAGTCGGATGTGTCAGAAAACAGCCTCGGCAGTTTTGTGGGCTGTGCGGATTACCACAAAACTCGGTGGTAAGATGTGGAAGGGCACCCAGCTGCTGAATGAAGTGCGGGACTTGTAAGAAGCAGTGCGGACCTAGAACAGCTTACCAGCAGAGGTCAACATGGTCATGGCTTGTGGCAGGAACAGGATTGAGAGGTTGGGTAAAAGCATGGGGACTTGGGGTTTGACTTAAAGATGAAGATGTATATGGCCATCTACCCGAAGCAGTAGAGAACCAGACGACAACAGAGTAGACTGAGATGGGCCAGGTGACCTTCATCTTTAAACAAGTTTTTTATAAAGATAAAGAGAAAGAGAAAAACAGTTGATTGATAAGGACGCACCAAACTAGAAGTTGCTACTTGTAACCTACAAATGCATATTAATGTTAAATTTCAAACCGCCTAATATGTTCCCATTAGACAAACTTAACTTACACACATAGTCTATATTGTAATGAATTGTTACCGTACTATGATGGCACATGATTAATTTGTAATCTATACCACTCATTTTCATTATCGTGCCTTACTGTAAACCGTTGTGATGGTTATCTAACTTAACGACGGTATAGAAGAGTTTTTAAATAAATAAATACATACAAAATCTGTAATCATCTGGTACGGGGTGGTCAGCTCCGGTCCTCGAGAGCCCCAAACAGACCTGCTTTTCAAGACATCCACAACAAGTATGCATGAGATAGATTTGCAAACAATGGAGGCGGTGCATGTAAATCTATCTCCTGCACAATCAGATATCCTAAAAACCAGGCCTGTTTGGAGCTCTCGAGGACCGCAGCTGGCCACCCCTGATCTAGTATGTCATTTTGTAATATAAAATATCATAGCCGGTAAGGAAAACGAGGACCATTCACACCTCCTCCTGCAATACTGCGGGCTCTCTGGCTTTACCCTTTATTGAACTGCAATCCCATTCTTGCCTCAACCAGTGACACCGAGAGTCACAATTTGTGAGACAAAATATAATTTATATAAATCATATGAAAGAATCACATTGTATAAACAAAATTTTTTAACATCTAATATACGAATATTACACTAAAGAAGTTAAAATTGCTATTACACAAAATATTCAGTGTCATACAAGAATACGTCTCTTTAATGAAACATAACAAATACCCATGTAACATGTAATGCAATATCTACCCAGCTAATCACTATCTCATTCATAATATTAAATGCTCATTCACTATTGCCCATCTAAACCGCCATTCTTTCAATACAGCTAATGATTCTGAACAAAAATAAGAGTACCATCACTGTGAACTAATCCATATGTTGCACTAAAACATTACAATGTAACTGATACAAACATTGGAGCAGACATTGTATAAACAAATAGGTATATTACATTGAAGCAGACATTGTATAAATGACTTGGTCTATCAGAGGAAATAGTCTAAAAAATAGATATGGGCAGCCAGTACTGATGGCCCCTCCCCTCCTTACAGTACAAAACAGTAACCAGTAACACTCACAGACAAAATTGGAGTTAAGCAAGGCCGCAGCTTTATTGCTAACAATAAACAGACACCAGAGTCAAATTGTCATCACAAGTGTCCAACTCCAGGAATCATCTGCCACGCCCCAGCATGACGACTCCTTCGCAGGCCACCAAACCTGCAAATCTCCAGCAGCCTCCCGCCACTAAACGGAGACCCCCACCACAGCCCCCAGCAAGGGGTCCCCAATCCTGTGGCTGAACCCAGTCCCATGAAGCTAAGCCAGAGACAAGAAAGTCCGCCACCCAGCGGATTCCTCGCTCTACACCCCACCCCCAAAAGAGTAATTGCTCTGGTAACTCCACTGTACCCTCCCCAAGCTGCGACAAACATCACCACCCCATAACAAGAGAAGAGGGAGGAAAGGGATCTCCGAGGCAGCGCGAGCCAAAGGGGGCGGCGCGGCCGGGTGCCACCCCCTTTTATAGCCCCACCCAGCCAGCCAAATTATGCCTCCCCTGATGCATCAGGGCCGACCAAACAGGCCCCTCCAGGTCCCGAGGAGGCTGCCCCGACGAATCAATTTAAAAAAAGACAAAGGCTGTAGGACGGGGGCAGGCCGGCGCTAATCGTCCCGCCCACCCTGCCCCACCCCCTGCCCGGCCCGCACATGGCTGACCGGAGGAGCCAGCCCGGCGCCCACATTATTGTGGGCCTCCGGGACTGCGTTCCAGCAGCCCTTCCAATAGCTGCTGTAATTCGCAGGCTGTGCTCAGTTTCTATATAGCTAAATAAACATCTCTCATAAGTTCATTAGAACACTATAATGGTCCCCAATTAATTGAAGTTCTAAAGCGGTCCCACTTAAAAGTTCTAAAATGGTCATTAGAACTTCAATTAATGTGTTTGATTATATATTACATTGTCAATTTTCAATGGGATACATTTGTCTGCTGATACACCTATTTGTTTATACAACGTCTGCTCCAATGTTTGTATCAAATGTCACATTGTAATGTTTTAGTGCAACACATGTATTAGATCACAGTGATGGTACTCTTATTTTGGCTCATAATCATTAGCTGTATTGAAAGAAGCGGTTTAGATGGGCAATAGTGAATGAGCATTTAATAGTATGAATGAGTTGATTAGCTGGGTACGTATTTCATGCTACATGGGTATTTGTTATGTTTCATTAAGAGACATTGTATTCTTGCATGACACTGAATATTTCTAGTAATAGCAATTTTAACATCTTTAGTATAATATTCATATAATAAAGGTTATTTTATACAATGTATGTGATTCCTTCATATTGTATATGTATTGTACTTTGGAATCTTCCTTCACATAACCATGTACCTTTAAAATATCATTTATGTTAAGTTACTCCCAAGTTAACTTTTTGAGCTTCATACATTTGCATGAGCCTTTGTTTTAGAGCGGGAGTGGGCAAACTGGGCCTGTGGGAACATTTTATCCAGCCCAGATGGATTTTTTTTTTTATGACCCTAATAATAGAATTACCAGCCTCTGTGTGTACCCAAGCGATCAGAGCAAAAAAATGTGCCTCTGCTTTCCATTTGGCACAATAATAAAAGGAGGAAACCCCTCCTAGGGAAGGATTATTCTCTCCCATGTCAATTTTATCCTCACAGGATTTGCAGGAGGATTCAGCTTTTCGGTCTCCCCTCAGAGTTACAGGCTGCTGCCAGGTCCTAACTTTCCTTCAGAAGCCGCCTTGGAATAAAGTCACCTAGAGAAGATTTTTTTTTGTGTGTGTGTGTGGGGGGGGGGGGGGGGGGGGGGAGACGGGGGACAAACAAACACAGCTAGAGACTGTCATGAGAGGGTGCTTGTTTCGTCTGCTGCACTTGGGTGGGTACAGGGTGGGTGGCTTGAATGTTCCATTGCTTCTTATCCTCTCACAAAAAAACCCCCAAACAAACAAACAAAAACTTGCATAATAAACAATTGGTTTTAAATGCTTCACAGCCAGAGACTGTCATGAGTGGGTGCTTGTTTCGTCGCTAGCAGATCCGGGCATTCTACAGGGGCAGGGGGGAGCATAGCACCTGTACGCGTGCCTCCCTAAATGACAGAACAGATATTCCTGCTGCACTTGGGTGGGTACAGGGTGGGTGGTTTGAATGTTCCATTGCTTCTTGTCCTCTCACAAAAAAAACCCCAAACAAACAAACAAAAACTTGCATAATAAACAATTGGTTTTAAATGCTTCACAGCCACAAAAGAAACAAAAAACTTTCACACACGGAGCCTCATTAGTGGCTTTTGCTGGCACCAGGAATGGTCCACTCCTGCTACTTGACTGGAATTGAGGGGGCACTCCATCCCCCACCCCCTGATGCAGGTGAGGGCCACTAATGTGACCCTGTGTAATAATAATAATAACAACACAAGTTTGATCACCTCAGCTCTGGCCCTTCCTTTCCACTGAAAATCTCTGCTCAGCAGGAGGATCCTTTCTGGATGGTTTATAAATAAAATGCAAATAAAATAAATAAGAGCTTCTTATGCAAGATTTTTCTCTCCTGAGGAATTTAAAATGTCTTTCCACCCTCTAGAAAGCAGGGGCAAAGTACAATATTCTAGTTAAGTACAGCATGAACCATGCCAACAGGCAACAGCACTAGCTCAGTTACAGGCCTGGCCAAAGGTCTTGCAGTGCTCAAAGAGAAGCCAGTCAAGCAAAAAATGCTCACAACCAAAAACCACTAATGCTACTGCCTGTCCTATTTGGGTTGCCCAACTCCGTGACTGCCTATGAACGCTATTCCAAACATACAGATAGCCTAATAGCTACTGGGCCATTCAAGCAAGGCTGCCTCATCCCCTGTCCCCAAAACCTGCAAGCAATACGTCAGAGCAGTGGGTAAGCTCTGCAGTGCTCGGTCACGCCTTTCAAACAAAACTTAAAACAGGAAACCAACCGGAAGACAACCTATGGCAAGAGAATCGATCTGCTCTAAAATGATGTAGAAGTTACAAAAGCTGTAGTTAAATCTGTAATGACTGGCCCTCGCGTCTTCTGTTTCCCTCTGCCTCTCCTAAATGGTTATGTTTCCTCTCTTTTAGGTGGGTGCTTTCAGAAGTGGCAAAGAACTGGTGCTCGAGGTATGTATGGCAAGGGGGAGAGGAGGATGCATTCCACCTCTCTGCAGCTGCAGACAGACAATGAGATTCAAATGGAAATTTCTCCCATCCCCCATATAAAAACCCTTACCTTTTCGTGCATGCTTGTAGCGGGGCCTTCCTTTAGTTATGTGCAAACTTGAGGACAGACTCTTTGCAGGCTGCAGTAGCTCTATTGCACCAATAGAAAAGCTACCCAGAGATCATGTACATGAGCATGAGAAGCTCTTTAAATATACATAGCGGTGCAGTCCTGAAAGCTCGTATACATGGTACAGTGTGGAGAACTTTTATACTGGATCAGCCACAACCAAAAAAAAAAATCTCGTTTTCTCCAGGCTCAATACAGATACGAGGGAGAGGTGGGGAAACATGAAAATAACTGTCTTCAAAGAAAATATCTGTTCTAGTTATCAAAGCATAGCACATTTATAACTCCACGAGATTTAATTCTTTTAATACGGGGAGGTGGTCGGCGGTCATAAAATCTGTTGCTGCTGGGTCCCCTGCAAAAAGGAATCCCCACCCCGAATCAAGCAGTTACGAGATAGCCCCTGCCTCTTGCTCCCTTAGAGTTTAGGGGAGCGTCCCGCACTCGGAGACACCGCAGGACCTTACCTGTAGCAGCCGCCGGTGATTGCCTCCTGCGCACGCGCGATCCTAGCACGAACACACGCGACGGCATGAGGGGAAGTTTGGCAAAAAAAAAAAAGTTTCCGCATGTCGCACAAGGGCTGCTGGGAGTTGGAGTTCATTTCGGCGAGGCAACCTCCTAGAACAATTTTTATTTTAAATTGCACAGGAGTATTTTCCTGTTTTGGGGAATCTGTCCTTTTTAATCGTTTTTCTTTCCTATAAAGAAAATGGTGCTTAATCAGCTAAAAGGTCAACCCAGGACCAGTGCAAGGGTATTAGGCGCCTGGGCACCCACCCAAACATACCAGTAAAAATTATACAACGATAAAATGAAGAAATATAAAACATCAACAATAGTAAAACCATAGTAGTAAAAGGAATATTTCAAAATAGCAGACAAATAGAGTGACAACCAATAATTAAAAACTCAAAGAGATTTAAAATATATATATATTTCAAACAGCATATACATCAAATATTAACACCCAATGATTAAAACTAACAAAACTACTTGGGAACTTTTGATTTCCAGATGCCCTGAGATTGTCCTGGATTAGCTGATGGGGTAGAGAGTGGGGGCTGTTGTGCACAAACTTTCTCCTTTCATATATACACACACACAATTATACACGTTTGTTCTTTCTCACACACAAACGTACACAGGCTCTCCCACACCTGCCCACTCTACGAGACAAAACAAAATATTAATCCTGAAATAAATGGAGAGTGGGTATCAAAGCTCAGAGAGACCTCATATTTAGATGCCAAAAGGCTAAGCTAATGAAAGCTTTTGATAGCATTGAATTATTTAATCATTGGTCTCTGTGGGCTGTGTGTAAAGGGTGCTCAGCCATGAAAGCTACCCAATATGCACTTAAAGTCTGCAGGTACTTCCAACACGGATTGCTCAAATTTTGAAGCTTAAATCCAAGAGATGTACTTATCTTGCAATGTAATATCCGTCGACAAGCCTTAAAGTGATGTTGAAAAAATGGTAAACTCCGACATTGTCCCGACACAAAGTGTTTTGGAGAGAACCTCCTTCTTCAGGGGGTCGGGTACCACTGTGATCGGCTCTGTCGTTGTCCGGGAATGTTTTACATGTGATGCAAGAGTGATTATTTGTACGGCAGCGCCGATGGCGTCTCAATATAGCTTTTCACGATGCAGAACTGGTGGCAATGGCTTGGCCGTGAGACATCTATCGGCGGGGCCTGCCTGGCTTATGCCCAATCCAGAGAAAAAACATTCCAAAAAGAACATAATGTTACGATTCCTACTCGCAGTGCTCACCCCACGAGCAGGCCTCTCCACCTACCTTGTGCTGTGCTGCCTTCCTGACGCAGCCTGGAGGCCACCGACCTTGGAGCCGTCCTGTGACAGTCGGGCCCTGCCGCAGACCACCCAAGCAGCCAGGAGGCTGCCACTGCTGCCGCGTTCCCACGGCTTGGACCACCGCACTTCGACCTTCCAGGAGGCCGCTCCTAGCTTCGCTGTCCCTCGCAGCAGGGAGCCGCAAGTCAGCTGTCTTCAGCGGCAGAGAGCAGCCATCGCTAAGGCTCTGCTTTGCAGCCTAGTGCCGCCCCTGCCTGTCCCTCGTGGCAGGAACGCCACCATCAGCTGTTTCTGCTCTTTCTGCTTGCCTCTAGGAGAGTGGCCGTGCCTCTTCATTTAATTTAAAGGGCCCGTGGCCGGATATGCCCTGGGCCCCACCTGGTGACTTCATCCTGGGAGTCTTCCTGTTAGCCCTATAACAGGGCTTCACTTCCAGTTCTGCTTTGCCTTGCATCAGAGTTCTTCGCTCCTGGAAGTCTCATCTTCCAGTGCTCCGTCAGGTCTTCGTTCTTCATTGGAGCTCCATGTCCTGTCCTGGTCTTTGATTCCTTGTTGCTTGTCCTGATGTCTGTGATCCAGTTTTCGTGTTCCTGATATTCCGTGATCCAGTCCTGATGTTCTGTGATGAGCCTGTCTTGATGTCCTGAGCCCTAGGTTCCTCATCGCGACCTTTCCTGGCATGCCGTGTCCTGGCACAAACCTGCCTCCTCAACTGCAGCACAAGCCTCCGGAGGGTCATTATTCCCTGTATCCATCTTCATCCTGTTCCCTGAGGCTCATTCTGGCCCTCTGATTCCTTTGTGGCTGCTCTGTCCATGCCTAAGACTCTGTTTGAACCTGCTCTGCTCCGTGACCAGCCATGGGTGGCTATATAGGGCGCGTTTTGATGCAGGCTTCTTCTGAATCTTCGCCATGTTCCAGCTTCAACTTCCACGTATTCATCTGGAGTCTGCTTCACATCAAGCGTGGTCCACAACCAGCCCTTTGGGTCTGCCCTGTGGTGGGCTGTGTAGGGCATGCTGTTTCATAGCTTCAATCTAGTCCTCGATCCTGAACTTTGATCCTGAACTTCCTTGTTTCGAGTCTTCGTCTGAGCCTCCACGTTTCAAGCTCCTTGTCTGAGTTTCCACATTTCAAATTCCTCGTCTGAGCATTCCATGTTCCAAGGCCTTTGTCTGTCCATGGCCTCTGTCCAGCCTACCACTTATTGCTATTACCCAGCGGCAGGTCTGAAAGGGCTTGCAATGGTTGGAGGACCATTCAAAGACCACCATTGCATTGTTTGTCTTCCTGAAGCATGCAGGTCTGGTGGAGAGTTTGAACCTTCAGTTTCCACCCATGCTTGGACACGTCTCGCCTGCCTCGGTACCACCTTGGAGCCCTCTGAGGTTGTGCCATGGGCCAAGGACACAGATTTCCCTCAAATGGGACCACTCTCCTAGCGTTCCCTAACACACAATACCTCTAAACATAAGAAACCTTGATATAGTGAAGAGCTAAGGCACATTAAACAAACCCTGAGAAAATCTGAACTTGCCAGGTTCTTATGGCCTGGATTTGCCACTGTTGGAAACAGGATGCTGGGCTTGATGGACCCTTGGTCTGACCCAGTATGGCATGTTCTTATGTTCTTAATGGCAGAAAAAAACAATCTATGGAATCCCTAGGAAAATACAAATCACTTAAGAAAATACCGTGAACAAATCAAAGCATAAAAAAAAAAAGACTATTACACTAAACAGATTCATGTTGTAATATTTAATTCCAAATTACTCTTTGAAACAGCTTACTCAAAGACCCATCTTCCTCCATTTCAAATAACTAAGACTTCTCAAAGAACTCATGCAATGAATATGCCACTTCTTTCTTAGATAAAATCAATAGGTTAAAAACAATTCTCCATCTACTTACCATTAAAAGAACCTGGAGAAAAACATGGGAAAGCAAAATGGAACTCATTCGACACAGTATCTAAACTTAAAATTAACCAAATCATTGGTCCTACCCATTGGACTCAATTACTACAAGTTCCCTGAAAAAGGTACACAGCATAATCACTCCAACAATCGCAACTATGAACAACCACTAGCTTTCAGAAGGATTGGTCCCTGATAGGGCAAAACAAGCTATGATTAAACCAATCTTAAACAATAAAACTGGCAGAATTGATGATTGGGACAATTACCAACCAATTTCAACCTGTCTTTCATTGCTAGAGTCCTAGAAAAAGCAAAGTTATCACAATTAGAAAGCTACCTAGAAGACAATAACATTCTATACCCAAACCAATTCGGATTCAGAAAAGATCGCTCAACAGAAACCCTACTCATTTAATTATCCAACCCTGTTTTACAGGGGTTTGACAACGATGAATCCTATATCCTGGTACTAACTGATCTAACAGCAACCTTCGACACAGTAGACTCTGCTTTGCCAGCAGTTGAGAAAAATTGGAATAGACGGAAATGTTATCAAACGGTTCTCTTCCTTCCTAGCAGATAGATCATTCCAAATAAAACTTGACAATCGCATATCTGACACCTTCCAATTGATACAAGTGTCCCCCAGGGTTCAGCATGCTTGGCTACACTATTTAAAATCTATACGCTGCCTCTATGTACATTACTAGCAGAACTAGAAATCAACTTCTTCCTATATGTAGACAACATACAGTTCTACATCCCATTCGACAAATCATTTGAAAAAACTGCATCAACTTTGACAACATACATGGAGGCAATACAACAAAAACTCTCTCAGTTGAAACTAACACTAAACACAACCACCCCCACCCCTGAAATTGTGTGGCTAAGGAGAAATTCCACAATAATCAAACTGCCAACCCTAAACCTAGAAAATGTTAACATTACACCCTCAGATCGAGTACGGGACCTAGGAATACAGATTGATGAGAACTTTACAATAAAAAAGCATAAGCGCAACTTAATTAAAACAGGATACTCCAAACTGAGAATATTACATCGGCGGAAACCATTACTAATAATACAGGACTTCCTCTTAGTTTTACAAACATTAATATTTTCAAACATTGATTACTGCAACTCCCTATTACTAGACCTACCCACAGGACTATTAAAACCACTACAGCTACTACAAAATGCTTCTGCTAGACTCTTACTAAGGACAAGGAAATTCAACCACATCACCCCCTCGCTGATAGCACTGGACTGGCTCCCTGTTCAATCCAGAATTCATTATAAAGTATTAACTCTAATTTTTAATATCATCAACAACGTTAACCCATGCTTATTAGTAGTGACACTTCAACCATATACACTGCAGAGCCCTAAGATCACAAAATAAAGGACTTTTAAAAGTGCCTACAACATGAAATATACATCTAACTCAAATAAGAGACCTAATGTTTTCCATAGCTGGCCCCAACTTGTGGAGCTCTCTTCTAGAGTCAATACATATAATAACAGAAAGAAAGAGTTTCAAACATGAACTGAAAACATGGCTTTTTAGAAAAGCGTATTACCTAACATAAAATACCAATATGCCGATTACCTCACTGTCAGAACCATAGATTATGTGAGTAGATTGAGCAATAAGTATTGAGCTAACTAATGAAATGGAAAAAATAGATTACGATCCACCAACATAGCACCCTAGTTAACTTGTACTCAATGTTGATGTATTGACCTAGAATACAAATTTGCTGTTATATTGAACAAGATTAAGTATGTATGACCTAGAATATGTATTTGCTGCTGCATTGACCTAGAATATGAATGTTGACCCAGAATATGAATGCTGATTTTGTAAACTGTTGTGATCTTATTTGGAATGAAGGTATATAAAACGCCTAAATCAATAAATAAACCTAACTTGTCCAAAGGTAGTACCAGAAAGCTGAACTAAATTGAGAGGCTGGTCCAGGTAAAATGATGGCATTCGGTGGAGTAGATACTGCTGGAGGGCCGACAGTGTCTGGTCTTAATTGGATCCTGAATTACCCTCTCAGGCAGAGATACACAATTGGTTTTGTGATCTGCATCAGGATCTTAAAACTTACAAACAAGAATTGCTAGATCTCGTGGGTGAAATGAAGGAAGACATAGCCAATATGAGGAGACTGTTAAATGAATCTGATATGAGAATGGATTCGCAGGCCACAGACCTCTCCCGACTGCGCTCCGAATATAAAACTTTGCAAATGGAACAATTGACACTTGCAGAGAAACTTGAAGAACTTGAAAATTGGTCCCACGTGATAATTTGTGCTTCTGAGGGGTGCCAGAGACCCCAGAATACCAGGACTGTGACATGGCAGTAGATCAGATTTGCCACAGTATTTTAGCTTTTTCTATGTCATTGGATGCATCCTCTACTTTTAAAATAGAGCTAGAGCATACTCACTGCTCATTGGGACAGCAGCAAGCTAACAAGCCCTGTGACATAGGGCCTCATTTTCCAAAGCTATCTCAGGCTTGTGCTGTTAGCGCAAGCCTGTGATAGCTAGCGAAAGTAGCGCAGGCCTGCGCTACTGAAATCAGGGCGGAGTCGGCCCTAGAAGAGGAGAAGTCGGGGGCATCACTGGGGAAAGGTAAGGCCCTTTTCGCTCGCTATTTCGTGCCCAATAACTACACCTTCTATGGTGTAGTTATTGGGCGCGATGCCGGCAGCGATTGCACCGTGGCGGTGCGATACTTTAGAAAATGAGGCCCATAGTGGCATGTTCCCATAGCTTCGCAGCTAATATTGGTCAAAAGTAGATGGCGTGGAACTGGAATGCACATGATATATCTATCTTTGCTGATCTTTCTGTTGTGTCCGTCGGTTCCCGACGCCCTCTCTCTGCCCTCCTTACCTCTTTGGTGCATCCCTCTTCACCCGTGGGAAGATTGGCTGCCGCGGCATTCTTCTGCCGAAGTCCTCCGGCGTCCCCGGACCGGCTGGACCCTGCAATCCGCCATGTTTCCTGGAGGCCTAGGGGCGCACGCGCGGCACGGCCCAGACTAAAATACCGGCAATGGCGCGAACCTCGGGGGCATCCCCCGAAGATGACATCACCAACGACAAATATATAAGGTCTTAGAATTTGCTAACAGATTGAGTTAGCAAGGGTTACTTTACCTAAGCTACTCTGCCTCCTCGGACTTACTGGGGGTACCTGCTCCTCGGGGGCCTCGCTCTCTCCTTTGTTTTTCGGGTGACAGTCTGGAACCGGTACTCACTCCTCGAAGGCCCTCGTTCCCAGACTTACTCGGTACTCTCTTCTGCTTGGAGGTCATCGCTGCCAACTACATCAGTGAGTTACCATCGCTTTCTCAGAGCTTTCCCTGGAACCAGGTACTCGCTCCTCGAGGGCCTATACATTCCAGCTCCTGGGCTGCTTCTAAGAGACTATTGTGTGAGTGTTACCATCTGGTTCAATACATGAACTCTGCATACCCTGCCTACTCACTATATTTCAGTTTCTCTACAACTCAACCTCCAGGGATCTCTGTTCCAGTATCTGAGGGACTACAGCCCAGCCGGGCATTCCAGCTCACTACTGCCACTTCTGGTGGTTCAGTATACTGTTTAATAAAAGAACTAGTGTTGTCTGTCGCCATACTCTGAGCCTGACCAGTGGTCCCTCTCGGGATCTTCCCCCAGGGGTGTGGTCATCTGCCACCGGCCCAAGGATCCATCCACAGCTCTCCTGAGTAACAACAGATTGCTAACTCCAAGCAGACTGTTAAACTCCGAAAACAACACTTTCCCTGACCACATTGCAGAAACGACTAGAATTCCAGCCAGTCACAGCCCAACTCCGCAAAGAGAACATCTGATATAGATGGCTACTTCCCTTGGGATCTGGTATTCAGTTCAGGCATCTCTCACCATGTTAAAATGATCCCAGAAGCTAGCAAGGTCTTTATGGACTTCATCTTCCCAGCGATGTTGAGAGCCCAGACCTTACCTTCACATAAAGAAGACCAGCACCGATGGCAATGTGTTGAAAAGGGAGGACAGCAGCTCCAGAGGAATTCAGAGGGATCAACAGTCTCTAAAGGAAGCCATCTGAGAGCGCTGAGCAAATTTGGTGCTCTTTTCTCAGCTTTTTAAGCCACATTCTTTTTCTAACAGCCTATTGTTGGCGTTAGATGGACCTTTATTAATAATCTGAGATTGGTGTAACTTTTATAATAAGGTTGCCAGAACAGTTTGATATACAGTTTATTTGTTCTTTATTTAATGTTTGCCGGTGGTGGGGACCAGATGACCTTAATGATATTTCAGCCTTTATTGTTTTTGGGTCTACGGAATTTTCAGGGCAGATCCATTAAGGAGTGGGATTGGGGGGAGGGGAAGTATTGGAGGATGTGTTGGGTTATAGCTTCTCTCTGTTAGTTTATAGTGGGGGGGGGGGGGGGTTGAGTGAGAGGATGGAGGAACAGGCACCATTTATGCCTGCAATTCTCAGGTATATATTCTTTCCCAAGGAGATTTTTCACTTATTATAGTCATGGGTATATATGCACATTTCTAGGCACTTTTCTATACATCCAAGGTGGTCTTGAACATTTTCTCATTAAATGTTAAGAGACTCAACTCAGGATGGAAGTGGAGTCTTCTCTTTAATGACTTGCGCCGTCTGCAGGTAGCGATAGCCCTAGTACAGGAAACGCATTTATTAAAGGCCTGCTTTGAATACTTGATGCATTGTATAGGCTTCCCATCTCAATATTGGGCAGCGTTATTTCACTATACAGCTAAGTCTAGGGGCACGAGCATTCTTATGCATACAGATTGTATATACACACTCAGAAATGTGAGTTTATAACGCACAGTTCTGCAATGTAAAATTGTTGACACACTTTGCTCAAATCTTCTCTGTTGGGTTCTCATTTCCTCCACAGTGCTCTCTGGCAGCTGATTAGCAAAGCGATAAAGTCCTACCACTCTGTCTTGAATAAATCAGAAAGAGAACACTATCTACACTCTCATACCTGCTCTCTTCCACACACTAAATATTCATATGTACCCTCAATTTCACAGGATGCGTTAGTGTAACTGTAGTGCTAACTATTGTAAAAATAAAGAACACAGCCTTTTATTTCTATATATATAAAAATCTCCCAGGGCTGTGCAGGTTAATTTTGCTAAAACATTACCACAACATTTATGTTTGCTGTATTTTATTTCAGCTTGCTATATTTTTAATATCTTCTTCTAAGTTGTAAAATAGATCTATTCCCTTCAAAAACTGTTTAACACATCACTAATCTGAATCCTTTCAGCTCCTTTGGAGTCTCACAGACCATTATCGATAGGAACAGCGTTCTGTGACACTGACACCTGTCAGCAAGGCACTAGGTTCAATGCTATACAGGTTTCAAACTCAGATTCAGAGAAAGAATATTTCCTCAACAAAGCAGGAGTTCACAGAAATTTTCAGAGCATCTCTCTCATCTTTTTAAACCTGATTAGAGCAGATCTATTGTACATCTCACAATGCTGCTCCAATATTACGTACATTTCTATGAAAACTCTTACAAGTTATCTTGCATTTATTTTCAATGACAAAGTTTCCATCTTTCACTGCGCAGTGCGCACTCCTGTCACAGCAGCTGGTTATTTTTCGTTACATTCATTCAATTAGGTGAACGCTAGTCTAGTTTTAACAATATGTTAAGCAGTAGCTTCCTCAATGACCTAATGCATCCTTTGATCCCCAGTTTGTCAACTGTCTCACTCCACCCAGACTTCCCGCACCGGCTTCTCTGTTGCTTTGCAACCCAGCACACGCAGAGAGGCAGGGGGAGGCAGAGTGAGCCTCACCACTGCTTCCTCCTGCTGCCTGTTCCATGGGCCATGACAGCACTGAAAAAAACCAAACACTTTTGGCTTTTTTTTTTTTTTACTTACATATACTGTATACTTTCAGTACCTCAATGTCATCCACTTTAAAGTATCATGAAAGACAGAATATATAAATAAACTTTGTTAAAACAGGAGAGCATGTCAAGGAGTCATTAACTGGATGGAAATATCTAAGGAAAGTAGTAGAGCAGTGCCTGAAACTAAAAAAAGATAATGTAAATGCAACAGACCTTTTTGTTGGAAAAGTACATAAAAAAAAAAAATAAAGCCACTTTTTTTTTTTAAAATAAAGTAGTAACTGAAAAGGTAAAGAAAAAAAAAAGATTAGCATTTATAAAGTACAAGACATTACAGAAAAAGGAAGGCAAGCAATAATATTATAAAAGCTAAGAGAAGCTGGGGAAGAAATCAGGAAAGTAAAAATGCAAATAGAAGAAAAAATAAATACAGTAAAATGAGAAAATAAAGACTTTTTTTTATAGCTATCTTAGGAATAGGAGGAAGTGTAAAAATTACAGATTCAGAGGAGGTGGGGAAGAAACGTGTAGAAAAAAAAAAAGAAAAAAGCAGACTTGCTTAAAGTTTTCCATTCAGTATTCACTGAGGAAAGGTCAAGTGTACAACTACAGAAAACAGACACAAAAGGATGGAAGGGAGGTAAACCTTAAACAATTTTTAGAAAACTGTATGTGAGTTACTAGCTAAGCTTAAAGTAGATAAAGCAATGGGGCCAGAAGGAATCCATCTGAGGGTTTTAAGGGAACTTGGATAAGTTCTAGAAGCTCTGCTGGCTGCTCTTTTCAATGGATCTTTAGAGCATGGAGTAGTTCCAGTGAACGGGAGACAGGCAGACGTGGCTTCTCTTCCTAAAAGTGGAAGTAAGAGGAGGCTGGGAACTACAGGCCAGTCAGTCTGTCATCTTTGCTAAAACAGAGGATAGTGCAGGTTCCGGAATCCAATGGATTACAAGATCCCAAGTGGCATGGTTTTACCAGAGGTAGGTCTTGTCAGATGAATCTGACCAACGTCTTTGATTGGGTGACCAGAGATTTGGATGAAGAGGGAGTGCTAGATGGAGTTTGCTTTGATATCACTAAGACCTTTAATATATGTTTCCACATAGGCGACTTACATATACAGTGCCCTTGATATGGGTCCTAAAGTGACTGGGTTAGAAACTGGGTTGAACAGGAGGCAACAAGAGGGATTTTTCAAATTGTGTTCTCTCCTGTTCCTAGGGATGTGTTGCCAGAATCGGTCCTTGAGCATTATTTTCATCATTTTCGGAAGTGATATTGTGAAAGGCCTTTCATTTTGTACAGTTTTATTATTTTATTTTTAATGTTCCTATAATTATATTTTCAGTTTTAATTTTTCTGGTACTTCTCAGAACTTTTGCTTACTCCGTTATCCACACACCTCAACTTTAGATTTGGTAAGCAAAGCTCAGCCAGAAACTTCCCACAGGCCAAAAAGGACTTCCACTATCTGTCTGCTGAAGAACGAGGTTGACTGTGGTTGTGACACTGTTTTTCCCCTTCACGAGGCTCCTTCAGTTTCTATCGGCTCTCTCTCTCTCTCTTCTGTCCGTGCTGGCTCCTCTTACAATTCTGGGAGAAATTACATTTCCCCTCCCTTTCCTGATCCCCTTTTCCTGACTCTTGGGCCTGATCACGTGACAAATATCCTCTCCTCCCTTCCTCAATATAGGGTTTGCTTACCCCTTCCATTGGATTTTACAGTCTTTTTTTATGCTTGGGGATTTTGGCCATTTCTCTCTGGTTAGCAGTCTCTCTCTCCCCGCGTAGACTATCAGGCCGATGCACTATTGGCGCATGTTAAACGGGCGCTCATGATTGAGCTGCCTGCTCCCTTAACATGCGCAGATCCACCTCTCCTGGTTGCCCAATTTAATATTTAAAGCGGGTGCTGCGGTAAAAAGGAGGCGTTATGGGAAGTTACGCGCCCCTAGTGCCTCCTTGGCAGCAGGCTCCCAGGAGAGGTGGCAGTCAGCCAGTGAGGAAAGTCGATGCTCAGTCTTATGAGCGCTCCTTTTCCTAACCTGACCGTCAGCACACTTTTTTTTTTAACATTCTATTTCAGTTCCTCTGACTTAATATCGCAACGCTATTAAGTCAGAGGAACTGAAAAACATAACAGAAAAGCAGTGTTTTCTGCTTTTCTGTAAAAAATTTTTGGGCTTTTCAAGAATTAACTCCTGCTCCAGGCAGATGTTAATTTTTGTGGGTTAAAATGCACACATTGGGTGCACTATTTTTTTTTTTTTTTTTTAACCGGGGGAAAATAGGTAATAGCCTCATCAACATTAATTTACATGTGATGAGCACTATTACCTACGTGCTCGACTGGACATGCATTTTGGACATGCTAACCCCCATTTTGCATCAGGGGTTGTGGATGCGTGCCAAAGTGTGTTGAGCCATGCACCAGTGCACGGTATTGCATCGGCCTGTGGGTGTTTAAACTGTCCCTCCAGGGTTGACAGATTACTTTTTTTTTCCCTCTAGCTGGCTTCTCTCTTGCTGGACAACCCACTGGTCCATCCATCACACCTCTTCACCCCTCTCTCTCTCTATCGCTCCTGTAGTCTGCCACTTTCTAATCCAGCCATTATTAAATCAGTGTACCACAACACACCACCATATTGTAATATATGGCAGGTGTGTCACTGTCCATCCAGGCTTGAAAATGCTCACAACCTGGGAGGAATACTGCAGCAGAGCCGGTGACAGCCTTAGGCACTGCCTTGAATTCCTCAGGTCTGGCAGCAGCATGGCCTCCACGTGGCCAATAAGGAGGCCCAGGCAGGAAGGAGAGGAGCAGTATGGGTTGGGAGTACGAACAGGAACAGCCAATTATTAGGAGGAGGGGAAAAAAAAAAAAAAAAAAAAAAAAAAGTGTCAGCCCCCATGGCTCCAAGAAAGAGGAAAAGGAAGAGTTCCATCAGCTGCAGGGACTGGAGGAGGCAGCTGCTATCACTTATGCTTCTGGGGTAGGGAGTATGTGTGACTGAGCGCCATGTGAGAGACTGTGCAAGATTGTATGTGCACACAAGCATGTGATCCAGCATGGGTGTGAACATTCATGATTGAGTATGCATGTGATTGAATGTGTGAGCACATGCCTGTCATTGAACATGTGCAATTGTGTATATGTGCGATTGAGTATATGTTTTTGTGTACATGTAGGATTGGGCATGTGTGTATATATAAGAGTATTTATTTATTTAACACTTTTTTATACCGACCTTCATAGTAAATAAACCATATCCGATCGGTTTACATAAAACAAGGGTATAACTGAAGCAATAAATAAAAGTAATTAACAAGAGAAGAGAATAAGGTAAAGTTACATTTAACAAGGAGTAAAAACTTGGGAAGCTTCAGAGCTGGAAGAAAGTTAAAGGCAAAAAGTAATTAAAGAAGCATAGACCAAAAAGGAATTAGATTAGAGCAAAAGATGCTTTAATCAGTGAGTGCCAGAGTTCTTTGTCTGAATGGTTGGAGGACTTTAATCTTCTACGTCCAGGTGAGGAAAAAGAAGATTAAGGGATGTCTGGAGGATCATCGAAGGCTTGGTGGAACAGCCACGTCTTAAGTTTTTTTCTGAACGTAGTGAGACAGGGTTCTAGTCGGAGGCTTGAAGGAATGTTGTTCCAAATAGATGGACCTGCTGTTGAAAAAGCTCGGTCTTTGGTTGAGGAAAGGCGTGAGGCTTTAGTTGGGGGGTAGTTCAAAGTACCTTTATGATTATCTCTAATTGGCCTATTGGAGGAATGAAGTTTGAAGGGGATTTCAAGGCTGAGTTGGAGTTGGTGATGGATGGATTTATGAATTAGGGTGATTGCTTTGTAGAGGATTCTGAAATTTACCGGTAGCCAATGTAGGTTTCTGAGGATGGGTGAGATGTGATTTCCTCGGCTGGTGTTGGTCAGAATTCTCGCTGCAGCATTTTGAATCATCTGAAGCGGTTTAGTGGTCGATTTGGATAGGCCAAGGAGGAGGGCACTGCAATAGTCTATCTTGGAGAATAACAACGCCTGGAGTACTGTTCTGAAATCTTTGAAAAAAAGAAGTGGCTTGAGTCGTTTCAGAACCTGGCGTCTGTAAAAGCAGTCTTTGGATGTAGAATTAACCATTTTCTTAAGTATGAGCAGCAATGCTGCTTCTCTCCTCCTGCTAATCTATGGCAATCTCAGGGTGACTGGAAATCAAAAGTTCTCAGGTATAGAGAATGGTGATTTTATTTTATCCTTAATAGTTTTTATTGGGTGTTTGCTGTTTTGAAATATGTTATTGTTATTTAAAACAAAAATTGTCTTTATTGGATGTTATTCTATTCATTAGCTGTTTTGAAGTATTTATTCTTTTTATTAGTATGGCTTCACTATTGTTTTATATTTCTTGATGTTATTGTTTGATGTTATGAGGAATGGTGATGTTTCTTCTTTTCCATTGTTGCACTACAAGTCTGTCTTCTTGTGGCTGCCAGTTTTTGTCTGCATGCTTGTATTTCTACTTCATAGTCAATTTATTTTATATTTGTAAGCGTCTGTGTTCTGCATGTGAGACACAGGTGAAGTATTCTGCTACCATGTAGATTGTGTAGAGATTAATTGTAACTTGGCTTTTCTGTTTTCCTAATACAAGGTGTATTGGTGTTTTAGCATCCGTTATATTTGCAGTGTTGATGTTTTGAATACTGGCAGTTAGTGCTGTTTTGGCATGGGAGATTTACTATATTAATTATAATTCAGTTTACTCATGGCTTTCTGAGGGCCAAACATCCAGCTAACATGTGTTACAATAGACAATACCATATGGATTCAGTGTCTTTTTTCCTTAGCACCACAGCAAGGGATATAAATGTGTGATTTTTTTTTTTTTTTAACCGCAGAAGACTATGAATGTCATTTTTCATGTAAAATCATTATAAATGCATTATTTTTAATTGCTGGGGAGAGTGATGGTGTGAGGGGGGAGGGTGCCAGGTTGCCTAATATCCTTGTGCTGGTCTTATGCAGATTTCCCTCCTTCTCCTGCTGGTTCCAGCAGGACACAACTCTAGTCTTCCATCCCTGCTGGATACCAGCACAAAATGGCAATTTTCCTTCTCCTCTGGGCCTGTGATAACTGATTCCATCTTCCTCGGCTGGGCCTGGATGTGTCAGCTGAAGAAACGAGGTTGGCAGCCTTATCGGGGGGTCAGAGTTATGTAATTGCTATGCAGAGATTATGCTAGTCTTCCTCTTGTCTCATTTTTAACAATAGAAGTAATACTTAGGCCAGGGGTTCCCAACCTTTAGGGGAGCACAGACCCCCTTTCAGCCTTCAAAAATTGTGGACCCCTGCATGCATCTATTTTATTTTTAGATGTAGTTAAATGCCCAATAGAAAACTGATTAATTTAGTAAATATGCACTCCCAACAATCGTTTGTAATATATAAAACTTATTAAATAAGGAATGCTCTCTGATATAAACTACACTCTCCTGCCCTGCCTTTTATGGCCCCTTCACGAGTGCCATTCCCCACCTCCACGATGGCTGCCTCTCCAAGTTCCTTTCCTCCACTTACAGACCCTTCCCGAGTGCCTTTCCCTCTGGCTTTTTCCTCCCTGTAACTCCTTTTCTGTCCCTCCTGCTTCCCTTTCTGAGAGTACACCCTCCTGCCCTCACCCCTCCCCATGCCTTTCCTCCTGCCCTGGCCCCATGCCTAATGCCTTCCCCTCCTGTGTTCCCTACCTTGGTGTCCCCCCCCCTCTCCCAAATGGCCCCCTTCCTGAGTGCCTTGCCTCCTGTCCTCTCCTCTCTCCCACAGCCCCATCTCTAGTATTTTTCTATTTATTGATTTGGATTTATCACCCCCCTTTTTTTTTTTTTTTTTTTAAATAAGATATTCACCCAATGCAGGGCACAACATATTCAAAAGTAACAGTCAAGTTTAGTCCTCGGACATCTATCAATGACAGGACTAAACTTGAAATAAGTCAACAGGACTAAGAATACAACAAATCTCAGTAAAATCAACACAGGACTATTTAGGTAAGAACAAAAACATCTCAGCACTAGGGGTTGTAGCATTAAGGCATTCATATGAATACAGGTTTAAGGTGCCAAGCAGTTTATAGCACTTCTCTCCTGCCTTAAGGCCCTTTCCAAGTACTTTCACTCCTAGGCTCTCCCATTTGACCTAACCTCTCTGTGCTGATCCATCCTGCCCTCCTCCCCCCCCCCCCCCCCACCATGACCATCCCACTCCCCTCACTATCAGGCCAGCAGGACAGCCAGAGCACGTGTAGCAGTGGCCAGAAATGCGCCTGGTGGGGTCATCGCCCCGCTTGCTGCCGCCAGTGCCCGTCCCCCCTCCTCCTCCTCTCTCTGCAGCTTCAGACTCTGCACGGTAGCACTCAGCCGCACCCTACCCTGCCGCCTCTCCCTGCCAGTTTGGGCTTCTTGAGGCTGCGATCTTTCTCTCCTCCGCATGGGATCAGGCAGCAGAGCTCCTCAGAGGAGAGGTCAGCCTGCTCCATCTCTCAGCAGTTGCACTTTTGCCTCCCTTCTGACGGATCCCCTGTGATGGTCTTGCAGACCCCAGGTTGGGAACCACTGACAGTCTTTTTTTTTTTCTTTCAGCTATAGATTGTAGTGAGCAGTGTCACATATGTGAGCACTGTGTCGGGTGTCACGATGGGAAAAAGTTGAGAAGCACGGTTCTAAAATCAACTCCCTCATTACTCCCAGCTGCTGGAAAAAAGGGTTGGGGAACGAGGCACCTCCTGAAAACCCCAGCCAGGAGTGAGCTCTCTTACCTGCATGAGACGCTAACAGGCATTACAAAAAAAACCTCCTTATATGGCTCTAGGAATGGTACATTTCTGCCTTAGAAGATCAGGAGAAAGAAAAGCAAATCAAATCCTCCTGATTTTTCAGATTCCTAGATTTGCCTCACTCCTCCTCAGTCTGCACACTCTTGGCCCTTTGAGAATGCAATCAGATCACAAAACAGATACGGCTTCTGAATAATACTGAGCTTTGATCAGGAGCCAGCGTAGGAGATGCCGCACATTTCCTAGTGACCTCAATACCAGAATTACTGCGTGCGACATCACCTAAAACCAGCTCCTCACACAAGGGGAAACAAGAACAAAAAAAAAAAAATAAGTTTCCTGTCGCCGTTCACAGTCTACCACACCCATGTTTCAAAGGCAAGCAAAGAAGGGAGCTGGAATAAGAGTAGAGAAGGCATCCAGAGCTGCCCCGATACCAAAGGAGGACACTGCAAACAGGTTCACAACAAATTGGATTTTTAATGTTAATCCTTGCATTGTAATAATGTAACATTCTTCCATCTCGCAGATAACCAGCACCCAAGGAACAAGGACCCTGAAAAGTTAAGATTGCTCCAGGCATCTACTGGAGGAATTGCACTAAGATGTCCTGCTCTCCCAGCCCAGGAGCACACAGTGGCACCATCGGTCCTGTTTGGCTGCGTGCAGGAGATGAACGAGCTGTCAAGAGGTAGTGTGCGTCCCGTGCGAGGTGTGGTCATGCCTGGTAAAGGCTGCCGTGGTCGCAGCAGTCCCAGTCCACCAGCTCACTGCTACGGAACCACAGGCCGATCTCCTTCTGAGCCACTTCCACAGAGTCGCTGGCATGAATCACATTCCTAGTCCGGAAACAAGGAAGGGAGAGTCTTACAGAAGGGATCCTGGAGAGTTATAAGTCCCTACAGTAATCCGCAGGCTCTGAAAGGGGGCAGCATGGGCACGGTAAAAAGCAGCCCCGTCGCCAGATGGCCATGCCCCAGAGCCGAGCCACCAGGACGTGCAAAGAGTCTGTGTAGGGGGCATGTCCAAGTTGGAATGAAGGGGGCTCCTTTCTCCTAGTTTTGTAAGGAAAAACCGCCTCTTTTGTCTCAAATGGAAGACAGCGCAAAGAGAAGAGAGCTGTAAGAGGATTCTGTTGTATCAGACAACGTTATACAAGTTACTTGTACTAGTTGCCATCAGAAAAAAACTGAATTCATTCCAGTTATCAATCAAAAGCCATAAGGAGCTAGTCAGAGTGATTTTGGCCAGACCTTAATCATATATTACCCCAGTGTGGTCCTATACCAGCAACTGATAAAATCCACCCAAAAACATCCACTAAAAAGCACCCAAAAG
Source organism: Rhinatrema bivittatum (assembly GCF_901001135.1). Taxonomy (NCBI): domain Eukaryota; kingdom Metazoa; phylum Chordata; class Amphibia; order Gymnophiona; family Rhinatrematidae; genus Rhinatrema; species Rhinatrema bivittatum. The sequence goes on from NC_042628.1 coordinate 41,805,910, forward strand.
GCTGGACCCAAAGGCTGCATTTCATGATCAGGCAAGTGTCCTCTCTCCATGTTTAAAAAAAAGCACAAGATTTGCACCTGCACATTTTTTTCTATTCCAAAAGCTGGAGGATATTAAAGCCTTGCAAACAAAGGATTAGCTCTATCTCTTACTCGCTTCTGTTGGAGGACTCTCACTGCGACAGAGTGCAGATCATGGAAAATGTAATTAAAAAGATACAATTGGAACAGAACAGTTATTAGGGATGTGTTTTTCATTTAAAGACATTGCTTACTTTGTTTCATATTGTTTTTAAAACCAAATTAAAAAAAATATTCACAAAATTTTAATTTAGTGCACACTGTTAGTGCACACTACTGCAACTCCAATCTTTTAAAAATAGTTTAATTGCTCTTCCAGATTAAAATAAAAAAAAATCAAAGCAATAGTGTGCACTAAATGAAAAATTAAAAAAAAAAACCAAACAGAAACCTAATGAGTGGGTGGGTAGGAACGAAAAGTCCCAAAAGTTTTATCAATGCACGCCCCTAGTAATTATACACCAGCCTACCAAGACAGAAGAGTCTTAGTTACAATAGCAGCTACTCAGTAATTTGTGACAAGTTATTTTACAAGTCTGGCAGAAGCAAGGAAGGTAAAAGGGTTTAAAGGAACAGGAGCATCCCTAAGACCCTGGGATTCACTTCCTGTCCTTGAGGGCCACAAGTGGGTCAGGTTTTCTGGATCTCTCTAATGAATAAGCACGAGAGAGATTTGTAAGCAATTGAGGCACTGTATATGTAAGTCTCTCTCGTGCACATTCACTGTGGATGTCCTGTGTCTCCCCCTGCTGGAAGGATCTCTCTATACAACTCTGCACGTGCAGCGCCAGGACAGCTCTGCCATGTGCAGCTGATGTGCTAGGATATCTACCCCTTACAGGGCATTCGTAACCTTGCCATCAGTGGCTCGTGGGTAATACCTTACCATTTCCTTAGAGTTTCTTTCATATCCTCCCAAAGACTTGCACCTGAAAATACAGGCATATGGAAAACAAACAACAGTGGCCTGCTAAGGAAAGTACACCTCATCCCTCCCCAAGAAAAGGGATTAAAGCAGCAGCGCTACCCAGCTACCTGTGAACGATACAGGGGACTACCCTGGGCATCTTGTGCTGGTGGCAGCAGCAGGGCCACCAGCACCAGTTTTCACTTGGCCAGCAGAGAAAGGAGGATAGGGAAGCCCTCTTTTAGGAGGGACCGAAGATGTACACTTAACGCAGAGGTGCGAGGGGGAATCTCCCTTCTAAAATGTGCATCGCTGCACTCCTGCACCCAGGTCTGCCCTCCCCATCACAATCTGTACCTGCTGATGTGAACGCTGAAGTCTCCTCGGATCGTCCCAGGCTTTGCTTCAGCCGAATCTGTCTCCCCAACCATGGCTCGAGATGTTCGGACCACATTATAACCTTCCCAGACCTGCGGGCGACAGCACAGAGGCTTTGTAGCTAAGGCTGCCAGAGGACACATGGCAGAGTGAAATGGGCATTCCACAGAACCTGCTACTGCTGGCACAATCACCACTTTTAGTTTACAATCCTGGTCTCAATCACACAATGCTGGGATAACCCTCTGCCTTTCTTCCCTGTACAAGGAAAATGCTGTCAGGTATTTTTCCAAAATGTAAAAACTTTTGTTGTTAACAAATATGGAATCTATCTGGCTTTAAGTTCTGTACTGTGGATTGCCAGTTTCTTCTAGCCAGGAAAAGTGCCGGTATAGTCTTTTCCTGATTTCCCTGTAAACTGCCATCTTAGTTCCTTTGAATTTCCTGTTTCAAAGGTTGTTAAAGTGACATCACAGTGCTGTGGGAACTTATTATTTAATCGATCATCAGGGAAGCCTCTTTGAACTAGAGTTAGCAGCAGGTGGAAGGCAGGGGCCAGTTCGGGAGACATCCCACAACAGTTATGTAAGGATACGAGTTGTAATGTCTGTTTTGGAGTGGTGGGGGGTAAGAGGACCTGAGATGGGAGTCAGAGGGGAGTCAGAGAGCAGCAACAGTATCAGCCAGAAGCCAGGGCATACTAGAGGCAGTAACAGTGGTGAAAAGTCTGGGGTGCCAAGGTGAGGGAGTAATGTGGCCTGGGGATTCAAATAATAGACTGAACTAGGGAAGCCTTGTTTCAAATCATTTCTCCCATTGACATTCCTTGTGACCTTGGGCAAGTCACTAACTGCCCTTGCCTCTGGGTCAGGGACTTATCACCATTGTACAGCACGCCATACATCCAGAAGCACTATAACATTGATATGCATTATTATTATTATTAAAAGATGCAGTGGTATGAGATGTGTGTCTTGGTTGGGGGAAGGAGGAAACCATTGACCACTGCAGGTCTCAGGCTGCTGAAAATCCAGCCCTCTGACATCACTGAAAGCGCATCTCGGATACATTCTGGTACTGGCAGACAGAAGGCAGCACGATGGCTTAGGAAAAACAAAAAAATTGTACCATCTTGCTAGCTGCAATTTCTCTTAAGGTAAAGAGGACAATACGTCAAACCTATGCAGATGATACGTCCCCTTGAGAGAGACAGAGGACAAGAAATGCATCACAGGCATATTTGTCAACCTGCTGCATCACCATGAAGGAGAATGCTGGGATTTGGAACACCTTTTGTTTCTAGGATGGGCACAGAGGTACACATAGATAACATGCATGGCAGATCAGCAATCTGACATTTGTACAATGATTGTTCAGAAACTCCTTGGGGAGTGCAGCACCCCGCCACCTTCACATGCAGCCTTACCATGGCAACCAGCGGGCCAGAGCTCATGTAGCGGATCAGCGCAGGGTAGAACGGCTTCCGTCTAAGGTCATGGTAGTGATCTGCCAGGATACCCTCAGGGGCCTGAACAAAGTGAGAAAAGAGAGGACATGAGACTCATAACAGCCCTTTGGGATCAGGGACAGCAGGTCCTCCCCAAGAGGAAGTGAAGGCATACAAACTCTGGCCATTCAACAACATGGGCAAGGATTTAACCAGCCTTCGTGTCAAGAGACATCTGGCCAGTCCTGCCTCTCAAACATCTAATCCTGAGGTGCTTGCTACTGCAGTTGAAGGGCCAGAATGCACCAGGACGAGAGTTAAAAGGCAACATTTCCTGGTCATGTAGAGTGAGCCTACCAGAATCAGTACACAGACATGCAGTCACACCTCAGAATTATGGTAATGGTAATTTTTTTTTATAAAATCGATTTTTGCAATCACATCAAAATGGTGTACAATAAAAATAATAAAAAAAAGGTAATATAATAAACCAATAAAAGATTAGAAAGGTAGTACAATATAGCAAAACCAAAATACAAACAAAAAAAGCAACACATTAATACACAAAATACATTAAAATCAATCAAAACAAAAAAGTGAACAGAGGATTTCATAAGAACTACTGATGTGAGGGAAAGAGGGGAAGATTCTTCTCACTACTCATGAAAGTAAGGGAGAGAGCAGATAAAGTAGTACACAGCACAGTGGGATCTACCCAGTTCCAGAGGAATCAAACAAACAATCTTGAATAAAAATCCTGAAACAGAGGATGACAGCAAGCTTTTCAGACAGATCTCTCTCAAATCCCCAAAGTCTGATGGCACGAAACATCCAGAAGTGAGAGGCTACCCAAGTGCCCCCTTTTCCGTGGCGAGAGGTACTGTGAAGGTTCCACATTCCTACTGCACACTGCAGAGCCAAGGGGGTTACTGGGATCTGAATCTGCAACTTTCTGGCTTCCAGCCAGAGACTACTGCTAAGGTAAGGGAGCAGCTCCCCTAGCTGAGCTAGAAAGACTTTAATCAGTTTGCTTACATCCATCCCAGGTGCCTCTTCACCCCACCCCATGGGAAAGAGTGCCAGGTGTATCCCCTGGCCACCACTTGTAAGACTGAACAAGCTTCATGGCCCTATGCTGACAGCACCAGGTGCAGAGATGTCGCTATGAGACTAAGTGACTACTTCTGTTCCCATTCCAGGGGGGGGGGGGGGGGGAGGGGATGAGCTCCCTCCTGGAGGTTGGGAGCAGAAACAAGATTTGCACACTTGCAATACCTTCCCAGAGGATGGAGGCTGGAGAAGAGGGGGAAGGAGATACCTGAGGCGCGCACCTGCAGAATGGGAGAAGGGGGATCATTCACGCCATTGGACGCACCTGCAGCATTTTCATGCCTACTAACTTGAAGCCACGTTGCTCAAAACGCGTAATAATGTCTCCAACCAGCCGTCTTTGCACCCCATCTGGCTTCACGGCAATCAGCGTCCGCTCCTGGACCCTGAGAACAGCTACAGGGTGGGAAAAGAAGGCAGAAATTGTAATAACAGAGTGGTGGTTACCACATCCCTAGCATGAGGAGGACACCCTCCATATCCCAGAGGAGCTGGGACCCATGCACTTTTGCTGCTGGTCCCACTACATTTCTACAGAAGTAGCACAGCATGCAAGGGGCGCAGATAAACCTGTTTATGCCTTCACCGCCTCATGAGGAGGCCAATGTAATAAGCCACGCTAAGCCTACTATGGGATTTTGCTCGTAGCGCAAGATTTTCAATGCTAAGCTTGCCCAGGTATGTAATAGGGGCTTTAGCAGTTAAAACCTGCACTAAAACATTGACAGCAAGCTTAGCACAGGTGCATGCAAATTGCAGGGTAATAGCTTAATTAGCTATTACCCTACAACGAAAGGAGGAATGCTAGTGGGGAGGCTGCCTAGCACGTGTTCTACTACCGTGGGAAATATTTTTTTTTTTAAACACTTTACTGTTGTCAATAAAAAAGGATGACATCTCCATAATATAAGAAAAATAAAAATATAAGAACAGTAACAGAACAAGCACTTGATGACAATTTATTTATTTACAGATATAACCTCAACCTCTCCACCCCCCTGCCTCAGTCTTTCCACCTATCTACAAAGTACAAGATCCCATTTAGCAGCACAAGGTGATATGAGCAACAAGTCATAGAAGTGATCTAGCAAAGAAATGACTAATGCGAAACACGTTTCCTCCAAGACATATAAGGACCCCATATGAGATGAAATTTCCGAAGATTCTGCCGTTTAGTAGCTGTGATTTTGCTCAGTGTACATCTGACAACAGTGTATCTAATCTGGAGAGCAGCACTTTTAAAGGCGGAGCAATCTTCTGCTGTGAATATCTCACAATTTCAATCCTGGCCGTTGTGCAAAACACAAAACAGTACACACTTTCAACAGGGCAATTCAGGAGCGCAACCTCCGCCGACAAGTCAATGGTTTCATGTAAGATCTCTGAAATAAGAGTCATTATCTGTTTCCAAAACAACTGAACAGGACAGTCCCACCAAATATGAAATACAGATCCTACAGAGAGACAACCCCTCCAGCAAAGGTTACTAACAGTGGGGTACAACCTGTGCAATTTATCCAGAGAGAAATACCATTGATATAACAGTTTGTCGCTATTTTCCAGGATTAAAGAAGAAACAGGATTTGCTGATTTTAAGGAAAATAAGATCCCATTCCTCCTCTGAGAAAGAACGACCCAGATCCTCCTCCCAAGCATGAATATGCAAGGGTTTAACATCCTGTTTGGAATTCAACACTACATACATTTTACTGTGGGAAATTCAATGCCTACTCAGACACAGGCATTAAACTTCCCACAGGCTGGATCGGTGAGTCCTCCACCACTCCCCAGCCCGTGGAACAGCACTCTAGGTCTTCGGTCCTCCGTCCCTCCCATTATTTTCCTCTGGAAAAAAGATACATGCTATGCAACTCTGAAGCCCAATCCCCCCTCCCCACCCAGGAACCCCTGCTGGAGAAGACCCCGCTCAACAGATGTTCCCTCACTGACCTCCAATTGGTCCTTTCACTGACATGTGACAGAGGAAGGACCAAATCAGCATAAGAACATGCCATACCGATTCACATCTACCCGTTCTAGACCTCTCATGATTTTAAACACCTCTATCATATCCCCCCCTCAGCTGTCTCTTCTCCAAGATGAAAAGTCCTAACCTCTTTAGTCTTTCCTCATAGGGGAGCTGTTCCATTCCCCTTATTTTGGTCACCCTTTTCTGTACCTTCTCCATCGCAATTATATCTTTTTTTTGAGATGCGGCGACCAGAATTGTACACAGTATTCAAGGTGCGGTCTCACCATGGAGCGATACAGAGGCATTATGACATTTTCTGTTTTATTCACTATTCCCTTTCTAATAATTCCCAACATTGTTTGCTTTTTTGACTGCCGCAGCACACTGAACTGATGATTTCAATGTGTTATCCACTATGACACCTAGATCTCTTTCTTGGGTTGTAGCACCTAATATGGAACCTAACATTGTGTAACTATAGCATGGGTTATTTTTCCCTATATGCATCACCTTGCACTTATCCACATTAAATTTCATCTGCCATTTGGATGCCCAGTTTTCCAGTCTCACAAGGTCTTCCTGCAATTTATCAATCTGCTTGTGATTTAACTACTCTGAATAATTTTGTATCATCTGCAAATTTGATTATCTCACTTGTATTTCTTTCCAGATCATTTATAAATATATTTAAAAGTAAGGTTCCCAATACATAGAAACATAGAAACATAGAAATGACGGCAGAAGACCGAATGGCCCATTCAGTCTGCCCAGCAAGCCTCACACATTTTTTCTCTCATTCTTATCTGTTTCTCTTAGCTCCTTGTTCTATTCCCCTTCCACCCCCACTATTAATGTAGAGAGCAGTGATGGAGCTGCATCCAAGTGAAATATCTAGCTTGATTAGTTAGGGGTAGTAGGGGCAGTAACCGCCGCGATAAGCAAGCTACACCCATGCTTATTTGTTTTACCTAGACTATGTTGTACAGCCCTTGTTGGTTTTTTTTTCTTCTCCCCTGCCGTTGAAGCAGAGAGCCATGCTGGATATGCATTGAAAGTGAAGTATCAGGCACATTTGGTTTGGGGTAGTAACCGCCGTAACAAGCCAGCTACTCCTCGCTTTGTGATTGCGAATCCTTTATTTCTTCACCCCTGTCGTTGAAGCTATGCAGGATATGCGTGAGGCATCAGTTTTTTGTTTTTGTTTGTTTTTTTTTCCCCTGCCGTTGAAGCAGAGAGCTATGCTGGAAATGCGTGATGTATCAGTCTTTCTCCCATGCCGATGAAGCAGAGAACCATGCTGGATATGCATGGAAAGTGAAGTATCAGGCACATTTGGTTTGGGGTAGTAACCGCCGTAACAAGCCAGCTACTCCCCGCTTTCTTCTCCCTTGCCGTTGTAGCAGAGAGCTCTGCTGGATGTGTGAAGTATCAGTTATTCTTCTCCCCTGTCATTGAAGCAGAGAGCTATGCTGTATATGCATTGAAAGTGAAGTATCAGGCATATTTGGTTTGGGGTAGTAACCGCCGTAACAAGCCAGCTACTCCCCTCTTTGTGAGTGCAAATCCTTTTTTCCATTACCTCTTGCTGTTGAAGCTTAGAGCGATGTAGGAGTCACAGTAAGCATGTGTATGTTTATTTAATAAGGGTATTGTGTCAATAGCCATCATTCTGGCGAGTCACCCACTCTTCATTGGCGGCCTCTTGACTTTATGGATCCGCAGTGTTTATCCCACACCCCTTTGAAGTCTTTCACAGTTCTGGTCTTCACCACTTCCTCCGGAAGTGGTGAAGACCAGAACTGTCTGGTGAAGGGCATTCCCTGTCTGGTGAAGGGCATTCCAGGCATCCACCACCCTCTCCATGAAGAAATACTTCCTGACATTGGTTCTGAATCTTCCTCCCTGGAGCCTCAAATCGTGACCCCTGGTTCTGCTGATTATTTTCCTACGGAAGAGGTTTGTCGTTGTTTTTGGATCATTAAAACCTTTCAAGTATCTGAAAGTCTGTATCATATCACCTCTGCTCCTCCTTTCCTCCAGGGTGTACATATTTAGATTCTTCAATCTCTCCTCGTACGTCATCCGATGAAGATCCTCCACCTTCCTGGTCGCCCTTCTCTGTACCGCTTCCATCTTGTCTTTGTCTTTTTGTAGATACGGTCTCCAGAACTGAACACAGTACTCCAGGTGAGGCCTCACCAAGGACCTGTACAAGGGAATAATCACTTCCCTTTTCTTACTCGATATTCCTCTCTCTATGCAGCCCAGCATTCTTCTGGCTTTTGCTATCACCTTGTCACATTGTTTCGCTGTCTTCACATCATTAGACACTATCACCCCAAGGTCCCTCTCCTGCTCCGTGCACATCAGCCTTTCCCCCCCCCAACGAGTACAGTTCATTCGGATTTCCACTCCCCATATGCATGACTTTGCACTTCTTGGCATTGAATCTCAGCTGCCATATCTTCGACCACTCTTCCAGTTTCCTTAGATCCCGTCTCATTCTCTCCACTCCTTCCGGCGTGTCCACTCTGTTGCAGATCTTAGTGTCATCCGCAAAAAGACAAACCTTACCTTCTATCCCGTCCGCAATGTCGCTCACAAAGATATTGAACAAGACCGGTCCCAACACCGATCCTTGTGGTACACCACTTAAAACCGCTCTCTCTTCAGAGAAGGCTCCATTTACCATCACACATTGTCTTCTGTCCGTCAACCAATTTGCAATCCAGGTCACCACCTCGGCACTCACTCCCAAGCTTCTCGTTTTATTCACCAGTCTCCTGTGCGGAACCGTATCAAAAGCTTTGCTGAAATCCAAGTAGATGACATCTAGTGCTCTTCCTTGATCCAATTCCTTGGTTACCCAGTCAAAAAAGTCAATCAAATTTGTCTGACAGGATCTTCCCCTGGTGAATCCATGCTGCCTCTGGTCCATCAATTCTCCAGACTGTAGATAGTTCACTATTCTCTCTTTCAGCAGTGACTCCATTACTTTTCCCACCACCGAAGTGAGGCTAACCGGTCTGTAGTTGCCTGCCTCTTCCCTGTTCCCACTCTTGTGAAGCGGGACCACCACCGCTCTTCTCCAATCACTCGGCACCACTCCCGTTTCTAGGGATCTATTGAACAGGTCACACAGCGGACCCGCCAGAACATCTCTGAGGTCCCTCAATATCCTTGGATGAATCCCATCAGGCCCCATGGCTTTGTCCACTTTCAGGTTCTTTAGTTCTTCCCACACATTTTCTACTGTAAAAGGATTTTCATCTATTCCCCTTCCCTCCAGTTTCTTGTTGTTTAGAGATGGTCCTTCTCCAGGGTCTTCTTTAGTGAACACAGAGCTGAAGTATTCGTTTAATATTTCTGCCATTTCTTCATCTCTCTCCACACATTGATCATTACCACCTTTCAATTTCACTATACCACTTTGGACCTTTCTCTTTTCGCTGATGTATCTGAAAAATGTTTTGTCACCATTTTTTATCTCCTTGGCAATCCTCTCTTCTGCTTGACTCTTTGCCAACTTGATTAATTTCTTTGTCTCCCTCAGTTGATACAAATATTCTTCTTTGTGCTCCTCCCTTTGGGATCCTTTATATTTCTTGAATGCTGTTCTTTTAGCTTTAATTTTGTCAGCCACCTCCTTTGAGAATACAGATCCCTGAGGCACTCCACTGCCCACTCCCTTCCACAGAGAAAATTGTCCATTTAATCCTACTCTCTGTTTCCTGTCTTTTAGCCAGTTTGTAATCCACGAAAGGACATCACCACCTATCCCATGACTTTACTTTTCCTAGAAGCCTCTCATGAGGAACTTTGTCAAACGCCTTCTGAAAATCCAAGTATACTACATCTACCGGTTCACCTTTATCCACATGTTTATTAACTCCTTCAAAAAAGTGAAGCAGATTTGTGAGGCAAGACTTGCCTTGGGTAAAGCCATGCTGACTTTGTTCCATTAAACCATGTCTTTCTATATGTTCTGTGATTTTGATGTTTAGAACACTTTCCACTATTTTTCCTGGCACTGAAGTCAGGCTAACCGGTCTGTAGTTTCCCGGATCACCCCTGGAGCCCTTTTTAAATATGAGGGTTACATTAGCTATCTTCCAGTCTTCAGGTACAATGGATGATTTTAATGATAGGTTAAAAACTTTTACTAATAGGTCTGAAATTTAATTTTTTAGTTCCTTCAGAACCCTGGGGTGTATACCATCTGGTCCAGGTTATTTACTACTCTTCAGTTTATCAAATCAGGCCTACCACATCTTCTAGGTTCACCATGATTTGGTTCAGTCCATCTGAATCATTACCCATGAAAACCTTCTCCATTACGGGTACCTCCCCAACATCCTCTTCAGTAAACACCGAAGCAAAGAAATCATTTAATCTTTCCGCGATGGCCTTATCTTCTCTAAGTGCCCCTTTAACCCCTCGATCATCTAATGGTCCAACTGACTCCCTCACAGGCTTTCTGCTTCGGATATATTTTAAAAAGTTTTTTACTGTGAGTTTTTGCCTCTATGGCCAACTTCTTTTCAAATTCTCTCTTAGCCTGTCTTATCAATATCTTACATTTAACTTGCCAATGCTTATGCATTATCCTATTTTCTTCTGTTGGATCCTTCTTCCAATTTTTGAACGAAGATCTTTTGGCTAAAATAGCTTCTTTCACCTCTTCTTTTAACCATGCCGGTAATAGTTTTGCCTTCTTTCCACCTTTTTTAATGTGTGGAATACATCTAGACTGTGTTTCTAGGGTGTTTTTTGTTTTTTTTTAAACAATGACCACGCCTCTTGCACACTTTTTACCTTTGTAGCTGCTCCATTCAGTTTTTTTTTCTAACAATTTCTCATGTTATCAAAGTTTCCCTTTTGAAAGTTTAGCACGAGAGCCATGGATTTGCTTACTGTCCCCCTTCCAGTCATTAATTCAAATGTTATCATATTAGACAGTGAATCAGGCTGTGCAGACACCCTGCTAAAAGGAATGGCCAGAAGCATTTAGACCCACTCTCCAATTACTGGAGTAAAGAATTAGGATCAAACATATCTTCTCCAGATACGATGAAGCATTTCTCTAATATTAGGAATATATCTATGATGCATATTTTTGGGACATGCAGTTTAAAACATTGCAGCATTCTTACACGGGCACTGTGAAAGCAGATAAAATGGGTATTATTCAATCTGATATTTGTCTTAAATGCACAATGGGCCAACGCTCCCTTATCCATAATTTAATATTATGTCCTAAGATATTCTCTTTCTGGGATGCTGTATTTACTGATACTGAATATATTTTTCTTGTAAGCTTCCCTTTTGCAGCAAGTGGCTATTGCATGACTCCCTGCAATAAAAAATTAATGCAAATGGATTTATTAATAGTGTGATAATGTATATTCTTACATTGTCTTAAGGATACAGCATCCCCATCTACACTATAGTACCAGAATATGACTAACTGGATACAATCAGAATGCCTGGATGTCAGAAAATATCCAAAAATTACATGCAGGTCTGGAAAACATTTTGCTTTTGTCATCTCCAGTTAGAGAACTGCACATATTGTAGTTGATCCCCATATGGTCTATAACCTGAGGATATTTGATAATGGGTCTTTTTAGATATTTTGTACTAGAATGAATGGGATGTGAAAGGTTGTCTTTTGTTTTGTCTTTGTTCTTTATAGTTTCAAAATTGATGAGGTATTGTCATGTACCTCATTTAATGCAATGTGTGTTTGTATTCGTTCTGCTTGGTGTTGTGTCACAATATGAACATTCAAAGAAACAAACCGCAGACCGATCCAATATTGCAAGTAGCGACCAAAAGCAGAAAAATCAGTAAAACACCAAGGATTCTTTATTAGCACAAACCATTATAAAAAGCCTGACTCAGGCTGAGTTTCGCTCTATTGTGAACAAAACAAATACAATACATTACATATAAATAACACACAAACATTTAAATAATACAGACATAATACATTGAAATATTAAATAAAATATCAAAAAATAAAAAAAATTGAGCATAATGCCTTAACATTCCACAAAGAATAAAAACAAATATTGAACAAATAGATAAATAATGTGAGTAAAACTCGAAATAAAATTGTAAAATCTGTGATACATGCATATATTGTGACATATGGTAAGGAAAAAAGAATTGCTGTTGAGCAGGGTTTACCTATGAATGTATTGCAGTATACAAGGCTGTCTCCTTATTGCAATCATGTATGCTTACCACAGATTAGACACAACTTGATCAATAACCTTGAGCAAAATGTATAAAAAAATAATGGTGTCAACAAAATTACCCAACCATTAGTTTATACAGACAGAGCAGCAATGTCCCTCATGAATCAGCATCTACACCAGTACCACCTTCAGCCCCTCCTGGCCATGCACAAGACAACCCAGTGGAAAGAGATCGCTGCACTGGAAGAGACACCAGAATGACTAAGGAACTGGCTGGGATGAGCAGTGCCTCAGCACTGGCGCAAGAGACACACATATAATCACAGAAGAGAAGGCAAAGCCAGCGGCTTATATTCTGCATATACCATCAGACAGCCTGTCAAAAGCAATGCTGCAGCCAGACCCCACCACCTACACCAGGGAGGAATGCACAGGGATCTTCAGAATAGGATAGTGGCTAAAGAGTCTTGAGTTTGAGCAGCTCCCCTCTGAAACTGTGGATCCCACAGTCACACCCCCTCCCCTCTCACCAACACAGGCAGGGACCCATGGCCCTTTGATGCCTTCAAAATGTGGCACCCTAAGCAGTTGTCTATGCCTAAATCCAAGCCTTATCCCTGTCCCTTTGTCTGTCCCCAGCATGCTTAGGTTCTAGCAGTCAAATTACAAGAGATCACAATATCTGGAAAAGCTAGGAGAAGCTGAGAAAGTAGTCAGGAAGGCAAACCTTCAAATGGAAGAAAAATAGCAAATACAGTAAAATGAAGGGAACAAGACTTTTTCTGTTTGGTGTTCCCTGTGGAAGGGCCTGGAGCAGGACCAAATAAAACAAATAAGATTGGAAGTGAAGTAAAACTCAAATCAGTTTTCATAAGTGTGTTTGTGAGAAGCCAACTAAATGTAAAAGTAGATAAGGCAATGGGGCCAGAAGGGATACAACAGAGGATATTGAAGGAACTTAGAGAAGTCCTAGCAGCTCCTCTGTCTGACCTTTTCAATGCTGTCTTAGTCAGGAGTAGTTCTGGAGAGAGGCAGATTTGGTTCCTATTCATAAAAGTGGAAGTGAGGAGGAGGATGGGGACCCACAGATGGGTTATTCTGACCCCTGTGGCAAGCAAATTAATGGAATTGCTGCTAAGAGAGAAGATAATGCAATTTTTGGAATTAAATGGATTGCAAGATCCAAGGCAATAATTTTACCACAGATAAATCTTATGAGACAAATCTGATCAATTTCTTTGAGTGACCAGAGAATTGGATCAAGGGAGAGCACTAGATGCAGTATATCTGGATTTCAGTAAGGCCTTTAACAGTTCCGCACATAAGACATAAATAAATTGAATGTCCTTGGTATGGATCCTAGAATGATTGACTGGGTTAGGAACTAGCTGAGTGGGAGGTGACAAAGGGTAGTAGTAAATGGCGTTTACTCGGGGGGGGGGGGGGGGGGGGGTATCTTACTAGTGGTGTGCCTCATGGATCAGTCCTGGGACCAGTTCTTTTCAACTTTTTGTGAGCAAAATAGCAGAAGGATTGTCGAGAAAGGTTTGACTTTTTACCAATACCCAAATCTGCATCCAAATGGATGACGAAATTTAGTATGGACAAGTGCAAAGTGATGCACATGGGGAAAAGTAACCCACACACACTGTAGTTATACAATGTTACGTTCCATATTAGGAGTTACCAACCAGAAAAAAAGATCTGGGTGTCACAGTGGACAATACATTGACATCAGTTCACTGTGCTTCAGCAGTCAAAACAAACAGAATGTTAGGAATTATAAGGAAAGGAATGGTGAAAAAAAACGGAGAATGTCATAACCTGCAATAATCAGGCTCTGTATCACTCCAGGGTGAGACCGCACCATTAATATTGTGTGCAATTCTGGTCATCATAGCTTAAGATATAGTTGTACTGGAGAAGATTCAGAGAAGGGTAACCAAAATAATAAAGAGGGTGGAACAGCTCTCCTATGAGAAAAAGCTCAAGAGGTTAGGGCTGTTCAACTTGGAGAAAATATGACTGAGGGGGAATATTTTAGAGGTCTATAAAATCAAGAGGCCTAGAATAGATAAATGTGAATCAGTTATTTACTCTTTTAGATAATACAAAGACTAGGGGGCACAGCATAAATTTAGCAAGTAGCACATTTAAAGCAAAGAGAAAATGTTCTCTCACACATTGTACAATTAAGCTCTGGAATTCATTGCCAGAGGATGTGGTTAAGGCAGTTAACATAACTGGGTTTATTTGGACAAGTTCTTGGAAAAGTCCATAAACTGCTATTAAATCAGAATGACTTAAGGAATAGCCACTTTTT